>NC_133130.1:94355936-94664825 GCF_048418815.1 Hemitrygon akajei | reverse complement strand
CCTATCGTATCCGCCTCCACCACCGTTGCCGGCAGCCCATTCCATGCACTCACTGCTCTCTGAGTAAAAAAACTTACCCCTGACATCTCCTCTGTACCTACTCCCCAGAACCTTAACACTGTGTCCTCTTGTTTTAGCCATTTCAGCCCTGGGAAAAAGCCTCTGACTATCCACACGATCAATGCCTCTCATCATCTTATACACCTCTATCAGGTCACCTCTCATCCTCTGTCGCTCCAAGGAGAAAAGGCCGAGTTCACTCAACCTATTCTCATAAGGCATGCTCCCCAATCCAGGCAACATCCTTGTAAATCTCCTCTGCACCCTTTCTGTGGCTTCCACATCCTTCCTGTAGTGAGGCGAACAGAACTGAGCACAATACTCCAAGTGGGGTCTGACGAGGGTCCTATATAGCTACAACATTACCTCTTAGCTCCTAAATTCAATTCCATGATTGATGAAGGCCAATGCACCATACGCCTTCTTAACCACTGAGTCAACATGCGCAGCTGCTTTGAGCGTCCTATTGACTCAGACCCCAAGATCCCTCTGATCCTCCACATCTTATCATTAATACTATATTCTGCCATCATAGTTGACCTACCAAAATGAACCACTTCGCATTTATCTGGGTTGAACTCCATCTGTCACTTCTCAGCCCAGTTTTGTATCCTATCAATGTCCCGCTGTAACCTTTGACAGCCCTCCACACTATCCACAACACACCCAACCTTTGCGTCATCAGCAAACTTGCTAACCCATCCCTCCACTTCCTCATTCAGGTCATTTACAAAAATCATGAAGAGTAAGGGTCCCAGAACAGATCCCTGAGGCATACCACTGGTCACCGACCTCTATGCAGAATATGACCCGTCTACAACCACTCTTTGCCTTCTGTGGGTAAGCCGGTTTTGGATACACAAAGCAATGTCCCCTTGGATCCCATGCCTCCTTACTTTCTCAATAAGCCTGGCATGGGGTACCTTCTCAAATGCCTTGCTGAAATCCATATATACCACATCTACTGCACTACCTTCATCAATGTGTTTAGTCACATCCTCAAAAAATTCAATCAGGCTCGTAAGGCAGGACCTGCCCTTGACAAAGCCATTCTGACTATTCCTAATCATATTATGCCTCTCCAAATGTTCATAAATTCTACCTCTCAGGATCTTCTCCATCAACTTACCAACCACTGAGGTAAGACTCACTGGTCTATAATTTCCTGAGCTATCTCTACTCCTTTTCTTCAATAAAGGAACAACATTCGCAACCCTCCAATCCTCACCAGAGGCTCAGAAATCTCCTTCCTCACCTCCCACAGTAGCCTGGGGTACATTTCATTCGGTCAGGGCAATTTATCCAACTTGATGATTTGCAAAGGCTCCAGCACATCCCATTTCTTAATATCTACATGCTCAAGCTTTTCAGTCTGCTGCAAGTCATCCCTACAATCACCAAGATCCTTTTCCATAGTGAATACTGAAGTACTAAAGTATTCATTAAGTATCTCTGCTATTTCCTCCAGTTCCATATACACTTTCCCACTGTCACACTTGAAAGGTCCTATTCTTTCATGTCTTATCCTCTTGCTCTTCACATACTTGTAGAATGCCTTGGGGTTTTCCTTAATCCTGTCTGCCAAGGCCTTCTCATGGCCCCTTCTGGCTCTTCTAGTTTCCTTCTTAAGCTCCTTTCTGTTAGCCTTATAATCTTCTAGATTTCTAACATTACCTAGCTCTCTGAACCTTTTGTAACCTTTTCATTCTTGACTAGATTTATTACAGCCTTTGTACGCCACAGTTCCTGTACTCTACCATAACTTCCCTGTCTCATTGGAAAGTACCTATGCAAAACTCCACACCAATATCCCCTGAACATTTCCAATTTCCTGCTTGATAGCCTCATAATTCCCCTTACTCCAATTAGATGCTTTTCTAACTTGTCTGTTCCTATCTCTCTCCAATGCTATTGTAAAGGAGATAGAATTATGATCACTATCTCCAAAATGCTCTCCCACTGAGAGATCTGACACATGACATTTTATCAGAATGTCCTACCAGCATCTGACTTCCCAAAGTGCATTACCTCACACTTCCTGTATATGGATTTCATTCCATCTGCCACCACTCCAGCCAACTTTCCAACTATCTATGACCCCATTTATCCTTATTCACTCTCTATGACTGATGCACCATCAATAACTCTCGGAGACGTGAGTTAAGGTAGGCTTTTATTGGCTGGAAGAAAGCACAAGCAGCAAACGACCACCGCACAACATCCTGGAGACTAGGAAGGAGCAGTGTCTCCAATCGCCTTTATACATGGGTCTGTGGGAGGAGCCACAGGAGCAGTCAGCGGTGGGGGTGGGGGGGGGGGGGGTCCAGACAGGTATATGTAGTTCACCACAATGACTCCACTCATCTGCAGGATTGCTAAAGTCTTTCTCCTTATTTACTCCTCACTGCTTACTGGAGTATTATTTATTTGCAGGACCTGACTTCCTTATTAGAAAGGAAACCTTTCGCCAAAATCAGTTAAATTTTGAAGACTATCCAGCAGTAGCCCCTTCAGTCGTCAGAGAACATGGCTGCCAGCAATCAGACTCCAAACTCAATGTTGAAAATACCATCAGACCATTACCATCAGGAACAATGAACTAAAATACTTGGTGGATTTGCTGTCAAGGTCTCCAAGGTCATAATTGCCAAAAGGGTGGTTGGTTCTGTTCAGCCCATAAGTCAGGGCTTGTGTAGCTTCAAGAACCTATTTCAGTGATAGCATATGAACTCCACAGACTACTATTATTGAATTTGTCAGCTCTGAAATTAGAAAATATCAAACATTTGAGTTAGTAAATGAAAAGGAAGAGAGTTACACAAAATGGTTATTTAAAATGGTTTAGGCTGCAGCTCAGGAAAATAATTGAAGGAATCCAATAGATGGTGCTGTGGTATAAACTCTAGTTCATGAAATTAACTTTGACTACTTCAGCTTTCAGAAATTGTCGGAAGAATTCATTGCCCTTAAAGGCAGGGGAAACAATACTGCAGAGTAAAAAGAATGAAAATAAAGAGGAAGAAACAGGCACAAAGTTACCTTCCTTTCTCTCATCTAAAATCCAATATTCTGGATATTTTAATCATGAAGTAATGGCCTCTAATGAAGCATAGAAAACTTACCACAGGACTCTTTTAAACTGGTGTAGGAGTAACAGAGTCTTGGAGCACAAAGCAGACCCTTTGGCCCAACAAGTCCATGCTGACCTAGATCCCCATTCAAGCTCATCCCATCCACCCGTATTTGGCACTTAAACTTCTAATCCATGTACTTGTCCAACTACCTCTTCAAAGGAGCTGCACTTTCATGATGAGTGAATTAACTCATGAGTTGCAAAGTGCTTTCCAGAAATTTCTTTACCCAGGGATGGTGAATCTATGAAATTCATCGCCACAGTCAGCTGTGGAGATCAAGCCATTGGGTATATTTAAAGCAGATGTCAATAGACCATAAGACCATAAGATATAGGAGCAGAATTAAACCATTTGGCCCTTCAAGTCCACTCTGACATTTTTTCATGGCTGATCCAATTTTCCTCTCAGCCAATCTCTTGCCATATCTCTTTATGCCCTGACCAACAAAGAATCTATCAACTTCTGCCTTAAATACACATAAAGACTTGGCCTCTGTGGCAAAGAATTCCACAGATTCACCACTCTCTGGCTAAAGGAATTCCTCCTCATCTCCATTCTAAAATGATGCCCCTCTATTCTGAGGCTGTGCCCTCTGGTCTCAGACTCTCCCACCATAGGAAACATCCTCTCCACATCCACTCTATCAAGGTCTTTTAAAATTTAAAATGTTTCAAAAAGGTCACCTCTCATTCTTCTGAATTCCAGTGAATACAGGCCCAGAGCCATCAAGCATTCTTCAAATGACAAACCATTCAGTCCTGGAGTCATTTTTGTAAACCTCTTCTGAACTTTCTCCAGTTTCAGCACATCCTTTTTAAGATAAGGGGCCCAAAACTGCTCACAATACTGCAAGTGAAGCCTCACCAATGTTTTATAAAATCTCAACATTACATCCTTGTTTTTATATTCCAGTCCTCTTAAAAAGAATACTAACATTGCATAACCTTCCTCATCACAGACTCAACGTGCAAATTAACATTTAGGAAATTCTGCACAAGGACTTCCATGTCCCTTTGTGCCTTAGTTTTTTTGTATTTTCTCTTCATTTAGAAAATTATCAACCCTTTCACTTCCTTGACCAAAGTGCATGACCATACACTTTCTGACACTGTATTCCATCTGCCATTTCTTTGCCCATTCTCCTGATCTGTCTTAGTCCTTATGTAGCCTCTCTACTTTCTCAAAATTACCTGCACCTCCAACTGTCTTCATAACATCTGTAAACTTTGCAACAAAGCCATCAATTTCATCATCCAAATCATTGACATATAGTGTAAAAGGAATCTGTCCCAACACAGACCCCTCTGGAACACCACCTGAAAAGGCTCCCTTTATTCCCACTCTTTACCTCCTGCCAATCAGCCAATGCTCTATCCATTCACAAACTAGAGAAAATGTGCAGATGCTGGAAATCCGAGCAGCACACACAAAGTGCTGAAGGAACTCAGCAGGCCAGGCAGCATCTATGGAACAGAGCACAGTCGACATTTGGGCAGAGACCCTTCCTCAGGACTGGAAAGAAAAAGATGAGGAGTCAGAGTAAGAAAGTTGGGGGAGGGGAGGTAGAACCACAAGGGGATGTGCAAATCTGAGGAGGGGGGTTGTGAAACAAACTACTGGGAAGTTGATTGATGAAAGAGATACAGGGATGGAGAAGGGGGAATCAGATAGGCTATGGAAGAAAGAAAAAGGAGAGGAGCACCAGGGAGAGGTGATAGGCAGGTAAGAGAGGGAAATAGGAATGGGGAATGGTGAAGAGGGGAGGGGGCGGCATTACTGGAAGTTGATATCCGTGCCATCATGTTGAAGGCTACCCAGATGGAATATAAGGAGTTGCTCCTCCAATCTGAGCGCGGACTTATCGCGACAGTAGAAGAGGCCATAGACCGACATATCGGAATGGGAATGGAAAGTGGAATTAAAATGGGTGGCCACTGGGAGATCCCGCTTTTTCTGGCGAATGGATTGTAGGTGCTCGGAGAAGCAGTCTCCCAATCTATGTCGGGTCTCATTGATATACAGAAGGCCGCGTTGGGAGCATTGGACACAGTAGATGACCCAACAGACTCACAGGCGAAGTGTTGCCTCCCCTGGAAGGACTGTCTGGGGCCCTGAGTGGTGGTGAGGGAGGAGGTGTGGGGGCAGGTGTAGCACTTGTTCTGCTTGCAAGGATGTGCCCGGAGGGAGATGGGTGGGTAGGGACAAATGGACAAGGAAGTCACATAGGGAGTGATCCCTGCGGAAAACAGAAATTGTGTGGGAGGGGGGCACGGAGGGAAAGATGTGCTTGGTGGTGGGATCCTGCTGGAGATGGCAGAGATTATGGAGAATTATGTGTTGGACGCAGAGGTTGGTGGAGTAGTATGTGAGGGCATGAGGAACCCTATCCCTGGTGGGCTGGCTGGAGGATGGGATTTATTCCCTTGCCCATTTGCTTCTACCCACTGATCTCCCTCCTGGCATTTGTTTTTGCAAGTGGAGCAGGTTTTACTTCTGCCCCTACACCTCTGCTTTCACTACCATTCAGGGCCCCAAATTATCCTTGCAGTTTAGATGATACTTCACCTGTGAGTCTTTTGGAGTCATCTACTGTATCCAATGCTCCTGGTGTGGCCTCCTGTATATCGGTGAGACTCGATGCAGATTGGGAGACCGCTTCACCAAGCACATACGCTTCGTCCATCAGAAAACGCAGGATCTCACAGTGGCCACCCATTTTAATTCCAATTCCCATTCTGACATGTCAGTCCATGGCTTCCTCTACTGCCATGATATGGTCACTCTTGTCCATAGATGCTGCCTCGCCTGCTGAGTTCCTCCAGCATTTTGTATGTACTGCTTTATCCATGCCATAATTTTTCCTGTAATACCATGGGCTCATAGGTTGTTAAGCAGCCTCATGTGTGGCACCTTGTCAAAGGCCTTCTGAAAATCCAAGAACACAACATTAACTGATTCTCCTTTGTCTATCCTGCTTGTTATTTCTTCAAATTATTCCAACAGATTTTGCTAGGCAAGATTTTCCTTTGAGGGAAAATCTTTTATCATATGCCTCCAAGTACTCTGAGACCTCAAACTTAATAATCGACTCTAACACCTTTTCAACCACTGAGAGCATACTAACTGGCCGATAGTTTCCTTTCTTCTGCCTTTCTCTCTTCTTGAAGAGTGGAGTGGCATTTACAATTTTCCAGTCTTCTGGAACCATTCCAGAATCTAGTGATTCTTGAAAGGTCATTACTAATGTCTCCATAATCTCTTCAGCCACCTCTTTCAGAACCCTGGGGTGTACATCATCTAGTCGAGGTGATATATCTATCTTCAGGCCTTTCAGTTTCCTAAGAACCTTCTCTCTAGTAATGGTAACTTCTCACACTTCATGACGCCTGTCACCTGGAACTTCCACCATACAGCTGGTATCTTCCACAGTAAAGACTGATGCAAAATGCTTAGACGGTTTGTCCACCATTTCCTTGAACCCCAGTACTATCTCTCCAGCATCGTTTTCCAGCGGTCTGATATCTGCTTTCTCCTCTCTTTTATACTTATGCATCTGAAGAAATGTGGTATCCTCTTTAAAAATTAGTGGCAAGCTTATCTTTGTATTCCACCATTGCCTTCTCAATAACTTTTATAGTTGCTTTCTGTTGTGTTTTAAAAGTTTCCCAATCCTCCAACTTCCCACAAATTTTTGCTCTATTATATGCCCCTTCTTTGGCTTTTATGTTGGCTTTGACTTCTCTTGTTAGCCATGGTTTTGTCATCTTTCCTTTAAAATACTCTTCCTCTTTGGGATATGTATATCCTTTGCCTTTTGATTTGCTTCCAAAAATAACAGCCATTGCTGCTCTGCCATCACCCCTGCCAGTGTTCTTTTTCAATCAATTCTGGCCAACTCCCCTCTTATGCCTCTGTAATGCCCTTTACTCCACTGTAATACTTATACATTTGACGTTAGCTTCTCCCTCTAAAGTTTCAGGGTGAATTTAATCATATTATGATCACTTTTCCCCGAAGGGTTCTTTTACCTTGTTCTCTAATCAATTCAGGTTCATTGCACAACACCCAATCCAGAATAGCTGATCCCATTGTGGGCTCAACCATGATCTGCTCTAAAAAAAACAATCATAGGCAGTCTAGAAAACCCTCCTCTTGGAATCCAGCACCAACCTGATTTTCCCATCTACCTGCATATTCAAATCCCCCATGACTATTGTAAAATTGCCCTTTCGACATGCATTTTCTACCTCCCATTGTAGCTTGTAGATCACATCCTAACTACTCTTTGGGGGTCTGTGTACATCTCCCATCAGGGTCTTTTTACCCTTGCAGTTCCTTAGCTCTATCCACAATGATTCAACACCTTCCAACCCTATGTTGCCTCTCTCTAATGATTTGATTTCAAATTTTACAAACAGAGCAACACCACCGTCTCTGCCTCCCTGCCTGACCTTTGGATACAATGTGTATCCTTGGACATTAAGCTCCCAGCTATAGTCTTTCAGTCACAATTCAGTGATGCCTACAACATTCGTACCAATCTGCAACTGTTCTACAAGTTCATCTACTTTATTCTGTATACTGTGCATATTCAAATATAACACCCTCAGTCCTGTATTCTCCCTTTTCAATTTTGTCTGCCTTTTACATTGCAAATCATCCTGTTGACTACAATTTTTCCCTATTAGTGGTCTCTCCTCACTACACACTGGCTCTGTTTGTAAACCGGCTACCTCATCTACAGCACAATCATCCGCCTTTCCTACGATACTTCTTGTATTGAAATATATAGTATGTAGCTCAGGACACTCGTGGCAACATACTCAACCTTTTTATTCCTAACTTTGTCTGAAGTCTTACCAACATCTGCCGCCACAACCTCTCCACTAACTGTTCTGGCACTCTGGTTCCCATCTCCTGTAACTCTAGTTTAAAATGATCAACATTAACTATATGTTAGTGTTCCTTATATCAAGTTCTATTGTTTCATCCATTACTTATAACTGGCCAAAAGTTTCCTGATTTGTCTCTCCCTCCTTACTTAAACATCAAGGTACTTGTTACTATCTTCCATTCCACAATCTACAATGAAGGAGATTCTGAAAGATCAAAACCATTCTGTCCACTTTCACTGCAGCTAGCTTGTTTAGAATGTAGAATATCAGGCTGATGCATTGGTCGCTGGTCAAAGCTCTTTTTTGCTGTCGCAATCTGCTACTGGCTTTTCTACTCAGGCAGTGAAATCCCCTCCTCTCAAAATTTCCAACGTCTGGATTGGTTGCTAGTCAAAGCTCTTTTTAGGTTCTTGATTCATAAAGGAGTCAAAGGTTACAGGGAGAAGGCAGGAGAATGGAATTGAAAGTGATAATAAATCAGCAATGATGGAATGATGGAGAAACTTGATGAGGTGAGTGGCCTAATTCTAATCCTATGTCTTATGGTTTTATGGTATAGAGGAAATTAAGGAGAGAGGTTTTAGCAATCCTGCAGAGAATGTACATTCGGACCTTAGGAAAACATCTGAAATCGAAAGCTTGGCGTTTCCGCACCGGCCTGGCCGGCATATAAAGTCACAGAATGAAAGATCTGAGGGAACCCTTCAAACCCCATCCCCTTAATGAGCTATTGTTCTGTTTCTGCTGAAATAGAGTAAATTCTTTTCACAGAATGCAGCAAAGGGACCTAACTGAAAGCTACAAAGAAACAGTTTCTCATTGACTGCCAGTTCCCATAGAATCGGAGTGCATGGAGACCAGAACTAGACAAATATGCCCATTGTTTTTGCACCGGTAAACAATAGCAATTTATGACTGGAACACTATTGAATTCTGTTGTTTATAAATTATTGAACTGTATCCATACTATGCAGCAAAATAATTAAGATGCATGAAGTAATGTTTTTGATTTCAGTTTACCTCAACATTTACTGTAGTAAGCAAAGTGTAGAAAGAAAAAAAACAGTAACAAATACTGCAGATGTTGAAAATTGGAGATAAAAACAAACATAATGGAAACACTCAGCAGGTGAGGCAGCAGCTGTGGAGAGAGCAACAGAGGTAATACTTGATGTAAGGTGGACTGCCCATTTTTGTCTCTTTTCCAGATCTGTCCAGACCTGAAGCATTAATTATTTTTCTCTTTCCACAGATGCTACCTGACTTCTGTTTGTGTAGCGTTTTCTGTTGTTATTTCAAAGTGTAGTCAATGTTAATGGCCTGTTTTGGTGAAGTTGGTTGAAAGGATACAAGTAAGATATTATAGCTCTCTCTGCTATTAGCAGCACATGATCATTTATGACGAAATGAAGGAACAAAAGCAGGTTCAGTTTAAGATCTCATTGAAAAGACCAATGACAGTGTAGCAGTCCAGAGCGTTCAATTTAGTTATGGTCGAATCTCCAGAGTGCAACCTTCTGAGTCAGGAGAGCGACAGGCTGAGCCGCAGCTGGCAAAACATATCTTTCAGTTAATCAGAACGACACTCATCTTTAGACAGTAAAGACACCTACATTAACCTATTGCTTATTGACAACAGCTCTGCCTTCAATGCTATAATTCCAAACAAATTCAACGCCAAACTCCAGACCCTTGGAGTCAATGCCACCTTCTGCATCCAGATCTTTGACTTCCTGACAAACAGACTGGAATTAGTAACGATAGGCAGCAACCCCTCTGCCACGATTATTCTAAACTCTGGGGCGTCCTCAGTTCCCTACTCTACTCCCTGTAGACTCATGATTGTGTGACCTTATTCTTCTCTGATTCCATCACTGAGTTTGAAGCAGATACCACTATTGTGGGCTGAATCTCAAATAATGATGAGTCAGGTAACAAGGAAATAGCAGGTTTAAGGACATGGTGAAATGACAATAACCTTACCCTCAATGTCAACAAAACAAGACAGCTGGCCATTGCCCTCAGAAAGTGCAGAAATGCATAAGCTCCTATCTACATCAACAGCTCCCGGGTTCAGAGGGTTGAGAGCTTCATGTTCCCAGGTGTGAACATCACCAATAACCTGCATTTTGATCTCACAGCCATGAAAGCTCAACAATGGCTCTGCTTGCTCAGGAGGATAAAGAATAATGGCTTGTCTCCACTAACTCTTAACAATCTTCACCATAGAAAGCCATCTATCTGAATGCATAATGGCTTGGTATGGCAACTGCTCTGCACGTGACCACAAAAAAATTCCGGGAGTTGTAGGCGCAGCTTGGCATAACAAGGAAACCTCAGCTCAGCATAAAAAAAGCCTTCCCTCCATGGACTCTTACTATACTTCTTGCTGCCTCAGTAAAGCAGCCAACGTAATCAACGATCCCCCACCACCCGTGCATACGTGTACTTGTGTATATAACAATAAACTCAACTTCGACTTTAGTTATGTTGTAGTTGTAGAAGTCATTGGTGAGACTATAGTTGGAGTATTGTGTGCAGTTCTGGTCATGAGAAATAATGCCATTATTCTTGAAAGGGTGCAAGAGAGATTCATGAGGATATTACTGGGACTGGAGGGTTGAGCTATAAAAAGAGGTGGGTTAAGTTAGGACTTTTTTTTCACAAGAGCAAAGGATGGTGAGGAATGATGTTATAGAGATATATTAAGTCATGAGGGGTGTTGATAATGGTTACAATCTCTTTCCCAGGATGGGGGGAGTCTGGAACAGAGGGAACAGATTTAAGGTAACTGTTGAAAGATTTAAAAGGGACCAGAGGAGAAACATTTTTACACAGAGTGCTGGCTAATGGAACAAGCTGCCAGATGAAGCTGTAGAAGTGTGTACATTTACAATGTCAAAATACATTTGGACAGGTATGTAGATAGGAAAGGGTTAGAGGAATGTGGCAAATTGTACAAGCTTGGTTAGACACCCTTGTCGGCATGGATAAGCTGGACTGTATGCTCTCTTTCTGTGCAATATGACTCTGTTTTACACTGTTGACAGTTAGAGATCAAAATAACAAGTAAATTGCACATCGACCACCATTTGGTACTTACACTTCCCACATCAGATAAATCTGTGAAAATAGCTATCACATACGCAATACAGTGAAAATGGCCTCGAACTCAGTGATGCTGTATCAGCATATGACATTTTACACAGATAGCTGACTGTTTATAAAGAGATAAGATGCAATATAATGTGAAGGTTGTAAAGCGAAGATACCAATTGGAAGACACACTAAGGAAAATCACTCTCTACTAAAAGCCTTCTATCAATTAAAAATCGAGTCCACACCCAGGCAATGGGGGTTTAGGTCCTTAAATCCAATTGATGTAAGCAGAGTCCTCCTCTCAAGCAAAGTTTCTGACCTTGGTCTACCCTGCCTCTCTGAGTTAACGTCCCACATGCATTTACTCAACAAGCTTCTTCCCTTGCAGCCTGCACGATGAATATCATGTAAAATAAAAGCAGAAAATGCTGAAAATACTCAAGAAGGCAGGTCAAATCTGTGGGAAAAGAATCAGTTACAGCTTCAGATTGATCCCTTGTTGGAACTGGGAATGAAACAGAGGAAGCTTGTTAAACTTCACTGAGGATTGGGAGGTCTCTGATTGGATAAAACCAAGGTGACAATGGGGATAAGCTGTAAACATGGATTTCTGGCCAGTGAGTAAATGGGAGCAGTTAGAACAGAGATAGAAAAAGGATCTTCAATCTGTTCCTGTTCCCAGAGATGTGGCCTCACCTGCTGAGTATTTCAGGCACTTTTCATTTTTATTATAGACTAAAGAATAGGAAGAGCTTTGAAATGCAATTCAGGAAGGCATGGCAGGCAGGTGGAGGCTGGGCACGTCCTCCACTTCACAAGCTGAACTGATATCACAGATGTAAAAAAAGCATGTCTTCAATTCCCCACCTCATTAGATAAGCACAATTGTAAATTCTGGACCTTGCAGCATTTCTGATTGTAATCTACTCCTCATCACAACTGGCTTCTTCACTGCTAATGTACCCACCATCTGACAAGCTCCTCCTCTCAGCCACACAACAGCTGTGGGTGTCTCTCAGAAGCTTACCTGTGTTCCACTTTGCCCTTGTAATAATAAGCAATTCCTCCCTCTTCGGTCCACACCTCCCACCCCGATGATTTTCTGATCTACAGCCTCATCACTAGATCTTCAACACATCTAGCTTCTTCCCTTCCCTTCTATCTTTTTCTTTTTCTTTTCACCTCTTCCTTCCATACCTTTTACTGGCCTCTTACTGTGTCATCTGGTAGTTGATTGGCATCACTCCTGTGTATGGGTCAAAGATATCCTACCACAGTGAGCTGAGAATGCTATCTGGATTTTGACTGCTGCAGTACCAAGAGAATACTGCATGGTTAATACGTGCCATTTTTGATGCCGGGCCCTATAAGACCTGACATATTGGCATGAACCAATCCTTGACACTATCACAAAGCAGAGTAGGGAAACTCTGCCCAGTCTCCAGGTCTCCTGTTGAATGCATCTTGTAAACGACGTCACTACAGTTGGTTATCTGCTCACCCGTTACCCTTAAGCTTTCTTCCACTTTGCTACACAAAACGAGCTGACATACTTCCTACACTATTACAGTGACTATAATTGTCAAGATATTGGTTTTAAAACCCCTTGCAATGGATTTAGTTTGTAAAAAACATGACTTAAGTGCATCCTTTTTCTCTCATGACTTCTTCCTCCTCTCACGTAGATTCTCCACCCTCTTTCCATTCATAACCTTGGCCTTCTCCCTATCCCACTGCCCTTCTTCCCGCTCCTTATCCCAACTTTCTCATTCCTGGTCAAGATCTTTACTTCTCCTTCATTCCATCCCCTCCATCATATCCATTTTGATTCCATTACCATGACTCTTGTTTGAGCCGAAAATTCAATGTGATCTTGACAACAGCCTCACAGTGATGGTCTAGTAATGCTCATAGCTAGATGTCATCTTCTCTGGGAATCATCACCTTGTCACAGTGGAGAGCTCCTGAGTTCCTGAGATCCTGAGAGCAATGCAGTCTGGAGCTTAACTCCTGGTAGGATCAACCGTGGCAGTAAGGTCAGGGGGGAGGTTCCAAACAAGAGCTCAACGATGGAGCTGGTGGAAGGTGATGACACATCACAACATCAGTGAAGGCAGAGGAAGGCTGAAGCAGTGAAGTGTCCCTAGTTGTGTTGCATTCCATGCTATGGACCCTGACCCCGATCTGTCAAGGACTGTATGATAACTGCCTGTGTATCAACCTCCCCATGTCATGCACGGGCATGCTCCATTAAGGGAATATCCCCCCAGGACAACATCATACTTCACTTGAGTGATTGCAAATACTAAGTAAGTAGTAGTAATGCTCACTCACATCTTCTCTGAACTCTTTCCATGATAAATTACTTTGGTCTCTATTTCATTCAAAATTGCCATTTTTAACAGCGCCATTGCGAAATGACTTCAACTATTGAGACAGTTTTATTGCATCTTTATAACTTGCAAGTGTGGTTCATTTTAGAAATGGGAATTGAAATTTATAATGAAAATAAAATGATTGAGTAATTTTAAATTGGGGACTGACTGAATCTACATCTAGCCATCTGATTATCTCCATTTCACCCTAACCACTGGCTGTCAGTATCCATATCCAAAACTATAGGAGTGACACCTACATCTTTGTCATCTCCTGTCTGCGCCAATTGACTTTTCTAATGTTTATTAAATGTAATTTGTGGGGGGTTTTTTTGCTTTAATTTCATTCAAAGTTAAAATTAAAAATTGCCCATGCAAATTTATGGGCCTAATTTGACCCTGCCAACCAGGGTGTCAGCCCAAAACAACGATTGTGCTCTCTTCCATAGGTCCTGCCTGTCCTGCTGAATTCGTCAAGCGTTTTGTATGTGGCTTGGATTTCCATCATCCGCAGACTTCCTCTTGTTTGTTATTCATATGTTGTGTCTAACAGATTAAAAATAATCTGAGGTTTTAACGATTGTCAGCAATGGCTCAGTGTACCTTTGCTCTGGAGTTAGAACATTTAGAGTTTGGTTGGTTGGCATCTGTCTGTCTCATAGGACAATGGGTGATGATGACCATCATCACAAGCCTGGGCAGAAGGTATGGAGATCCTGAGATCTCCCCCTCTAGGCCTCACCAGAGTAGCTCAAAGGAAAGATTATGAAGCAATACGTTTGGTACCAGCTTGGCTGAAGGAGCTTCCAGAAGGATGTTCAATAATTTCTAGCCGCCTTAGGGGCTCCACTCCGGATTTGCTGTCTGGGTTTGCTCCCGTAGCCTTCGTCTCTGCCAAGGCTGCACACAAGGCAGTGGGGCTATTTACCCATAGCTGGGGATCAGGTTCACAATCACCAGGAGGTATTCACACACCGGTGGGCCTGCATGCTAAGTGTACAGGGTCCAGACCTCCTCCCTGTGCTATGTCCCCGGAGTCTGAAAGGAGTTCAGTTTCAGTGTGTCACCAATGTGGAGGCACTACATGAGGCTTACTGTGGGAGAAGCTATGGACTGGCAGGGAGAGACTTACACATTCAGCTCTCCTTTTCGTGAGACTGCTAGCCAGTGGTGAAAGCTGAACGTGAGAGCGACAAGCACTACCTACTACACTACCACACTAGATGCATGACAACAACCATTTTGACTCAACTATTTTGGGTTTAAGATTCAGAATGAACAACTGAGTGTAATTTGTTGAGATTTGTGTGATTTACTGAAGGGCATTGTGCTGTCTTTTGGATGTGATGTTCAACCAGATATTCATTTAGGTGGAGGCAGACCTCAGTCTTAACGCTGCACTTTCTGAGTTTGTAGCATGGGGAAAAGACCAAGGGCTTCTTTTAGTGATTGACAGGAGGACTGCCTATTCAGGTAATGCATCAAGTTGATTGTAAGCCCAGCCCCAACCCTGTTTCTGGGAAGACTAAATATCCTAAAACTGGGAGAAGCAATTTGATGCATCAGTGATAATGGCTAAAGAGTATTTTGATGGTTTAAGGAAAATCAGACAGAAAACAAATGAGAATTTAATTAACTAAGGTATTCAACATGGAAAGTAATAGCTATACACAAGAGGATATAGTATAATAAGCAGCTGTATGCACTGTATATCGAATTTATTCTTTCAGTCTCCCAACAGTGTGAGTGCATGTGGCATCCCTGGCTTCAGTCAAATGTCTCCCTTTTCTTCAGGCAGAAAACTTTGCTAAATTACTACTTTTTCTGTTGAATTACTGCATTCTTTCTGCTCCTGCTCACAGCTTTTCCAGTTCTCCTGTGAACCAAAATCCAGTTAGGTAGAGGAACTCGACAGGCTGGGCAGCATTATTGGGTGCAAAGGAACCAGGTCAAACTCCCAGATAAGGACTGGTGCATTGGGACTGCAGATTGCAGTGACTTTTCAATCCTGCTTACCTAGCCTTCTATTCCTTTCTATGGACAAGCAGTCTCCATTTCCCCCCCCCCCCATCATTCCAAGCCCCCTAAAACATCCTAAAGACAAGTGCAATCCTGTCAGGTGGCCATGGAGTTCTACCTACTAGCTTTGGTTACCTCTAAACTCTGACTATCCCAACTGCAACCTTCCACGAATTTGTGGCCTGGAATGTGCTGCCTGGGGTGGTGATAGAGACAGGTGCATTAGGGACTTCTACGAGATGTTTAGATAGACACATGAACATGAGGAAATGGAAGGGTATGGACATTTTGTAGGCACACGGATTAGTTCATTTGGTCATTTGACTACTGATTTAACTGGTTTGGCACAACATTGTGGGCTGAAGGGCCTGTTCCTGTGCTGTACTGTTCTATTTTCTATGTTTAATTATAAAACCTTGCTGCCACTATCCCAGCTACACGATCAGCCTTCACCCTTGTTCTTTCTAACCTGATGTGGGCAGCCTATCTGTCAAAGCCTTGCTTTATAAATCCTCATCCTTATGTTTGATCATATTTATTCCTACCACCACAACCTTGTTCAACCATAAAAGTATTTCAGCAAATCTGAACTTTCCTCATTTCCTTCTCCCCATCACCCCCATGATCTGATGGCTCTGGGCCAGTACTCACTGGAGTTTAGAAGAATGAGGAGGGGATTTCTTTGAAATCTATCCAATATTGAAAGGCCTAGATATAGTAGACATGGAGAGGATGTTTCCTATAGTGGGGGAGTCCAGGATCAGCAGGCAGAACCTCAGAAAAGAACAGAGATGAGGAGGAATTTCTTTAGCCAGGAGGGGGCGAATCTGTGGAATTCATTGCCACAGAGGGCTGTGGGTACTTTGAAAGCAGAGGCTGATAGGTTCTTGATTAGGAAGGGTGTCAAAGGTAATGGGGAGAAGGCAGGAGAATGTGTTTGAGAGGGATAATAAATCAGCCATAATTGAATGGTGGAGAAGGCTTGATGGGCCAAATGGCCTAATTCTGCTCCTAAATCTTACGATCAGCTTGTTAGTCGCTAAACTCTACCTCCACCTATCCTGTACAAACTCCTGCTCTCCTCTTACGATCTTCCCTGAAACTTCAGTGTGTATCTAACTATTTAGCTATCTCTCCTAAAAGTATCATCCTTAGCCAAGTGTAAGCAGCTCTCCGGTGAGGGGCTCTGGGATGTTTCACTTTTACTTAAGGCATTACAACTGCTGCTGTTGCTGCATCTAAGAGCTTCTGTCCAGTTTCATTGCCATGTCTTTCCTTCAGCTTAAAAATAATCGTGTCTACAGGTATGCTTCCAAACAGGCTGAGCTAAGTTTTGAGCTGCTCGTTGTAGTGGGAATACTTCACTAACATCCAGCAGAATTAAATGCTACTTTGAGACTCCCAGTGGCTTTGCAATTGAACTAACAGTTGCACGTTGCGTTTGGGATATTTACTGCTAAGTTTGTTTTGTAAATAAACGCTTCTTTCTGGAACTGTGTTTTAGTGCATGGAAATCAATAGTTCTTATGTATGTTCTTCAAAGATGTCTGGTATGGATAGATACCTCTCCTGGGGTGCTTCAGCTGAGTGCTCAGCAGATGGACTGGTTTAATATGTCAGATACCTGCTGACGGTCAGTGCTTAACAGATTGCAATTAGTGTTCTCATCTATAACCGTGCAATGTTATTGTAATAAATGGCCCAAGAGCACCACAGTAATATGGCAAAGGGCCACATCTATTTGTATACACACATCTGTACATTACATGTAAACACACTCATGCTAAAATGAGTGTACTCGCGTGCAAGCATGGCAGTCCGACTTAGGGCTGACCTTGAGCAAGAGCGTATTTCTGGGCCAGCCTGGGTCCATTGGCAGAACTTTACAGGAAGTTGGCACTGAACAGTGATGGCAGGCTGCAAGCATGGGGGAAGAAGGTGTTGCTTGCCGTACAGCGGGGGACGCTGCTGGATGTGGTGGAGAGGACTCCAGCAGGACAAAGAAGGATAGAGACACTGGCTGGATGTCCTTGCGGGTGGAGGCAGACAGAATGAGCAGCTCCAAGGTCACGGGTACAGTGTGACAAGAAATCCAACATCTCTAGCAGGAGGGGCAGTGAAATCAAGGACCACTGGTACCAATACCACCAGGGTCATGGAACTATACAGCACCCAAACAGGCCCTTTGGCCCAATTCATCCATGCTGACCAAGACACACTAAGACACACTAGTTTATACTAAACTAGTCCCAATTGCCTATAATTTTCATCTGGCCTATAACCTTTCCTCACCATGTACCTGTCCGTGTCTTATAAATATTGTTATTTGAGTGCTTCAGCCACTTCTTCCGGCAGCTTGTTTCAAACATGCACCACGCTCTGCATAAAGAAGCTGTGCCTCAGATCCTGATTAAATCTTTCTCCACTCACCTTAAACTACCACACTTTAGGTTTTAATTCCCTTTGCCTGGGGAACAGACTGTGTCCATTCACTCGATCTGTGCCCCTCTCATAATTTTATACACCTCTATAAGGTCACCCTTCAGTCTCCAATGCCCCAGGAAACAAAGTCCTAGCCTGCCCAACCTCTCCCGAGAGCTCAGGTCCTCAAATCCTGGCAAGATTCCCATAAATTTTCTTTGCGCTGTTTTCGGGTTAATGACACCTTTTCTACAGAGGCTGGTAACCAAAACTCTACACATTACTCCAGGTCTTGTACAACTGCAATACCATTTCCAACCTCTAGTGTCTGTCCAAGCTGTGTTGTGCTATTAGTTAGCTGTATCCCATAGCTGTTCTGTCCCGTATACATTTGATGTTCCAGTTTACCAAAGGAAATTACAAATATTGTGTGCCACGGTAGTGTAGCAGTTAGCACAATGCTAATATAGCTTGGGGCATCAGGGTTCGGGGTTCAGTTCTGACGTCATCTGTAAGGAGTTTGTACATTCCTTCCCGTGAAAGTGTGGGTATCCTCCGGGTGCTCTGCTTTCCTCCCAAAATCCAAAGGCGTACTAGTTAGTAGGTTAGTTGGTTAATTAGTAGTTAAATTGTCCCGTGATTAGGCTAGGGTTAAATAGATGGGTTGCTGGTTAGTGTGGCTCTTTGGGCTGGATGATCCTGTTCCGCATTGTGTCACCAACTAAAAATGAATAATTAAATAAATATATTTCATAAACTTTAATTTAGGCCTTGAAAATTCACAATATTTTGCAACAGGTAAAAATGTATAAACCATTAAAAAAAGGCTTCAAGAGCAAAATGTTGGTATCTTTTACCTCATTTTTGGTGTCATAAGTTATTGCTTTTATTTTTGATTGAAAAAGTGAATAAGAATTCGGCCGCATTGACAAGAATGCTCATGTGAAGGTTCACAGAGGGGCAATGTACCCCAGAAGCACAGCACAGCAGATAAATGACAACTGCTTCGAACTTGTGGCTTCTTTTTGCCACATATCGAGAATTTTAAACAAACAATACTATATTTAAATACTCAATTGTCGTAGCTACATCCATGGCTGAATCACATAGTCCAATTATTAATAATTAGAACAAGATGTAAGCTATTGAAGAATTACAAATTTCAAATTCATGAACTAAAATGTTGAATTGATAGTAAGGAGGCTCTTACTCTGGAACCATTTTCTCCTCATTATGTTATCTAGTCATTGAATCATTCACCACTGTAGCAGACCATTCTGCATTTTATCTAGGTCCTATCCAATTATTCCACATGGGTTTAAGTAATCAACACATACAAAAATAAACCATCTACTATCATACATAAACCTGCTTGCTTCAAAAAGCTATTAGATTAGTGCATGCCTCTGCTTCTTTTCAGTCACTCTTACAGCCAACCTTTCAGCCTCGCTGATCTTTCCCTTTTGAAAGTTACAGTTGCCCGCCATTCTATCAGGCAATGAATTTCTGTCTGTATTAACTCAATTGCCCTGGAGTTTGGTTGACCAAATTGTCAATAGGTTGTCAAGAGATTCTCCTGATTTCCCTCCTTTCCTTGAATGGACATTCAGGGTACTAAAGTTTCTGTGCAGGCATTGTGAAGTCCAATTTGCAAATTAGTTTCAATGAACTTAAACCTTCATGTCACCTTTGTTGACTACCCTTAAATCTGCATTGTCTATCAATTGAAACAATTTCTCTGTAGCTTCTACATCAAAGCCCTTCATGACTCTGGAACATCTCAAGTCCTTCTAGTTTGCTCATCATTGAAACATTCCAACCAGCATTTTCATTTCTCTATTTGTTCCCATTTGCCCATCCCACCTCCCTTAAATGGTTCCACATTTCAGCTTTCTTTCCTATCAGCCCTTTGTTGCCTCTATCTATCACCTCTCAGGCTCTGTCACTATTTCCACTCTTCCATCCTCCCTCTGCCTATCACCCTTCCTCACTGGCATCCACCCAGATCCTGTCCCACCCTTTTACCCTCACGTTTTTCTACTGGCTATTTTCCCTCTACTCTTTCAATCCTGATGGAGCATCTCAACCCAAACCATTGACTGCTCATTTCCCTCCGCAGATGCTGCCTGACCCACTGAGCCCCTCTTAAAGTTTGCCTTTGCTCCAGATTTCGGCCTCTGCAGTCTCTTGTGTCATTACTAAATAGGCCTCTTGTAGGATAAAATGAACTCAGCCTCACACTCTACCTTGTTATGATCTTTCACTATATTGTTTAACAGCACTGCACTGTTTTGGTAGCTTTTACACTTTATTCTGCATTCTTACTGTTTTAC
The DNA here is from genome assembly GCF_048418815.1 of Hemitrygon akajei. Classification (NCBI taxonomy): domain Eukaryota; kingdom Metazoa; phylum Chordata; class Chondrichthyes; order Myliobatiformes; family Dasyatidae; genus Hemitrygon; species Hemitrygon akajei. Next base: position 94,644,489 of record NC_133130.1, on the reverse strand, counting down.
CTTGTTCTACCTCAGGGGTTCACAATCTTTTTTGTGCAATGGACCAATACCATTAAGCAAGGGGCCTGTGGACTCCAGAAGTCCCTGTTCTACCTCTATACACTGCGTAATGATTTGATTGATCTGTATGAACAGTTTGCAAGACAAGCTTTTCACTGTACCTTGGTACTTGGGAGAACAATAAACCAATACCAATACATGATAAGGATCTCAGCCCAGAATGTGGACTGGGCTCTTTTCCATAGATGCTGCCTAGCCTGCTGAGTTCCTCCAGCATTTTGTCTGTGTTGCATGGATTTGCAGCATCTGCAGATTTTCTCTTGTTTGTGATTGGAGCAACACCTATATCTGCACCTCCTCTGATTTATGGAAAAGAATAACATCCATGTAAATAGGAGCAAGACAATAGTATGGAGGTGTCAATGGAAGTGTATCAGTTCACAGAAATGGAGGGAGTTCGGATGAAAAAACTTGGTATTTTATTACACCTTCTCAGAAATCCCATTATGATAGTAGCCTCCCTGTTTGCTGGAGAAATTGTGGAAATCAAAATGCAAACCATTATCATATTTTCTGGGAATGCCCCGTTATTGGAGACTATTGGAGTGGGATTCACAATGTCCCACAAGACATCTTTAAATGTGAAATATCCTTAGAAAGGAAGACCATTTATTTTGTGTATACACCTCAAGAATGGTTGAAAAGAGATAAATAGTTAATGAATATACTGCTGGTGGCTGGTAAAAAGACTGTTACCAGGAGATGGTTATCATAGAAAAACACAACAATGGACATTTACAAAATGGAGAAGATAACAGCATCTGTTAATCATAAGCTGGAACAATTTGATTCATACTGGGAAAAATGGTTTAACTACATAATGCCTCATTGGCCTGATTGTATTCTCACAAATCAATGAATCTGTTGTTTAAAAAAATCACTCCCTACTTTTTTCCTTTTGCTTGTTTTTCTTTCCTCTCTTTTCTGTAAGTGTATACCTCAGAAAAATACTATGTGGAGATTTGTGGCAAATATGACTATATGATATATGTGTACAATATCTGAAATACATCTTATGGAAATGTTTGTTTGATGATAAACTTCAATAAAAATAAATTGCAAAAAAAAAGAAATAGGAGCAAGAGAACCCAATCCAGCCATTTGAGCCTGCAGTGCCACTCAACAAGATCATGGCTGATCTTCCACCTCAGCATCGGGTTTCATCATGTTGGTTGACTAGCGGGAGGTTAAGAGTGGGAATAAAGGGCTGAAGGTGACTAGTGGTGTTGCACAGGGGACAGTGTTGGGATTGCTTCTTTTCACATTATATGCAAATGTTAGCATGAAGGAACTGATGGCTTTGTGGCCAAGTTTGCAGAAGATACAAAGATAGATGGAGGGTAAGCTAATGATGAGGAAGCAGGAAAACTGCAAAAGGACAGATTGGGAGAATGGGCAAAGAAGTGGCAGATAGAATACAGTGCAGGGAAGCATATGGTCATACACTTTGGTAAAATGGAATAAAGGCCTAGACTATTTCCTTAATAGTGAGTAAATTCAGAGATTAGTGGTGCAAAGGGACTTGGGAGTCCTTTTGCAGGATTTCCTAAGGGTTAACTTGCAGGTTGAATAGGTGGTAAGAAAGGCAAATATAATGTTAGTATTCATTTCAAGAGGACTAGAATATAAAAGCAAGGATAAAATGCTGAGGCTTTACAAGGCATTAGTGAGACTGCACTTAGATTATTGTGAGCAATTTTGGGCCCTTTATCTAAGGAAGGATGTGCCAGTGTTGGAGAGGATCCAGAGGAGGTTCACTATAATCCTGGAAATGAAATGGTTCACATCTAAGGAGCATTTGATGACTCTGGGCCATGAGAAGGGATCTCATTGAAACCTATTAAATATTGAAAGGCAAACACGAGGAAACCTGCAGATACTGGAAATTCAAGCAACACACACAAAATGCTGGTGGGACACAGCAGGCCAGGCAGCATTGATAGGAAGAAGCACTGTTGACATTTTGGGCCGAGACCCTTCGTCAGGACTAACTGAAAGGAAAGATAGTAAGAGATTTGAAAGTAGGAGGGGAAGGGGGAAATGTGAAATGATAGGAGAAGACCGAAGCTAAGAGCTGGAAAGGTGATTGGCGAAAGGGATACAGAGCTGGAGAAAGGAAAGGATCATGGGACTGGAGGCCTAGGGAGAAAGAAAGGGGGAGGGGAGCACCAGAGGGAGATGGAGAACAGGCAGAGTGATGGGCAGAGAGAGAGAAAAAAAAGGGAGGGGGAAAAATTAAATATATCGGGGATGGGGTAAGAAGGGGAGGAGGGGCCTCCCATCCCATGATCCTTTTCCTTCTCCAGCTCTGTATCCCTTTTGCCAATCACCTTTCCGGCTCTAGCTTCACCCCAGCCCCTCCGGTCTTATCCTATCATTTCGTATTTCCCCCTCCCCCTCCTACTTTCAAATCTCTTACTACCTTTTCTTTCAGTTAGTCCTGACAAAGGGTCTCAGCCTGAAACGTCGACAGTGCTTCTTCCTATAGATGCTGCCTAGCCTGCTGCGTTCCACAAATATTGAAAGGCCCAGACTGAGTGGATGTAGAGAGGATGTTTACTATTCGGGGAGAGTCTAGGACCAGAAGGTGCAATCTCAGAATACAAGGATGTCCCTTTAGTACAGAGATGAAAGGAAGTTCTTTAGCCAGAGGATGGTTAATCTGTGGGATTGTTGCCAGATGGCTGTGGAGGCCAAATCATTTGATATGCTTAAAGTGGAGGTTGATTGATTTTTGATTAGCAAGGGTGTGAAATGTTACAGGGAGAAGGCAGTACATTGCTGTTCAGAAGGATGATAAATCAGCTATGATGGAATGGTGGAGCAGGCTCAACAGTCCAAATGGCCTGATTCTGCTCCTACATCTTATGGTCTTTTGGTCCTAGTTCAATGGATGAGTAGCGAAGGGTCACCTATACCAGCAGAAACAGTCTGTGGGAATCCTAATGCATGGTTTCTGAGAGTGAAAGTAACCCTGACTTTGACTTTGACAGCAGTGTAGGCATATGAAGTGTAGATCATTAGCATGTATCAAAAAAGAGCAACGAGCCTCATTCTTCCCCTGGGAGACACCACAGTAAAGCTCAGTCTAAAATCAACCATCCACAATTACTCTCTGCTTTCTGCACCTTAGTCAATTTTCCATCCATGCCAACAAACGCATCTGGTGATAATTTATGAAAGTCCTTTGTAAGTCAATATACACGGCATCATCTGTAATATCCTCATCATCCTTTTAAAATACTTCATCAAGAATCTCCATAAAGTCAGTCATCCATGATTTTCCATCAACCAGTCCCTGCTGGTTTTCATTTATTAATGATTCCAAATGTCAATTAATTTAGTCACCGATTATTGTCAACAAAGCTGTTCCCAGGACCAATATTTGTCTAATTGGTTTGTAATATATTTCAAAAAGGAAGCACAGTACTTGCAATCTTCAAGACGTCTGTTGCCATTTCCACAATTCAATGAAAGACTGGGGCTGGAGTCTCTGCTCTTCTCACCTCAATTAACCCAGAAACTGAAAATCCATTCGTCTTTGATCAAACTTCCAAGATAATGACTATTTCCCTGCAACTCTTCATCTCATGTTCTTGATATTTATTGCTTATTTACTTATTATTATTATTTCTTTCTTTTTCTATTTGCACAGTTTGTTGTCTTTTGCCCACTAGTTAGACACCCAGGTTGGTGTTGTGTTTCAGTATTTATTGAGAATGGCCACAAGAAGAAGAATCTTAGGGTTGTATATGCTGACGTATATCTACTATGATACTAAATGTACTTTGAACTTTGAACCTCACACTTAGCTACATTAATTTCCATCTGCTATTTTAGCCCATTTTTCCAGTTGATCCAGATCCTTCTGATAGACTCCTTTGCTGTACACTACGCCCCAGTCCTGTTGTCATCAGCAAATTTACCACATTCCAATCCAGATCACTAATATAGATAACAAACTACAACGGAGCCAGCACCAGTCCCTGCAGCACACTATTGGCCACAGGTTTCCAGTTAGAAAGGCAACCCTCTACTACCACTCTTTGGCTTATCTACCAATTTTCTACCTCATCCTTAATGCTGAGCAACTGAACCTTCTTAACCAGCCTCCCATATAGGACTTTGTCAAAGGCCTTAACTGCTTAACTTTTTTTTCTTTTATCTTTCCTCCAACTGTTTCAGCCATGATATTAAAAATAAGTGGTATAATCTTGTCAATGACCAGCAACAGTCTCTCACCATCTGCCACAATTTTGAGGATAACAATTAAATTTCCCTTAATCTCCTATGTTCTAGCATAAGTATCCCAGCTCTTCCAAAATTACAATGGATTAAAATGAGGTTTAGAGGGACATGAGCCAACGGCAGGCAAATGGGACTGGCTTAGGTATACAAGGGCCAATTTCCGTACTGTAACTATGACTAAGTCTCTCATTTCAGCACCATTGTGTTAAATCTCGTGCGTTCCCACCCTAGGACTTTGAAATCTTTCCGGGAGGAAAGTGCCCAGATCTGGAAACAATACTCCAGTTCAGAACTCACTAGTGCTTTATAAATAGAATTCGGCACAATAGCAGACTTTAGTTTATTGTTTAATATTTCAAATTACTGTATTTTATTAGTTTTGTCCACGGACACTCCTCAGATAGTGTATTCAATTCCGTTGATGACAAGGCATCGTTGTAACTGATTGAATGGGCATTGAGACATCATTCGACCTTTGGACATTGAGTTCTGTTCTATCGCGTTACTAGCACACTGAGAAATTGGGACATTTCTAACCATCGGGACTAGTTGCTCTTGGAGACCAGGTTAGTCCACTCAGGGTTTTACTTTAACAAGAGCCTTTTGTAGCCCATTCGAGTTACTTGCTGTAAAGCATGATTTTTCCGGTGCAAGTTTGCCAAAGGAATAAATCAGTGCTGAAGTTTTCCGTGTGCAGATAGCAAACGTGTTTCTTTTTCTATCAACAAAAATCGTAATTGCTATCCACCCGGTGTCAGGACACAGGAGGGGCGATGTTCCGGCCCTTTCGGGCACACGAGCTTCCGCTGTGAGCGGCGTCCCTCTGCTTTTAGCCGTGTGTGATTCGAAACACTCGAACGATGTCGGTGGAGATGACCTGATTTCAGCTTTGTAATGAAGTGGAGTGTAAGACAGGGGGCAGAAGTGTTGAAGCAAAGCAGCTTCGCGCGATAGACCTGCCCTAATACGACTGAGAGCTGGCAGAAGGCAGGGTACTCCTGGTTCGCAAGGCGTGTGGATGTTGCAAGATCGCAGGTAGGTCTCTAACCTCATTCTCTAATTCCGGGCTGTTTGATGATGGAGAGCCAGCAAACGGTTGGTTCTGGTAACAGAGTTGCGCTAGCCTTGGTGCTGATTTACCCAAACGATGACCAGTAAGAACCAATACATTACAGTGCATGGGAACCTGCATCCATCATACCACCACGTTCAAAAGTAGAGTTAACGCGATCATGGGGAAAACTGGGATCAAAAACTGCGTTTTTTAAAAATTCGGTAAATGTGGCTGGAAGGATTTGTAAGGGGAGCCAAGATATTAGTGGCATTATCTTGGTGTATCTAAGCTACAGTGCGCGATTTTGCCCAGAATCTCCTCGCTCCATTCTGTCTTGCACTTGGTATGGTTACAAAATACCTCTTGTAATCACTTAAATGAATCTTGGATGACTTTTGTTTGTAATTTCGCGATTTTAGAAAGTGCTACTAATTCCAAATACATTTGTACAATACATTTGTTGGACTCCAATTGATTGCACTGATGATTATACAGTTGTTTCTTCTAATCTGCGCTGGCCCAGGTTTAAACATAAATCGGCGATGATTGTGTTCTCCGGCCTGGCTGTACTCAGTCCGCGGCTTGATCTGACATCTTCACCATGAAGACACTTTGGTGTCTGGAGCCGAGTTGCTATTCGCTCGTCTTTTTAAAGGCTATTATTCTAAAATCTTCATTCCCTACATTTGACCTGACTAGTTTTTTTAAAAACTTGATTCGACATTTTAGAGGCATTTTTGTACTCGTAACTCGCCTTGAGCCCGGGTGGGAGAAGTCAGATTTGGTTAATCAGCGATTCCCTGACGAAGGCTGTAACCAAGACCTTCAATAAAAATTTAAGAAAAAGAAACCGGGGGAAAAACTCAGAATCTGTCTGAGCAGATAAACAGTTTAATGTTTCAGATCTGGGACTGATGGAAAACTCCCTCATGGTACAAAGAGCCGCGGTTAGCCTCGTTCTTCCCAGTGCTGTGTCTAATAAATACTAAAGAACATTCATTTAAGGTGAGAGGGGGAAAGTTTAAAGGCGATTCTGGGACAACTTTTGTTTCACATAGGGAGTGGTCGGTGCCAGCTGTAGTAATGGCCGCAGATACGGTTTAAGAGGTTTTTGGATAGACACATGAATGGACAGATATTGATCATGTGCAGAGAGGAGAGAATTATTAAATTTGGCATGGTATTAGACGTAATCGTAGTAGCCGAAAGGCCTATGCTATACTTGTCTATGTTCTTCGCATGCTCTAATATCACTTTGGTGACTTCTTTTTCAGCCTCAATGGCGCGTTTCCACAGACTGAAAGCCCTTTACAAATACTAAGCCTTGCGTCTCAATGTGTCTGGTGAGATGATAACCATGAAGAGCGGCCTGGGCAACAGCAGGAACCCTTGCTTTGAAGTCGTGGCCCTTTGGCTGCTCATCATCCCGCTGACCCTCTGCGCCAAGGAACATGAAGTGGGCAAGAGAGTTCTGCTGTCCATGAACACGGCTCAGCGCTCGGTAGCTCGCAAGGACGGCGATGTGATTATTGGCGCCCTCTTCTCTGTACACCACCAGCCCCCGGCCGAGAAAGTGCCCGAGAGGAAGTGTGGAGAGATTCGGGAGCAGTATGGGATCCAAAGGGTAGAAGCCATGTTTCACACTCTGGACATGATCAACGACAACCACAATCTCCTGCCCAACATCACTCTGGGTTGTGAGATCAGGGACTCGTGCTGGCACTCGTCAGTTGCCCTGGAGCAGAGCATCGAGTTCATCCGTGACTCCCTCATCTCCATGAGGAACGAGAGGGATGGGCTAACCCAGTGCCTGGAAGGACCAGTCGCGGGTGCGAAAACCAAGACCCCCATCGCTGGGGTGATTGGGCCAGGTTCCAGTTCTGTGGCCATTCAGGTGCAGAACCTGTTACAGCTCTTCAATATTCCCCAGATCGCCTACTCGGCCACCAGCATCGACTTGAGCGACAAGACACTGTTCCAGTATTTCCTAAGAGTTGTACCCTCAGATACCCTTCAGGCCCGAGCAATGCTGGACATCGTGCAGAGGTACAACTGGACCTACGTGTCTGCCGTTCACACTGAAGGTAAAGCGGAGTGCGTTGCTTGTGCACGCTCTGGTTTCACACAGCTGCGAGGCTAACTTGTATCGCCGACAGAACTACAGTATAACTTGGTAACTGGCGCATAGAGTTTTGGCAGGGTTTGCAGATGGTTTCTCAATTGTGGGGCTGTACGGGATAAACAGAAGCTTGAAGATTTTAGAATAATAGTTTAAAAAAAACGAGCGAATTGCAACTCGGCTCCAAAGTAGCTGCATGGTGCAGATGTGTTGCCTTCCCGGTTGTCACTGGTATTGTTGGAAGCTTATTGCTCTGTGCATTATGCACAAAGCTCTCAATCCCCGTTATCTATCTGACTGTTCTGTAGAACACAGCCAGTTGTATAACTGCGCGCTAGTGGGCCTGCAACTTCTTAATTAGGTCACGCGTAAGTTCGGTAAGTAAACCTTGAGCCTGATCGTCGAAATGTATTCTAAAGTATACACACCACGCAGAATTATAGCCATACAATTAGAGTCCATTACAATTACATTGCAATACAGTTACAAAGACCCTGACAATAGTCATAAGGGCACAGAAACGAGCCCTTCGGCCCGACGCGTTCATGTTAACCTTTCTTCCCATCTACACTCATCCCAATTACCAGCCTTAGGATGTGACCAGACATTCCTGGGAAATACTCAGCAGGCCGGCTAGTTTCTGTGGATGGGGAAGTAGTTAAAGTTTTATGTCAGGGGCCCTAAGTCAGAACTTTCAACAAATTGTATTCTAGTCTGAGTCGCCAGTGTAACCGGCGCCGTTATGTTAAACTGGGTTGTCTTGTGACTGTGCTGGCACCTGGTTAAAATGGCAGGGATCTCTGACAGGGACAGACGGTTGCCACACCTCGAGCACAGCGGGTATTCTGCAGGCTGCATTATTACAGGCCTCTCATTGCCCCAGGTGAGTTTCTGTTGGAGGGCCAGGTGGGCTCCTGACTGGATTCCAACCTTTCCTCAAGCAGAGGTCACCTTCCGAGCTTTCTACAAAACCTCAGCTGTGGAGGCATGTTGATCTCATTAATTTTAAGCCCTTGAGCTACATAAAATTTTGACAGTTTAAAAAAAATATACCTTACAACTTCTTGAGCTGACCTCAATTGCCATTACAAGAATCCTACTTCATCACATCAAAAAAAAGACTATTACTGAGCTGAGGATATTTCTGGCAAGGTTAGATATTCTTATCTATTCCCCATTGCACCTGAGAAGCTGGGTCTAAACCTTTACCTTGTGTTCATGTGGGGAAGTGCTCCTAGGTACGGTAAAGCAGCAAACTATCGAAGGTGGACTCCGTGGTGCCGGAGTCGTGCATGACCTGGAGGGAATCTGGAGCTGCAGGTTCTGCCATGCACCCAGTTCCTGCATAAGTCTGCAAGGCGCTCCCTGTTGAATGAAAGATGACTCCACCCAGGGAGTGTACCCCGCCCTCTCTCACGATACGAAATCCCCACGGGTGGGGTCAGAGCCAGGCCCATCTGGTTAAATTTCCAGGATTTTGCTAGAACAGGAAATCCCAATCATTGCATCAGGAAATCTTAATAGACACTGGCTCGTCCCTCATAAGAATGACCGAGAAGGTTCCGTTTCTACCTCAGCATCAGCTCATGCACCTTCTTCACATGAACATATTGCGTTCCACCCAGTTTCTCAATTACCTCACTCACCCCATGCTCATCTCCCCATGTCTCACAGTTTAAAGTAATAGACTTGTCAGCTGTCAGCATGTTTTGCATTAGACTGAGCACAGCCTGTGTCCCTACCTTACAAAGCTTATGATCCTAGAGTTTATCTGTTGCCTTCAGGATTTCCACTTCTTCAGTTTACTCACAGACCTGGACCTCACAATTAGAATCAGAATCAGGTTTAATATCACTGTCATACGTCATAAAATTTGTTGTTTGCGACAGCTTTACAGTGTAATAGATAAATATACTATACATTATAGTAAGAAAAAATATATATACATATAAATAAACTTTAAAATGTAGTGCAAAAAAGAGAGCAAACTAGTGAGGTAGTATTCATGTTCAGAAGCCTGATGGTGGAAGGGCAGAAGCTGTTCCTAATATATGAGTGTGTATCTTCAGGCTCCTGTACCTCCTCCCTCCTTCATGGTAGTAATAAGAAGAGAAAATGTCCAGGGTGATGGGGTTCTTTAAAGATGGATGTTGCCTTTTGGGGCATCACCTTTTGAAGATGTCCTCAATGGTGGGAAGGTTGATGTCCATGATGGAGCTAGCTGAATCCACAACTCTCTGCAGCTTTCTCCAATCTTGTGCTGTGTCCCCTCCATACCAGATGATGGTGCAACCAGTTAGAATGCTCTCCACAGTACATCTGTAGAAATGGGCCAGAGTCTCTGGTGGCATACTAAATGTCCTCAAACTCCTAATGAAGTATCGCTGGTGATGTGTCTTCTTTGCAATTGCATCAATATGTTGGGCCCAGGATAGATCTTCAGAGATGTTGACACCCAGAAAATTGAAACTGTTCACTCTTTCCCCTGCTGACTCCTTGATGAGGACTGGTGTGTGTTCCCTTGCAAAACTTCACTATCAGAATCAAATTTAATATCACTAGCAAATGTCATGACATTTGTTAAATTTGTGGAGCTGTGCTTTGCAATTACTGTAAGAAATATATATTAAAATGAATAAGTATTGCAAAAAGTAAGCAAAAAAAAGAAGAAAAAATAGTGAGGTGGTGTTCATGGGTTCATGGTCTATTCATACATCTGATGGCAGAGGAAAACAAACTGTTTCTGAGACTTTGTTTGTATCTTCAGGCTCTTGTACTTCCTCCTTGATGGTAGCAATGAAAGGAGGGCATGTCCTGGATGGTGGGGGTCCTTAATGATGAATGCTGCCTTTCTAAGGCATCACCTTTTGAAGGTGTCCTCATCTAGGGGAGGCTAGTCCCCATGATGGAATTGGCTGAGTTTGCAACTCTCTACAGCCTTTTTCGAATCAAAAACAGTAACCCTGCTGTTGTTGTGGGCACTGTTGGCAAACCTGTCAAAGAAACATAATTTTATTATCCTGCAGTCTAGTGAAAAAAATGATTGATTGCAGAATATTAGAAACATTTCAGCAGTGTCCTCCTGGAGCTTTCAGTCATAACCAAGTGAATTTTCCATTGGTTTTGGAAACTTTGACATATGGGCTTATGTGGAATTGATAGAGAGATGGTCACCATGTTTTCCATCTTGAGAAGAGCAGGGTGGTCACTCAAGTTGAGTATGATGTTCTCTTTAGTGGTTGTAGGGTGGATTCCCTTAATGGAGAATGCGTGCGTATGGCTTTGTGTAACACGGGAAACCTGACGCATAGGCAGCCACCACACAACCCTTGACAGATCCAGCTCAGGGCCCAGAGCTGCAGTCTTCCTCCACTTTCACTGTTGTGTTATGTTATCATCTCCCATCAGCTCCACCACAGAAGTCTTGGTTGGATCGCCCTTTATCTGGAAATTTACGGCCACAACACTACCAGGAGCTAAGTGCCAGGCAGCGTCACTCTCAGGATCTCAGGAACTCACAAGCCTCTCTAATACAACACGGTGACGATTCCAGAGAGGGTTCTCCATCTCCACTGAAATGAGACTGCCCACCATTTAAAAAGTTTAAAACCACAAAGGAATGTGATAGGATTGAAGTATAGGTCTAAATTATAATGACAGACACAAAATGCTGGAGGAACTCAGCAGGTCAGGCAGCATCTATGGAAATTAACAAGCAGTTGCTATTTTGGGTCAAGAAGCTTTTGAATGATCTCGACCCAAAACATCAACTGTTTATTCCATTTTGTATGTGTTACTCTGAACTTACGGAATCTACAGAATCTCTTGTGTCTAAATTCTAATGATGCTGGTTCTCAAGTGCTCTTCTCCAAATATCCAAACCCAACAAAGTCAGCCACTTTGAATTTGTACCCGTGAACTAGGAGACTCACCTTTTCATTTTTAAAATATTAATAAATGGAAAATCACAGCAATATACCCTGATCTCCAACTGATAAGCTCAATACTGAGAGTGTGCATACTGATTATTTGATTAGCTTTTCAGAGTGTATGAAATGCTTGGTGCTAGAATAAGTTCTAATGCACTGAGAATAATCACAAATTATTTAATATTCTTAGCAGCAATATCTGAATACACCACCAGTGAAATATTGAAATACTCATTCATTGTTACCCCAATTACATACTGCACATGTAATTTTGTTTTGCAGACTGGTCTCTGAATTAGGTACCAAGTACCCGAAGCATTGAAATGCTCCTGGTACCCAAGTCAGAGAGCAGTCTGCAAAAGGAACTTATGTAATTGGGGGGAAATGAGCAAACATTAGGTGAGCATGTTATGCGATCTATTTCCTTTAATAAGAAGGGTGTACAGTACTTTGCTCAATATTGTACCTTGGCATGTAGCCTACTTGACTGACAGTGTACCAAATCAGTATTCCAATTACCATCAATTTTATTTTTGAAAATCATTTGTCATTACATAATAGGGAGTAAATATTCACATTCCAAACAGTCAAAATGTGATTTAATTCTATTACATTTCTCATACAAATATGAGCTATAGAGATTAAGATTCCCAACATATTTAATTTCACCAGACATTTAAATAGCCAAAGATGGATTGGAGTTCTGAGGCATCCTCTTGAGGATAAATGAGGTTAACCAGCCCAGTTCATGTCATTTGGAAAAGGATCAAAGTGCTGGTAAAGCACTGAGAAGGTTGAACTTGTAACACAAGAATACTTTTCATAAATTTCATGGAATGGGGGATTTACTAAAATAACATTGCTTCCATGGGTATGGTGATAGCTCACTAATTAATTTTCCAGGCAAGGTAATCCAGAGGTCTAAGCTAACAGTTCAGAGGCCAGCGTTCAAATCCCACTTTAGCAAGCTCAGAATTAAAATCACCTGCTATTCTGGAACTTGGGGGAGAAAAGATATGATTCATTAATAGCGATGACCATTGTTTAAAAAACCCGCCTGGTTCATTGATGCCTTTCTTACCCAGCTGGCTTAGCCTATTTGTGACTCCAGACCCAATGTGGATGATTACTAAATGGTCATGCCAGCTACCAGTTTCAAGAACAACTGGAGGTCGACAATAGGTTCTTGACCTGCCAGCAACAATGACATTCTGAAAGCTGAACAAATACAAAATGTCAAATGGTATCAAAGGTAACGCATACGTGATTTAGCAATTTGGCAAAGAAAAGAATCAGGTTATCTTTAATCTCTTTCCTCTCTCCCATGAGTAAAAGTCTTGATTAGCCACACCTGAATAATCTGGGAGAGATACTTTCAAATTAGGCTTAATGTTACTGAGTTCTAATAAGACCACATTAATACTACATGGTTGTGCATTTTAATTTTCTAGCTGACGAGAACGTAGGAAATTGCTTGCATTTCAATGAAAGTACAGTCAGTTCAGTCATGCAAGTGAGGTGTATGTTAGCTTCTCTTTGGAGAATCTTTCAGCCTTCTTCCCAAAGGACCATAGAATACACACCCAAAAGCAAAATACTGGTCAGATAGCATCTGCAGAGAGAGAAACACAAGTCCAACATTTTGATTGATGATGGGTTCTGATCAAAGGCCACCAAACATAAATGATAACCCTGTTGCTCCTCTTCACAGAAGCTGCCCAACCTGCTGATATTTTCCAGCATTTTTCTCATTCTGTTCTCAGAGATGACATGTACTAGCTCATAGTGCCATCATATTCAGAAAAAGGCATTCTACAGTTAGAATCCCTAGAAAACATCATAAACAATGGAACAATTGTTCAGCTATGTCCAAGCTATCTCAGAATGGTTCCACTGCTGTTCAAGGGTTTGTGGCATAGATGCACAGGATGTTTTCTGATCCAAAGGCTTAGGTTGTGTAGGTTGAGGTTGTATTGACAAAGTAAAAATAAGAGGAGGAACTCAATGGGTCTGGCAGCATTGTGGATGGAAATAGGTAGTTGATGTTCTGGGCTGACACTCTTCATCTGGATTTAAAGACAGAGGGGAGATCTCCAGTATAATGAGGTGAGGGAGATGGGGTTGAGCAGTAGCTGGAGAGAAATAGTAGATCCAAGTGAGGAGGGTGCTAGGCAGGGAAGAGCAGAAATAGCAATAGAGGCTGGGGGAGATAGGTGGAGGCGACAAGAGGGTGACGATGGTGGAATCAGAGAGGAAGGGAAGGTGTAGCATGGAAGTTTTTGATGGAGGAGAGATCGGTGTATGGGAACATTGGTGGAAGGGGTTCCAGAGGGAGGAGTGTGTGGGTGATGGGCAGATGGAGTGGGATGGAAACCATTGTGAAAAGGGGCTGAGGGGCTGGGGATTAGAGTGAGGTGCAAGAGAGAAAATACTCCTCAGAGAAAGCATCCCCCAGACCAGGGCAATCCAGCCATTCTCAAGCTGCCCATTGACATACAGTTTGCATCCCCCAGACCAGGGCAATCGAGCCATTCGCAAGCTGCCCATTGACATACAGTTTGCATCTCTTCAAGAGCTCGAACTTTGAACACTCGTTGTATTCCTCAAGTGCAGGAGTTCCCAACCTTTTTTATGCCATGGACCAATACCATTAGGCATGGGGTCTGCAGACCCCACGTTCCACATCCTGTGAGATCAAAACCGAGGCAGAAGCAATGGGAAATCCGGTCGCTTCATTATAGGAAGGATGTGGAAGCTTTAGAGAGGGTGCAAAGGAGATCTACCAGGATGCTGCCTGGACTAGAGAGCATATCTTATGAGGATAGGTTGAGAGAGTTAGGACTTTTCTCTTTAGAGTGAAGAAGGATGAGAGGTAATGATAGAGGTGTACAAGATGCATTAATAGAGTGGACAGCCAGGGCTTTCTTCTGTTCCTATATTGGATAGTGACTCATTGGTCTGTGAGGCTAACTTACAAATGACATTCATCTGTGATATTATCTGATGTAATTTTCAAATTAGTTATCTTTCAATTAAGTTTCACACCAAAAGCAGACAGGGCATTTTAGGCAAAAGTCATGACGACACATCTCAGATGACTGAAACGTGATCTGTAGGAAGCAGCCTTTTGGGAAGCCATTTCCAAATGTAACACACTTCTTATTCAGGGCTGGAGTGACATGTGCTATTGATCTGCTTGAATTACTTTATCCCTTTGCAAACAAAGTTTTTGAGAACCAAATGCAACGCTGGTCAGTTGAAAGGAAATTATCCACCACAATGGGTATTAGGAGTGTTTTCTAAAATAATATGGTAACATTTAGGTGGATAATAGCTCTTGACGTACCAGATAAGGGATGATAGAATCCTATTAGATACGTATATATTCCAAAAGTTATTAAGTATTCAAAGATTGTCATTGGCCCTCCAAAGACGAATTACGTTTACAAATCTATTAATGTACCTTAACAAAGTTGGGTAGTATGTACCAGCACCCATTCAATTTAGAAAGGACGTTTGCATTAAGAGCTAATTTTAATTAAGAATGAGTTTAAATGTTTAGCACGTAATCTGGAGTACCTCCTGTCTGTGGGTAGATTACTTAGAATTCGTAATAGTTCCATTGTGCTTGACTCTAATAGACATCTCATTACTTGTAATCTCATTACTGCATTAGGTACAGTTATATCAAAGCTTTGCAGACTATTTCAAATGACTTGTTCAGTTGAAATGAACTGGATTTGTGCAAAACCTGCCAAGCTCTTGGTTGCAATCTCTGAGTGAGCCAGTGATGGGATCCCCAGAATCTCTGCACTGAGGGATCACTGGGATGTAGGTGCTGCAAAGCACTTCAGTGCCATACATGGATCCAGAAAATAGCTTCAATTGAGCGATGTCAAAGCAGAAGGAGAGGGCACCCAGATGACTGAGAACCATTGCAACTGGACAGCCAATGATTGCCTTATGTTAGTTTGTCTTCTGCAAATATTTGAACCATCTGACCTCAGCGGGATTCCTTTTGAGGTTGTATTTCAGTGGGAAAATCAAGGGAATGAGACTGAATCTTCTCATGGTCTGGGCTGAGTTCAGCCAGGCTATCAGCAGGGGACGATGGGAAAATTCAGGTGTAGCCTACCTCCACAAGACTTTCATTAACTTCTACCCCACCCTCGATTAGCAACAGACTTTCTTCCTTCCAGATGTGTTGTTTTTGCAGGGCAGCCAGGTTCTGTACCACTAGGTTTGTACTCCCTTATTGCTTTTCTTGGCACTGTCAAATAGGAAATAGCTGTGGATCTAAAGGCCCTGGGACACTCTTTGCAAACCTTCTCTTTTCCCTCACTGATGTGGTCAGTGGTCGCATACCAGGACTTGTGAAATGCACCAGCTGCTCATATGGTCATCCACCACCACTGCTTCAGGTGACCTTGATCTGAGGGTGGGGAGTGGGGGGCTAAGCAGGTGCTACACCTTGCCCAAGGGTGACCTGCAGGCCAGCGGAGGGAAGGAGCACCTTACCCTGCTTTGGTAGAGACGCATCTCCACCCCGCCAGAATAGTACCAGGCTCTTTGCCCTCACCCTTTCTGCTGGAAGCTGGGGACGGTCAGCCTGTGTGTAGAGTCATAGAGAGAAAATGCATCGAAATAGGCTCTTCAGCCAATCAGCTCTGTGACAACCATGAAAAACTACCACTAAAACTGTGCTAATCCAATTTTATTCTCCCTTCATTCTTATCGACTCTCCCCAGATTCCACCAATCACCTGTATGCTAGGGGCAAGGTACCATGGCCAAAGAGCTGAGCAGCCCGTGGGAGGAAACCTGTGCAGTTGCAGAACCAGAACCGGCGATCAGGACTGAACCTGCATCTCTGGCACTGTGAGGCAGTGGCTCTACCAGCTGTACCACTGAGCTGCCCAGTGTTTCTCTGTGTTTCCAACTGACCAATACACTCACTGGCCACTTTATTAGGTACGCTAGTACAGCTGCAAGCCCTCTCCTTTCCCTTAAGGTCACCTCACTGATGTGCAGCCATTCAAAGCATTCATGTAGACACGATCAAGAGGTTTAATTGTTGTTTGGACCGAACATTAGAATGGAGAACGTACACTCAGTGGCCACTTTAACAGATACAGGCGGTTCCTAATAAAGAGGCAACTGGGTATGAATTAATATCACCTTATTTAAATATGGTGTTAATGGTCTGGATGCAGTGCTGTGATTTTTAAAGGGACACTCTGCAGAGGGAGCAGGATTTAATGTAATGTCTGGTTTTACAAATATCGGCTTCCTCTTTCGAACAGTTCCACAGCAATCCGTGCTGTCAATCATCAATGAAAGGATGGCATGCTGTTTCCTGCTTCACAGTCTGTGCCCACTTGGAAATAATTCTGCCAATCAACGTCACGTTATCCATTGCCTGCCGCACTGTGTATCCTTTGAAAGCTTGCTCCCCCGTCTGAAGATTACGTTGAAGAAGACGACACACTGCCTGACCTAAATACTCTACCCAATCATCCAGGAAGTCACATCCTCTCTCTGGAGAGATAATAGGCCAGAAAATTCGGCACCAGCCAGGGGAAAATATTGCTGATCTCCAGATTCAACAGCTGCAGTCAGGCAGAGTTGAGGTCCATCTTTTTATTATCTGCTTATCTGGTGCAGCAAGCTTAAGTCTCTTTG
Source organism: Hemitrygon akajei (assembly GCF_048418815.1). Lineage (NCBI taxonomy): Eukaryota > Metazoa > Chordata > Chondrichthyes > Myliobatiformes > Dasyatidae > Hemitrygon > Hemitrygon akajei. The sequence goes on along the minus strand of NC_133130.1, from coordinate 94,627,398 downwards.
GTGATTCACCAGTGGGGAAGAAGATTTACATTCAGAGGCTGTCCTTCTCCACCACAGGGTCCCAATGTCGCCAACAGCCAATGCAATCATTTTAATATCAAACCTGGCAGAAAGCAGCTCCCACCGGCTGGAATGAGGCAAACCACAGGACAACTGTTTCTTCGTGATGCAAGTTGGAAGGTAAATGTTGAGCAGGTTATGGAGGAGGACACCCAAGCCCACCTTCAAAATGATTCCTGTGAGGACACACACAACCTCTTATCTGAAAGTTGGCACTTTTAAAAGTAGTAAAGGGCTCATTATAGATTTTGGGCTCAAGTGTACTTCTGACACTGAAATGCGCTGCACTGAGAGGGTGATGGAGTTAGCTACTGTCTTAGCATTTGAGGGTCTTGACAAGCACCTGAATCCCTAAGACATACACTCAGTGGCCACTTAATTAAATACACCTGCTTATTAATGCAAATATCCACTTAGCCAATCATGTTGCAACAGCTCAATACATAAAAGCATGTAGACATGCTCAAGAAGTTCAGTTGATATTCAGACCAACCATCGAAGAAATATGATCTAGATGACTTTGGCCATGGAATAAATGTTGGTGGCAGGCACGAGTATCCCAGAAACATAAGATATAAGACACAGGAGCAGAATTAGGTCGTCCGGCACATCAAGTCTTCTCCGTCATTCTATCATGGTTGATTTATAATTTTTCTCACTCCATGCTCCTGCCTTCCCCCTGTAATCTTTGATGCCCTGACTAGTCAAGAACCTATCAATCTCCACTATAAATATACTCAATGACGGCTTCCACAACCGTCTGTGGCAATGAATTCCATCTGTTCACCACCCTCTGGCTAAACAAAATCACCCTAATCTCTTTTCTAAATTTTTTGTCCCTTCATGCTGAGGCTGTGCTTTCTGGTCATAGACTCACCCACTACAGGAAACATCCTCTTCACATCCGCTCTATCGAGGTCTTTTGACTGCTAATCTCCTGGAATTTTCATGCACAATAGTCTCTGGAGTTTACAGAGAACGGTGTGAGAAACAAAACATCCAGCGAGTGGCAGCTCTGTGGGCAAAAACGTCTTGTTAATGTCAGAGGCCAGAGGGGAATGGCCAGACTGGTTCAGGCTGACAGGAACTCAAACAGCCATGCATTACAAATGTGGTGTGCAAAAGAGCATCTCTGAACGAACAACATATCAAATCTCAAAGTGGATGGGCTACAGCAGTAGGAGTCCATGAACGTACACTCACTGGACATTTTACTATGTACAGGAGGTAACTAATAAAGTGGCCTCTGAGTGTAGAAGGGTATACTCCAATGATTGGTAAATGGAGTATACCTGGGTAGTATAGCTGGGTACTTGATAGTCAGCATGGTGGGCAATAGTTCCTGTGTCAGCACTGTATGACTTTACAGCAATGCACTGTTGCAAAATCAGCCTTAAGCCCAATATCCGGAAGCACATAAAAAAGGAGAAATGCAATGTACTCTGAAGTGTGGGTTCAATCCAAGACACCGACAGATGCTGGAAATCTGAGCAACAGACATGAAATGCTAGAGGAACACAGCAGGCCAGGCAGTATCTTTGGAAAAAAAGTATAAAGTATAAAGGAATAAAGAGCTGATTCTTCAGGCCATTGGGTCAAGGAACTAACAGGGCACATGTACAGATACAATTACTGCAAGACACATCCATATGGTTAATTTGTACTCATCTTCATCTATAAAGCATTTTGGGAGATTGTCGACTTTAATAATTTTATTGCGCAATAGAGTTAGAGCTGATTAACAGGTATTTTAATTTCTAACACATCAAGATTAATTTCAATGGTGAGTTTCCACATTCCAAATATAAATGTGAGATACACTCTGCACTCGCAGATTTTACAGTTCATTATTGCCTTGTTAGAAAATCTCCAACAGTGAGTAAAAGTTAATAGTAAGAAGTGTTTTAGTTTCCAAATGAGCCTTTAAGCTGAAACCAGTACAAAAGAGACTTCCAAAGATGTTGCTGGGACTCGAAGGACTGAGTTATGGAGAGAGTGCCAGACCTGCACATGCAGACTCCTCCCAGCTTACAGGAGTCACCTGCCACTCATTTCCAACTCATCACCTGCAGCCTATTTAAACCCAGCTCGCATCCATAGTCCTGGTTCACTCATATGAACCAGCAGCCTCAACTAGTTGCTCCTAACCTTCAGTTACCTTGCTGCCTTGCTGTGTTAAGTATCTGTCCTCTCTGGATTTGTGGCCCCTCGTGGCTTGTTATTTTACAGTTTATTATTAAAGTGATTGCCAACTACTCTGCATTTGGATCAAGTCTCCTCTCTGGCTCCTGACAGGATGGGTGACCGGCGAACGACACAGCAGAGTTTGTTTGCCAAAAGGAAATTGTCTGCTGACACAAGTACACAATCCAGAAGCAGTAGGAAGCCATTGACCATCTGCTTGCCACCCTCAACCAACTCTCTGTCTCATTACAGCAACCTCCTCTCTCGGAGGCTCACGTTCCGGTGCCTGAATACTTGGATGGATCCACAACCCAATACCACAACTCATATCCTCGAGTGTCTCACACTTCAATCTTCAGCCATCTCTGTATTCTACAGATTAAACCAAGATTGCCTTCATCAGCCCTCTCTTGACAGGATAACCTGTAACCTGGGCTGCTGCTAAGTGGGACAATCGAAACACTATCTGCAGTAAATTCACCACTGAGAGGCACCAGCTCTTTGACCATCCTGGAAGTGGATCGGATATTTCACCTGCATCAAGGCGCACACTTGGTGCTGGATTACACGATGGAATTCAGGATGCTCGTGCCGGAGTGTGGCTGGAATACAGAATTTCTGCTGGCCCATTACCATCACAGCCTCTCGGAGTGCTTGGAAGATGAGCTGCCCACCTGGGAGATGCCCACCAACCTCAAAAGCCTCAATATTCTGGCTCTCCGTGTTGACAAGGCAAAACCCTCCAGGTCACTAGCCAGAACCCCAGTTCTGTTGCCAGAACCATTTCAGGCTGCAGGGCTCTCATAAGCCATGCCTCTAGAATGCATGCAGTTAGGGAGAGCTCCCTTAACCGCCCCCACAAGAGCGGGAGCATGTGGGGGGGAACAACTTGTGCACTTGTGGTGGAGCAGTTGACCACCCACACATCAAATGTCCACTGCGTCGAGGAAAGCAGCACCACCAAGAAGAGATGAGGGGCCTTCTATCTGGTAAGCTCCCCCAGGATCCTCATTCCAGCACCATAGCCTGACTCACACTTTCTACCCATCTCCACACCCCAACAGCTCTAGGCACACTGGAGGCTATGGTGATTTCCAGCACAGCAGGCAACTTTCTGGACCAGACTCTCTATGTGCAGCTTGGATTCTCTACACTATTTCTCACCTGTTCTGCACCGTGACCATTGGCGGCCATCTCTTGGGGTCTGGAATGGGCAGGGCGCAGACATAACCTGTGCACATGAACATTGGAGACATCTCGAGTTCCTTTTTATCGACTTACCTGACACTGCTCTCGTCTTGGGTTACCCCGGCTCTCCACTCACGACCCTCACTTGGCTTGGTCATCCAGTTCACTGCTGAGTCGGGGACTCACCTACCTGCAACCCCAGTTGAATCCACATCGTAAATCCATGGAGATTCAACTTCACCAAACTCCTACAGGAATACCACGACTTAGCCATCACCATCAGCAGAGGGAAACCTGCACTCTACTGCCTTACAGGTTACAGGACTGCATCATCAACCTCCTCCCAGGCACCACCTGTCCTCGAGGGCATCTGTTCTTCCTCTCCCCTCCTGAGAGCCAAGCCATGAATGACTATATCACCGAAGTACTACAGCACAGATTCATTAGAACATCTCAGTTCCCAACCTTTACAGGATTCTTCTTCATCATGGAGGAAGACGGGGGTCTCTGTGCTGCATCAACTATCGTGGGCTACAAAAAATCACCGTTAAGAACTGCTACCCTCTCTGCTTGATGAATAGCTCATTTGAAACACTCCCCAGGGACCAGACCTTCACCAAACTTGGTCTACAGAGTGCGTACAACCCAATCCAATTCTGCTGGGGGATGAATAGAAGACAATGTTCATAACACCCACTGGCCTCTTAGCCAGCTGAACTCCTTCGGATCTTTTGTCGTAGAGGTGGACGCATCTGATGTGGATGCTGGGGCCACCCTCTCCCAGTGAGGGCTGGATGGAAAGGCATACCCTTGTGCACTTTTCTTACACGTTCGACCCTACATGGTGTTGTTATGGAGCAGGTGACAGGGACCTACTCCCCATTGCATGGGCCTTGGAGAAATGGAGACATTCGCAGATGGGGGAACACTGAGACTGACCTAGACTGACCACCAGACTCTCATATCCATTCAGCAGACCAGCCAAATCAACCCATGTCAGGCTTGCTGGGCTCTCTTCTTTAAGCTATTCAACTTCGCCATCACCTAGCTCCAAGAACACCAAGGTGGATGCCCTTTCTCAACTGTCTGACTGAGCAGAAACAGAGATCGACCCTCATCCCATCCTCGCAGATCCTCACCCCTATCATCCGGGATCTTGAGAATCAGATCCGCCAGGCCCTACAGCACGAGTCTGCTCCGGCCAACAAACCCAACAATCACATGTATGTGCCAGTGGCCATGTGCTCTGAGCAACTCCAGTGGCCCACTCCTCGCCCCTCTCCAGCCATCCAGGTGCTCGATGAACCCTAGATTTTCTACAACTCTGGTTCCAGTGGCCCACCATGATCGCAGATGTATGTCAGGTTCATCAGTGCCTGCCCCCAATGCACCCAGTCTATTTCCTCCAAACAGTGACTCTCCAGGCTCCTGTGGCTCCTACCAGCCCCTCAATGCCTGTGGTCACACATTACCATTGTGGATTTCATCATGGGTTTGCCACCTTTCGATGGGGCCACAGTGGTCACGACAGGAGTGAACAGATTCTGCAAGGCGACCCTTCATTGTCCTCCCCAAACTTCGTTGTGCATTGAGATGGGGGATCTGGTTGTCCAACATGTGGTTCACCTCTACGGTTTCCCTCAGGATATCGTGTAGCACTGGGCCCACAATTCATCTCCCACTTCTGGTGAGCCTTTTGCTCCCGCTTCCACACCTCAGTGAGTTTGTCCTCTGTGGAGAAGTGGAGACGTTTCTGCGATGTTTCACTGCCTAGAATCCTTCCACATGGAAGAAGATTCTGTGCTGATTCTCATCGCTTGTTATTTAGCAGTTTATTATTAAAGCGATCGCTCACTGCAAAATTGTCTCCACAGCTCTGTGTTAGGGCAAGCCTCCTCTACTTTTCCCGACAGAGGTTAAGCAGTTTGGGGCTTTTTTCACTGCAGTGTAAGAAAATAAAGGGCAATCTTATAGAGGATTGTAGAATCCTGAGGGGCATAGACAGTCAATACGTACAGTCTTTTCCCAGAATTGGAACATCGAGAACATGAGAACGTGAACTTCAGCTGATAGTGGAGAGTTGTTGGTAGAATCTCAGATGGAGACGAGAGGGTGCACTGGAGTGAGACATAGCAACTAGTAGAGTGGTGTCACAGCAGCAACCTTGCACTCAACGTCAGTAAAACGAAAGAGCTGATTGTGGACTTCAGGAAGGGTAAGATGAAGGAACACACACTAATCCTCATAAGGGATCAGAAATGGAGAGAGTGAGCAGTTTCAAGTTCCTGGGTGTCAAGATCTCTGAGGACCTAACCTTGTCCCAACATATCGATGCAGTTATAAAGGCAGCAGATAGCGACTATACTTCATTAGAAGCTTGAAGAGATTTGGTATGTCAACAAAATCACTCAAAAGCTTCTATAGATGTACCATGGAGAGCATTCTGACAGGCTGCATCACTGTCTGGTATGGAGGGGCTACTGCACAGGACAGAAAGAAGCTGCAGAAGGTTGTAAATCTAGTCAGCTCCATGTTGGGTACTAGCCTACAAAGTATCCAGGACATCTTCAGGGAGCAGTGTCTCAGAAAGGCAGTGTCCATTATGAAGGACCTCCAGCACCCAGGGCATGCCCTTTTCTCACTGTTACCATCAGGCAGGAGGTACAGAAGCCTGAAGGCACAGACTCAGTGATTCAGGAACAGCTTCTTCCCCTCTGCCATCCGATTCCTAAGTGGACATTGAACCTGTGAATACTAACTCACTTTTTAAAAAATATATTATTTCTGTTTTTGCACTATTTTTAATCTATTCAATATACATATACTATAATTGATTTTTTTCCTTTTTCTTCTTCTATATTACATATTGCATTGAACTGCTGCTGCTAAGTTAACAAATTTCATGACACATGTCGGTGATAATAAACCTGATTCTGATTCTTAATGACAACTTTTTCACCAGAAGATGCTACATACATGGAAAGAGCTGCTAGAAAAAGTAGTTGAGGCAAGTACATTTCCATCATTTTATAGATACTTGGACTGTCATAAGTCGGGTGTTGAATCAGGACCCAACTGCAGGACACAGACACTGGAGTCCCAGAAACAGGACGAGACAGAACCCAAGGACGGGACGGGATGCAGTCCAGGCAAGGGAAGCAGGACCAGGATGAGGGACTGGGAAGAAGAAGCCTGAGGTGGGCTCCGAGCCCGAGACTGGACAAGGACCCAGAATCTGGGTCTTGCCTCAGGCTCGGACCCCAAACCCAGGCGAGGACGTGACGATGCTTGGCTAGGGACTTGGGGTCTTGAGGCTTGGGTCGAGGCTTGAGGCTGGAGGCTGCAGTCTTGGAGCTTGGGGAACTCGGAGGCTGGAGCTAGGGGCAGACTAGGAACTGTACATCAACATGGAGCCAGGACTTATCCTCCGACAAGCTGGGACTCATCTATAACTCCACACCAAGGTGGGACAGGAACATCCATCAGGTAATGGCAGAACAGCCTGACCTACCCGACAGAGACAAAGACAAGACAAGACAGATTCCCCCCGCAGCGCAACGGCAGAATGGCCTGACTTACCCCACAGGGGCAAGGACAGGAGGAGACAAACACCAAGGAACGACAGACAGTTCCACCTCTGCATTGGGGTAGCTCCGAGTAGCCGTTATGGCCGGCAGCCTTGGCTGGCTACAGAAGCAACCAGATCCCCGCCCAGCTCGGAGTGGCTGACAGCTGGCCCAGGAAACAGCTGAATCCATACCACAATGACTACTACCAGCAAGGCTCCCAGAAACCATGGTTCTCCAACGCAGCCCCAAGGATGGCAAGAGCCCATTCTAGCCTTCCACCAGCCATCTGTGCCATGAGTATCTTGACAAGACAACCCCCACCCCACCACCACACTCAATGCCAGGGCCACTTATACTCCCAGTTCCAATATGAGCCTCAGGTGTTTCTAGTTAAATCCAACCACAGCAAGGGACCGCCGGAAAACCCGGAGTCCGCAGACCAGACCACAGACTTCGGACTGAACCACCACATGGACAGGTAGATGGATAGGAAAGATTTAGAGTAATATGAGCCAAACAGAAGCAAATAGGATTAGCTTAGATGGGCAAAGACCAGTTAGGCTGAAGGGTCCATGCTATATAACTCTGACTCTGGCCCAGTAAATTATTCATTACATAACCTTCTGAGTACATCTCATAAGATGAGGAGCAACACACACAAAATGCCGGAGGAACTCAGCAGGCCAGGCAGCATCTATGGAAAAGAGTACAGTCAACCTTTCAGGCCGAGACCCTTCAGCAGAATTTCAGATTTCCAACATTTGGAGATTTTCTCTTGTTCGTGATGAACTTGTTTTCCTTAATTTGACATGCAATGGGAAAAGACAGGAACATACAGGAAAAAAGGAAGTGGCAGCTCAGAAAGTGGAGGAAAGGATAGAGGTAGAAATGTAGCAGCTTTTTGAGATCGATAGATTAATAATAATCATAGTAATAATACTTTATTGATCCTGAGTGGGACATTCTTTTGTCATAGCAACATTTAAAAACACACTTAGCAGTGTGCTTAACTAATAATAAATACAGAATAATAATAGTGTAAAATTAGTAATAGTATAAAGATAGTGTACCAGTGTGCAATGATAATGTACAAAATAATAACTGGCTGTTGTAAATTGCCTCTCATTCGTGGGTAAAGTGGTAGAATCGAGGGCAGTAAATGGGAAGATTGGAAAATTAAAATGGGATTAGAATCGGAATGGTGCTTGGTGGACAAATGGACTGGGTCAATTTAGTGAAGGAACCAGGATCAGAGACTTTGATCCAAACTGCGTCTACTTGTTTCCTGAGGACAGGAGATGGAATCAGAGAGGTTAGTCTGGGACTCTAGCAGGTCTGTGATCTTTCTAAGATCTGACTAGGAACTATCCCACTGGAGATGCAATAATGGAGAAGAATCCTACAGTAAGAAGGTGGAGAAATGGAGGTGGAACAAAAGGAGCAGGCGTCACCAGTGTTTGGTTTGGCTCCGTGAATGGAAGCATACGTGAAGTTTACTCCACAGTGCTTTCTGTAAGGGAGCAGACAATGTGGAAGCTGACGCAGTGCACACTAATGCAAGGTTGCAATAGGGCCAAGATGGACCAGGAGGAGGCAGGTTACACTTTCTGCAAGTACATTTCAATTCAATGCCAAAGTTCCTCTAATTCATCTCATTTCATTGTCTGATTGAGTGAAATTACAGGAAAACCACCTGAACTAGGGCTAATCCCAATGTATTAAATCAACCAAATTTGCTCTCATTTGTCCTAACAAATGCTGGAACAAAGACGGCTGTCTCACAGCTGATTTATTGGTGGGAAAGCTAAAAATATTCAGGAGTTGATGCACTTCAAAGATGAGCTCCTGCTATTTGACTAGAACTAAAACTTCATTTCAAATAGGATTGGGCTGAACTCTAACAAGCCTTAGTTACAATTAAATTTGCCAACGAGGTAGCACAAAGTAAACATATCTTGTGCATTTGTTGTTATTGTGTTAACTGTGGTTCAATCAGTGGCATTTTTCTCTCTGAGTCACAAAGTTGCATCTGAACACATTATCCATTCAGTGCCACAGTGAGAGAGTCAATGCCGTCTCCTCCAAGTCAAACATCATCTTGTCTTGGAAGTACAGTTCCAGTCCTTCATCGTCACTGGTTCCCAATCCTGGAACTCTCTGCCCAACAACTTGGTGGGAGTATTTAAATCAGGACTGCGCTGATATAAGCAGCTTTATCACCACTTCCAAAAGACCATCAGGCCAATGTTCAAAGTTCAAAGTAAATTTATTATCAAGGTACAAGTATGTCACATTGAGGTTCATTTTCTTGCAGTCATTCATGGTAAACACAAAGAAACACAAAACGGACAAATAACCAGAGTGCAAAAGGCAGTAAACTGTGCGAATACAAAAATAAAAAAATACAAAATAATAATAATAACTGACAAACAGAGAAATAGATAAGTAGATAGACAGATAGATAGATAGATAGATAAATAAATAAATAAGCAATAAATACTGAGAACATGAGATGAGGAGTCTCTGAAAGTGCATCCCATAGGAACAGGTCAGTGTTGGGATGAGTGAAGTTATCCCCTCTGGTTCAAGACTCTGATGGCTGAGGGGTAATAACTGTTCCTGAACCTGGTGGTTTGTGTCCTGAGGCTCCGGTACCACCTTGCTGATGGCAACAGTGAGAAGAGAGCATGGCCTGAATGATGGGAACCTTGATGATAGATGCTGCTTTCCTGCAACAGCACTCCATGGAGATGTGCTCAATGGTGGAGATGGATTCACCAGTGATGGACTGGGCTGTATCCACTACTTTTTGTGGGCTTTTCCATTCAAGGGCATTGGTGTTTCCGTACAAAGCCATGATCCAACCAGTCAGTATACTCTTCGCTGCTTATCTATAGAAATTTGTCAAGGTTTTAAATGTCATGCTGAATCTTCACCAACTTCTCAGAAAGTAGAGGCACTGCCATGCCTTCTTTGTGATGGCACTTACATGCTGGACCCAGGACAGGTCCTCTGAGATGATAACACCAAGGAACTTAAAGTTGCTGACCCTCTCCACCTCTGATCCCCCGATGAGGACTGGCTCGTGGATCTCCAGCTTCCTCCTCCTGCAGTCTATAATCAGCTCTTTGATCTTGCTGACATTGCGTGAGGGGTTTTCAATCTCCATCCTATGTTCATTTCATCACCACCTTTGATTTGGCCAGTGACACTGGTGTCATCAGCAAGCTTAAATCTGGCATTGGAGCTGTGCTTAGCCACACAGTCATAAGTATATAGCGAGTAGAGTAAGGGGCTAAGCACACAGCCTGGTGGTGCATCTGTGCTGATGGAGATTGTGGAGGAGATGTTGTTGACAATCTGAACTGACTGGGGTCTGCAAGTGAGGAAATCAAGGATCCAATTGCACAAGGAGGCATTGAGTCTAGTTTTTGGAGCTTATTGATTAGTTTTGAGGGGATCATAGTATTGAATGCCGAGCTGTGATCAATAGAGAGCACTTTGAGGTATGCAATATTACTGTCTAGATGTTCCAGGGTTGAGTGAAGAGCCAATGAAATGGCATCTGCTGTAGACCTGTAGTGATGGTAGGCAAATTGGAGCGGATCCAAGTCAGGTAGGAATTGGTATGTTTCATCAACAACCTCTCAAAATACTTCATCACAGTTCATCACTGTACAATAGTCATTGAGGCAGGTTACTTCATTCTTTTTGGGCATCAGTATAATTGAACTTACTTGATACAGCAGGATGGCTTTTCACTGTTTTCTGTAAGACCACAAGACATAGGAGCAGAATTAGGCCAATCTGCCCATCATTTGCTCTGCCATTCCATCATGGCTGATTTATTATCCTTCTCAACCCTATTCCCATGCCTTCTCCCTTTAACCTTTGATGCCCTTAATAATCAAGGACCTATTAACCTCCGCTTTAAATGTATCTAATAACTTGGCCTCCACAGCTGTCTGTGGCAGTGAATTTCACACATTCTCCACCTTCTGGTTAAATAAATTCCTCTCATCTCTATTCTAAAGGGATGACCTTTTTATACTGAGGCAGTGCCCTCTGGTCCAAAACTCCCCCATTCAGAACATCCTCTCCACATCTGCTCTATCTAGGCCTTTCAATATTTGACAAACTTCAATGAGATTCTACCCTCCCCACCCATTCTTCCAAACTCCAGTGAGTACAGGCGCAGAGCCATCAAACACTTCTCATACATTAACCCTTTCATTCCTGGAATAATTCCTGTGAAGCTCCTCTGGAGCCTCTCCAATGCTAGCACAATTTTCCGTAGATAAAGGTCAAAATAAAACACTCAGAAACTTTTATAGATGTACCGTGGAGAGCACCACTATCTGGTATGGCAGGTGGGATGGGGGGGTGTGGGGGGGCTACTGCTCAGGACCGAAAGAAGCTACAGAAAGTTGTAAAATTCGTCAGCTCCATCTTGGGTACAAGCTTCCATAGGGTTACCATCAGGAAGGAGGTACAGAAGCCTGAAGGCACACACTCAGTGATTCAGGGAAGGCTCCTTACCCTTTACCATACAATTCCTAAATGGACATTGAACCCATGAACACTACCTCACTTTTTAAAATATATATTATCTTCTGATGCAAAAAAAATTATGATCTCCACTGTTTCTTTTGGCTCCATGAATAAATAACCACGCTGATCTTCAAGAGGAAAAATGTTGTCCCTTGCTAACATTTTGCTCTTAATATAGCTAAGAAGTTCTTGGGATTCTCTTTCACCTTGTCTGCCAGAGCAACCTCATATTCTCTTTTATCCATTCCGATTTCCGTCCTGTGTCCTCCTGCATTTCTTAAACTTCTCAAGTGCCTCATATGACTATAATTGCATGAACTTTCTATGCGCCTCCTTCTTAACCAGCACCTCAATATCCCTCATTAACCAAGGCTCCCTAAATCTGTTAGTATGTCTTTTATTCCAGCAGGAGCATGCAGTTTCTCTATTCTCAATATTTACTCTATTTGCAATCTGTCCAATATACACATATAAGCCTGATTTTGATTCTGATTCAAAACTGCTCACATTACTCCAATTGCAGTCTGACCAATGCCTTATAAAGCCTTAGCATTACATCCTTGCTTTTATATTCTAGTGCTCCAGAAATAACTACTAACATTGCACCATCTTTCCTTACCACCTTCTCAGCCTGCAAGTTAACCTTTAGGAAATTCTGCTCAAGGACTCCAAAGTCCTTTGTACCTTTTATTTCTGCATTTTCTCCCCATTTAAAAAGATTATGCCTTTATTCCTTCTGTCAAAGTGCAGGACCATACACTCTCCTACTCTACAACCCATCTGACACTTCTTTGCCCATTCTCCCAACCTGCATAAATCCTTGAGGATAACCTGAGATGAGCAATAAACACTGTCCAGTGAGCCTAGGTCCCAAAAAGTGAATAAACTGAAGCAAGGTTTCTTTAATTAGCAAGCTTTTCCTGACGAATTTCACGACATATGCCAGTGATATTAAACCTGATTCTGAGACAAAAGAAAATCTGAAGATGCTGGGAATCTGAGCAACACATGCAAAGTGCTGGAGGATCTCAGCAGGCCAGGCAGCATCTAAGGAAAAAAATACAGTCAACGTTTCAGGCTGAAACTGTTCGGCAGGGCTGAGTTTTAACCCAACATTGACTGTACTTTTTCCCATAGATGCTGTCTGGCCTGCTGAGTTCCTCCAGCGTTTTGTGTGTGTTGCTTGCAGTCTGGGATTTCCTTTCCACAAGACAATGATTTAAAGCAATTGGTAAATGTCCTATAAGGAGATGAGGAGATTATTTTCAAAACTGGAAGTTTTCATGTTTTCATCATCTTAAGCCAGTAAAGACATTGGAAACAGTCTCAATAATAACTTCCCAAAATGAAATGGATAAGCACTCAAAAGGCAAAATCAAATTACTATTAGGAATGAACAGCAGTGTGCAGCCAAATGGGTTGACCCAATCAAACAGAGGCATAAATATGATGAATTACATACTTCTGCACTGTATAATGTCCCTGCATATCCTTAGCTTGCATTGATTGTGAACACAAACGAGACTTTTTACTGTATGTTTCTATGTACTTGTGATAAATAAAATGAATCTAATTCTGAATGTAGTCTTTCCTAAGGGATGCGGGAATGGGGTGATGGAGATTTTGTATAATTTGTCCACACTTCAGCTCTCCAGCCAAGGCCTGACTAGATCTTGACAAGTCATCCAGCAGGACCTTACAAGTTCAAGTGTTGGATAATTGGAAGGCTGGGACATATACTCTTCTGCCTGTGAACTGAGGAATAAGCAGTGCACACTGAATGAATACAATTTAAATTCATTTAAAACTCACTTTTGACAGCTACCAGCTAATGAACAGTCATTTCTCATGTGACTGTCTCAATTTTATTTTTACACCATCAATTAAATTCTATTTAATTGAAAACTGAGGTTGAACCATTTCTGGTGTGTGAGTCGTCCTCTGATTACATCCCTGGTGTTTTATCGGTCCATCTAACATAATAAAAATTTTAAGACAACCTATCCTTCTTGTCACAATTTTCCATTATAAATTTGCATGTCCTCTTTCCTATCAAATCAAGATTATAATCAAGATCAAGAGGCACTGTGGCGCCTCCTCTGGCATGAAGATGTAATTACAGTTGTTATAATAGACAATTTCAGTTTGGCACTATGATGTAGACAATTCATCGCTACTTGCCGAGATGAACCTCTAGGTGCAGAATCAGAATCAGGTTTATTATCACTGACGTATGTCATGAAATTTATTATTTTACAGCCGCAGTACAGTGCAATGCATTAAAGTTACTATAAATTACAATAAAAGTATTTTTAAAAATAAATAAGTAGTGCAGAAAAGGGGCAAAAAGTGAGGTAGTGTTCATGGGTTCATGTTCCATTCAGAAATCTGTGGTGGAGGGGGAGAAGCTGTTCCTGAAACATTGTGTGCTTGTCTTCAGGCTCCTGTACCACCTCCCTGTGGTAGCAATGAGAAGAGAGCATGTCCTGGATGGTGAGGGTCCTTAATTTTGGATGCTGCCTTTTTGAGGCATAGAGGCATCGCCTTTTGGAGATGTCCTCGATGGTGGGAGATCCATGATGGAGCTGGCTGAGCTTGTAACCCCCTGCAGCTTTTTCCAGTCCTGTGCATTGGCACCTCCATACCAGACAGTGATGGAACTGGTTAGAATGCTCTCCACAGTACATCTAGCAATTTACTAGAGTCTTAGATAGGACTGGTTTGCTTTAACAATCCATTTTTAATGCAGGCATTACTATAGAAGTACATAAAATTATGAGAGGTGTAGCTAGGGTAGATAGTAGGGGTATTTAAAACAAGACAGCATAGAATTAAGGTGAGAGGAACAAGATTTGAGAAGTGGGTTTTTCACAAAGAGATGGGTTGATATCTGAAATACACTGCCAAAGGAGGTGGCGGAATCAGATGCAGTAACTTAATTTAATTTAGACAGACAATTAAGTAGGAAAGGTAGAGTTAAACCCAGTCCGAAAATAGACTTAGTGTAGATGGACAAAAATGTTAGCATGGGCGTGATGGCCGAATAGTCTGTTTCTGTGCTGTCACAACTCTGAGACACAGAAATTTACAATGGAGGTACGTAAGCAGAATGTATGGCTTTAAAATAGTGAGTTTCATGGCATCATGTGTAAAGCCAGCCTTCGTTGCACACTCTTCGGTGACTTAAACAACATGGTGATTACTTTTTGGGAGTATTGTAATTATATACCAAAGGTATGCCGAATTACTTCCCCATAAATTGGTCCAAACTTTTTTTTTTGGTTTCTGGGATTTCTCCTCTGACAAAGTCGCTTCCCCATTGGGAGTCACCATAGGAAGGGAATACGGTCTCTTGAGCTGTTGCAGTCCACATGCTGGTGATGATCATGTTATCGAGGGTACTCCTGGATTTTAGCACAGAGATGACAAATGTTTACTTGAGTTTTTCCTGCTTTGGTTCTTCCCGTGACTGAAGCTGTGAAGCCCAGAAGTGTTCTTGAAGTAATCTTCGTGAATTACCATGACGTGTTCTGTCGTCCGTATTTATTCCAGATATATGGTGCCAGTGAAGGAGAGAGTACGTGTCTCTTTCAGTGACATAGACTCTGAACATTAACTATTCTGAACTTGACAATGCATGCTGCTTAATGGCTCTGTCTGTCTGTGTGCAAGTACTATTCCTTGATATTTCTGGCTTAGTCCTTGTATTTGGTGTGGAGTTCTCACAGGGTCTGGAGGGGAGGGCCTTGTCAATTTTGCACTAGTTACACCTCTGTTGTTCACAGCCTTCTTAGGATGTTGATGGCAGTGATCAGGGCTGGAGGGTGTAATGTTGAAGAGCAGGGTGTTACTGGTTAACTGTATGGCAAGGCATGGATAGGTTCAGCACTGTAAAGATGAAGATGAGAATGTTAATTTTATTTTAGAGATACAGTAAAAGATCCTTCCAGCCCAACGAGCCCATGTTGCCCAATTACACCCATGTAACCAATTAAGCTACTCACCCGTATGCCTTTGCAATGTTGGAGGAAACCAAAGCACCCATGATCGCCCTGGGCTCACCGTTCAGATCCATCCCCCTTCCCCAAGCCCCTCTACAGCTTTAAAAGTTTCTATTGTCCCCTTCCCAGTCCTGACAAAGGGTCTTCAACAAGAGGTGTTAACTTGATTTATTTTCCCACAGATGCAACCTTTCCCACTTAGTGCTCCCAGTATTTTCTGTGCCTACACTGCTTTATCTCATCCATTCATATTCACTGCTCTCTGTTCAGGTGAGTAACTCTGTCCACAGTTCTCTTGCAAGCTATTCCCTGACTTCAGTCATTACCTGCAGTTTAATTCTGTAGATTTTGTACTGAAATTATCTTGACAATCACCTAGAATGTGGTACAGTTCTATCCACAATATTGAGGTTTCCTTCCTCATTTAATAATACTCATAATAATATGACAAAGACTCTGCTTTGATTGTAGCACCTTCATCCTATTTGCCTGCTACAGGAACCATAAACAATCTATAAAGGTAATGCATATTGCTCAGCTATTAGCAAAAGAAAAAATGGATTGATGGGGAAAATATTTTAGCTTATCTGCATTCAGAAAAGATGAAGAATGGGTTTCTGTAGTGACGGCTCTAGCGTTTACCACTTTCAGAATCCTGCTGGGTTTGAATTAATCCTGGTCTCAGACTCTGTTCAAATATTTATATATCTGTCTTAATTCTTAGTCACATTTTGGTGCCCAATACTCTTTCAAAGATTATCAGCTGTTAAATGAACAGACTCCATTCACGAGATCGGTGCATCAGACATCCCAATACCATCCTTGGACTTTATATGCTGAACTTGTAAATCTTTGGCATATTGTTGAAGCCCAGAGAAAGTTCATACAATTCAAGGAAACGGCAGGTGCCAAAAATATGAACCACGGTGCCGGAAGCACTCAGCAGATCAGGCTGTTTCTTGAAAAAGAAGCAGTTCACGGCTCAGTTTAAAAACCTTTCACTGGAATTGGGAGTGTATGTTTTTAAGTTGCAGAGAAGATGGAGGAAATTAACAGATAAAACAAAGAGAATACTTGCGACTGGATGAGGGAATATGTTTAGAGACCAACCACTCAGTGAGCGAATGGGAGAAGTTAGAGAGTGATGATGAAAATTGTAAACTGTTGCAAAATGCAGGGTGGTGGATGAATCCAGCAGGTTAGCCTCTGATAGACAAAGCAAAACTGAGCCAGTGTCACAGATGGGTGACTCACAGCAGAGAAGTTTTCTTGTGTTTATATAAACAGGTCATTCAGAATTTCCTTTCAGTTCACAACATGTTTGGATATTTCAGCATAACCCCCACATCCCTCCATTTGGTTTCTAATGATAAAACAGAATTTCCAATCTACTTTTAGTCCACATTGGTCTTCCAAGAGTTTAGTGCACTTAAAGGTTACAACTACATCAATGGTATATCTACTAATTTTCAAAAGCATTACAAATGAAAGTTGATTGAGTCCCAATGAAGGGTCTCAGTCCGAAACATCGATTCTTTTTCCTTTCTATAGATGCTGCCTGACCTGCTGATTTCCTCCAGCATTTTGTATGTGTTACAAATACAATTTGTAAAAATGGTTGCCAAGAGGTAGTTCAAAACTGTCAGACAGGCTGGGCTACACAACAGAATTAGAATCAGAATCACTTTACTGCCAGTATGTGAAACATACCAGAATTGATTATGGTTCAGCGCCAAGCGTTAAACACTGGACAACACCATAACTGACCAAACAATAACAACCAAAACAGCAAAAGCAGAATCATTGATTTGCAATGCTAGCTCGGACTGATGGCATTGGGGAATTTGGATATAATAAACCTTTGAATTTATTGGAGCAGTAACTAGAATCATAGAGTAAAACAGCTTGGAAACAGACCCAACTCATCCATTCCTGCCATGGTGCCCACCAGTGTAGACCCCTCTGCCCATGATTGGTCCATATCTCCAAATTCCTCCTATCTAAGGACTGATTGCATCTTGATGTAGCTTAGGGATCCCATTCTACAAGATATCACACAACCTGTCAAAATGGCCAGTTATGATAACAATGGAGAAAGCAAGTTGCATGTAGCTTATTGTGTTCCACATCCTCTGGAGTTTATATGAATGAGAGAGGACTTGACCGGGTAGATGTGGAGAGGATGTAGGGGAATCTAGAACTAGTGGGTTTTGTTTAAAACTAACCAGAGCTCTATTGAAGGCAGAGAAGGGAATTTTTCTCTGAGGGTTGAGATTCTTTGGATCTCTCTTCCTTCAAGGTTATTGGAAATAGTCTTTGAATGTTTTTAGGGAAATATTACATAGGTTTTTTAACAAAGCAGGGGGAGAAAATTTACTACTGGTCAACAGGAATGTGCATTGTAATTAATGTGAGGCAGGTTTAAGGAGCCATGTGAACGAGTGCCACTGTTTATATTAAACAGCTCTTTGTAAAGGGTTGTAACGTACGTTATTTCTTTAAGGAATTTCACAGCATTCTGTAATTCCCTCCTTGAACCTTTTTGCTTCACCACCACATCGACTCCTTCAGCCAATTGTGCTTCACCTCTCCCATTATCTCCAGATTTTGTGCAGCATCTATTTTTGACTGATCATGCCCCTGAGAGGTGCCCTCCTTTAAATGTACTACATAACTAATGATGCTTCTGTGAGATTTCTGGCTGCCTTCCTCCACTGGATTTTTTAATCACCTCCTCATGACACTTCCAATTCTCCTTCCTCTCATCAAGGAGAACTGATCCCTGTAGGGGCTTACTACCACGTTCTGAATGTTGCACAACTCCGCTCTCTTATTTAAAAGAAACTGTCAGTAACATCTCAGCTGTCAATCACATGCCAACACAACTAATCACACACCGCTGCTGAAGATCAAAAGCCTTCTCTCCTCTTCTTTGTTATTCCTCTCAGACCCTTGTGGCGCATTGGGCAGCAACCTGGCAGTTTTTTTTGCAGCATTTGTCTGTTTTTTCCATGAGGCCGAGTTGCTAGCTCGATGCTCAACCCAGCACGATGGATAACATGCAAGGGGCTGGCTGGATTCGAACCTGGGACAACTTGCCTCAAAGTCCAGTGTGGATGCCACTACTCAAGCAGCCAGCTTTCTGTCTTCTGCCTATAGTGAGTAAGGTGTGCAGAACTGTATTGGTTTAAGCTTGGTACCAGAATGTGAACCATAGTTAGGCTGTCTGCGTTATAAAAATCATAAAACCAAAAACAAAGAATGGAAATAAATTTCTCTCACAATCCCATACAATTAGCGCACAAAGCAGCATTGCACTAAATAACTGAAGTGTTTACAACAACTTAAAATGTTTCTCAGGAACAACAAAGCATTTGTTCATGAGATATTAAACACTTGGAGTTGAATTTTTACCATGTTGTTCACAACTTCAAGGTGCTGCTCGATGTTTTGTGGATATGTTTGACATATTGTCACAATTGTAAATATGGCATCAAATTTGTTAACAGCAAAAGCCCCAAACCAGAGATAATGACCAGATTAATGTTTGCAAGGTTTATTGGAGGATGCATGTTAACCAAGTCAGCAGGAAGACAACACTTGCTCCCTGTGAATATAGTGACAAAGGATCTTTTGTGTCTTCCGTAGAAATCAGATTAACTTCATTTTATCCAAGGACTGTTGCTCCAGCAGTGTAAACCTCTGGCTCCACTGCACAGGAGTAATAGCCTCAACTATGTGTACAAGTGGGATTTGCACCTTTAACCTTGTGAAGCAGAGGTGGGAGTACTCATGAAAGACACTGCCTCTAGTGGTTATGTAATGATATTACACCACCATCATCATCCATGTTGTCTCTACATCAAAGTTGTCCCATCTTTGTTTTAGGGAACTACGGAGAGAGCGGGATGGAGGCTTTCAAGGAATTAGCAACACAGGAGGGACTCTGCATCGCTCACTCGGGTAAAATCTACAGCAACGCTGGGGAGAAAACCTTCGACCGACTGCTGAGAAAATTAAGGGAGCGGCTGCCGAAGGCGAGAGTTGTCGTCTGCTTCTGCGAGGGCATGACGGTGAGAGGCCTGCTGATAGCAATGAGAAGACTTGGGGTGCTGGGAGAGTTTCTGCTGATTGGCAGGTAAGCAGGTTACTTCATGTGCTTCTGTTTTCACTGTGTCTTAGCATTATAAACCTCCTCTGTGGTCTGTGATAGAGCTATCATATATCCTCTCATTTTCATAGTGCCACAGTACTGCTACCTACCTGCCTGATATTGCTCTGCTGCAAGAATAATACACTGTATGTCATCCTGATGTTGTGTGATGGAAGTATAAAAGAATTCTTGATTGTAGCAAAGTATTACGTAGTTTATCACCTTGGCAAAGTTTTCATGGTATTATGTACACTGCTGCTACAAGATCTTCTGCTCCTGAAAATATAGAACATTCTACAAATCACTTTTCTCAGTGCACAGGGCTCTGAAATTCAGGGGCAACGCCAGTCCCCTTCTGATATTTCCCATCCATTTTCCAGTGACGGCATCTTGCAAGAATCTTGTGATTGAGTTCAAACCCTAGTTAACAAAGGACATGAAATAAAGGCAAACTCTTTTTTTGTTGGGTTGTAAAATGTAAATGGTCTGACTTCACTCCCATAGTGAGAAGACTTGTTCCAGCATTTGCCAATAAGCTTCTACTGAGAGCTTTCTGTACACAGTCCCTACCTCTTCCAAACAGGGTTGAAAGGGTGACACTTGGGACTCCTGATTCATAAAACATAAAATGGACGACAAAGGAGCTGATTAGTGGTTGGAAAGCAAAGTCATCTACTGTGTAATTGTCATTCATTGATAACAAGCTCAGATCCTGAAGATTAATGTTGTTAAATATTATTGGCAATACACAAAGTGCTTGTGGAGCTCAGTGAGTCAGGCAGCAATGGACAGTTGATGTTTTGGGTCAAGACCATTTATCTAGGCTCAACCAGATGAAGGGTTTTGGCCTGAAGTACTGACTGTCCATTTCCCTCCAATAGACCTGCCAAGTGTCTCCAGCGCTTTGTGTGTTGCATTAGGTTCCAACACCTGCAGTCTCACGTACTTTCAAACGTTACTGGCATTTGAGTTTGAGTTTTGACCACACAAGTTGGCTCCAGATCTTATTACTGCCTTGGTCCATGAGCTGATTTCCAGAACTGAGGATGATTGTCTTTTAGATTGAGACAGCACTCGATGGAGTGTGACATCAAGATGCATTGGAGCCACTGGCGATCAAGGAGAAAACAGTCCAATGGCTGAAGTCATACCGAACACAAAGAAAGATCATCTTAGTTGTCAGGAGTCAACCATATCAGCCCCAAGAAATCACTGCAAGTGTTCCTCATATCATCCAGCCATCTTCAGCTACTTCATCAATGACCTTCCTTCCATCACAGTGTCAGAGTGGGGATGTTCATTCTTCAGTGTTCAATTCCATTCTCAATAATTCAGCAAGCGGAATTAACAGGACACATTCAGACGTAGGCTGATCACAAACCATACAAACTCTACCCATTTCCTCTTTTTGGTTGGTAGGACAGGCTCAAGGGGCTGAGTGCCCTACTCCTGCTCCTCATTTACGTTATACTAGATTAGATTAGTTTATTATTATGTACACCAGGATGTAGTGGCATTCGTTGTGCATGTGAAGCTGACAGTGTAAGCAGTATACATGGTAACAATAAATACAACAATGGGTGCAGAAAGAGCTCACAATATCAGAATGGTCCAAAGATTGTAGTGCATTCTGAAGCAGTGCAAAAAGAAATGCTGAAGTGACAGTTGTGGATCATCTGAGAATAGCAGTGGCTCTACTAGTCGTACCACTGTGCTGTTCTCTTCCTCCAGGCTTGTTTGTGCTGGGTTCCCATTACACCTGTCTCATCAAAGATGATCTCAACAGATCTCCCTTGCATCATGCAGCATCTTTGGACAGTAATTACATTGTGGGTTGTCCCTTCCCCTCTGAGAGAATGATCATCCTTCACAGGTTCTGAATTTTCTATAAGGCAGGCCGAAATCAGGGCTTACAACAACTTAGCCATTCTAGGAGACAGCAGCCCATTTCCTATATAAGTGGCTGTAGCATCCATTGTAAGCCCAACCTTTTTCCTTATAGAGCCACTGCTCTAAAAAAAATTAAATTCTATTAATCACCTTATTTCTACTAATATATTCCAACTATCTTGCAGCCCTGAAAAAGCTCAGAAAGATGATGCTTCATTACCACACACCACAGAGCGTTGGAAAGTGCTGGCAGCTTATGGAACAATACTTAAAATGTAGGTTCTGTCCTAAAGTAAGAAGCACAGTGTAAATTTGCACAGGCAGCAATCAGGTATCTGATCCTAATCGGCAATATAATATTTGCAGACACTGGTCAGTCAACACGGTCACTAGGGAGAACTTAAGAGTCAGTTTTCAAAGTAAAGCCATAGTCTTACACTGAGGGTGGGGAGATGGGTTTCCTGTGCATGAGGACCTTCTGCTTAATGCCTCAATCATAAGGCTTGAGTACCTCTGACAGTGAACTCTGCTGCACAGGAAGTATCATTCTGGAATACAGTCTCTTTGACAAGCACTTACACCCAGCTACCAAATGGGCTGCAAACTAAATACACATTACATTATGTCTTGAGAAGTCCCAACACCAACTAGTCAACTACAGAAATCCCAAGCAGTCCTCTGATTTGTTACTATGATAACCCTGGATATTACACTGAATAGTAAATAGATCCTTAATAATCTGCGTCACAAGCCAAAGTGACAAAGCTCTTATTTCAGTGGTTAGTAACTTGATAGAGAAGATCCTGAGAGGCAGGATTTATGAACATTTGGAGAGGCATAATATGATTAGGAATAGTCAGCATGGCTTTGTCAAAGGCAGGTCATGCCTTACGAGCCTGATTGAATTTTTTGAGGATGTGACTAAACACATTGATGAAGGAAGAGCAGTAGATGTAGTGTATATGGATTTCAAAAAGACATTTGATAAGGTACGCCATGCAAGGCTTATTGAGAAAGTAAAGAGGCATGGGATCCAAGGGGACATTGCTTTGTGTATCCAGAACTGGCTTGCCCACAGAAATCAAAGAATGGTTATAGATGGGTCATATTCTGCATGGAGGTCAGTGACCAGTGGAGTGCCTCAGTGATCTGTTCTGGGACCCCAGCTCTTCGTGATTTTTATAAATGACCTGAGTGAGGAACTGCAGGGATAGGTTAGTAAATTTGCTGATGGCACAAAGGTTGGGGGTGTTGTGGATAGTGTGGAGGGCTGTCAGAGGTTACAGTGGGACATTGATAAGATGCAAAACTGGGCTGAGAAGTGGCAGATGGAGTTCAACCCAGATAAGTGTGAGGTGGTTCATTTTGGTAGGTGCAATATGATGGCAGAATATAGTATTAAGAGTAAGACTCTTGGCAGTGTGGAGGGTCAGAGGGACCTTGGGGTTCATGTCCATAGGACACTCAAAGCTGCTACGCAAGTTGACTCTGTGGTTAAGAAGGCATACGTTGTATTGGCCTTCATCAACTGTGGGATTAAGAGCCAAGAGGTAATATTGCAGCTATATAGGACCCTGGTCAGACCCCACTTGGAGTACTGTGCTCAATTCTGGTTGCCTCATTGCAGGAAGGACGTGGAAACCATAGAAAGGGTGCAGAGGAGATTTACAAGGATGTTGCCTGGATTGGGGAGCATGTCTTATGAGAACAGGTTGAGTGAACTCGGCCTTTTCTCCTTGGAGCGACAGAGGATGAGAGGTGACCTCATAGAGGTGTATAAGATGATGAGAGGTATTGATCATGTCGATAGTCAGAGGCTTTTTCCCAGGGCTGAAATGGCTAGCATGAGAGGTCACAGTTTTAAGGTGCTTGGAAGTAGGTACAGAGGAGATGTCAGGGGTAAGTTTTTTATGCAGAGAGTGGTGAGTGTGTGGAATGGGCTACTGGCGGTGGTGGTGGAGGTGGAAATAATAGGGTATTTTAAGAGAATCCTGGATAGGTACATGGAGCTTAGAAAAATAGAAGGCTATGGGTAACCCTAGGTAACTTCTCAGGTACGGACATATTTGGCACAGCTTTGTGGGCCGAAGGGCCTGTATTGTGCTGTAGGTTTTCTATGGTTCTGTGGTTCTATGAGGTCAGCCTTCAGTCAACTTCTCAATGTCATTCAAGGTGCCATGAATCCACATTTTCTCCTCACTGGCAGAAAGCAAAAGGGTCGAGAGGGGCTCAGATAAAATACTTACCATGGCCTGAAATTATTTGCCTGAACAATTGGTGGCACCTGGTTCAACACTAAGCTGACAAAGCAAAAGCAAACTGAAGGAGGTGGGAAGATGTGGGAAAGGAGCAGAGGAATACAACTAATTAGAAAGCTCCTTCAACGTATCTGCTTTTCAGTGGCTGAGAATCATTCGATGTGCAGAGTGAAGCCTTTAAAGACTTGTTGTAGATGCAAATCTGCTGAGATTCTGTGCAAGGTGCTACTGGCTAGAATGAGTCACCCAGGATAAATTTGTGAAATGAGTGGTCTTGCTGGGGCACTGCTGCATACCGGGCTCAGAGGTTTGCTAACGCCAGGCGGTGGTGGGGGGGGGGGGAGTGAAGGGAAACTCCATCCACCAGACGTTGACCTGCCCATGCCACTCAAGAACCTCCTCGGCCTGTGCCCAAGTACCTGAGTGGGCAGTGGGATGCCAGCACAGGGAAAATAAAGGCTAGATTCATCAGTTGCCCCTGCCCTTCCCTGCAACTCCGATCAACTTAAAGCCAGTCTATAGTTGAAGAAGTAGCTTTTCCAGTTTGCACTTTTAATGAATGTGGTCATAATGGGGGGGGGGGGGGGGGGGGTATAATCCCCAGGCACCTTGATGACAATCCCATTATCACATGAGGTAATTGTCCACTCCGTCCTGTTAGTGAACAGTGCAAAGAAATCCCAACGGGGGAACCCTGCTTGTGTATCAATGTGCATAGGCACTCCCCACATTCATTGTTAAGGATGAAACCCCCTCAGATAAAGACCAGGATTGGTGTATGATAGGTTGATGGTCTACTGTGCTCTCCTATCAGGTTCCTTTCTCTTCAGCCCTTTGCTTTTTTCCACCCATTACCTTCCAGCTTCTCACATCACTCCCTTCTACCAACGCTTGTCTCCACCTACCTACGGTACTTCCCCCTTCACCTGGACTCACCTATCACCTGCCAGCTTGTGCTCCTCTCCCTCCCCCACATTTTTGTTCTGACTTCTGCCCCCATCCTCTCCAGTCCCGACGAAGGGCCTCAGCTTGACACGTCGACTGATTATTTCCCCTGCATCAATGTTGCCTGACCTCTAGCATTTTGTGTACATTGTTTCACAATTAGGAGCTCAAATCCTTGTACAAGGAGCTCTTTAAGCAGGCAGTCTCTTGAGCGAATGATAAACTATGGGTGCAACATGACTTAAGGGAATATCTCCTTCCCCCTCAAACCTGGAGAGAGTGTGCAAGCATCTACCACAACCCTCCCTAGGATTCTCACTGCCTGCTGAAGTGGAGATGAGAGATAGGGAAACCTGCAACTCACTCCTGTCCGGGGGTGTCCTACTTTCACAAGTTTCCCATCTTAAAAATGAATAACTGGGAAACAGACATAAGGTTGGCATTCACTGCCCATCCCCAGTTGGCATCGAGAAGGTGACAATGAGTTACCTCGGTGATCTGTGTGGTGAAGAAGGCTTATTGACCCAGCAGAGATGAAGAGGTGGTGATTCTATCTAAGTCTGAAGGGCTACATGTGCCAGAAAGCCACTTGAGGCTGATGATGGACGTTTGCACCTGAGACCCTCATCTTTCCAGGTGGCAGAGGTCACAGTTTTCAGAGTGCATCACTGAGTCGTACAATGCAGCAACAGGCCCCTTAGCCCATCCTCGTCTTTCTGCATTGGGGCTGCCCGCTTCCATGCCCTGCCCGTCTGCATCGGTAGCCAGTGCACAGTGCTGGCAAGGAGCAATGGTGATGGGGGAAGCTGCTTGTGATTTCAGTGTTACAGGTGTAGTGAGCCAGCTGTAACCCTTGAGCTCGAATTGTGAGTGTCTTTAGATTTGCTCCACTTTTTTTCTCTGCAAGAAGGTGTCCTTAGCCTTCCACAGATATGCCACACAGCACAAAAGCTCTCATCAGCTGCTGGTACACTCATCCCTCCTCTGTGCAGTCAGCTTGTTTTTCATGTATGCTCTGCCTCTGCCTCTGTTTCTAATGTGGGCGAGTTCTGACAATTGTGCCTGATCTATTTAATTGGCTCTTCGTCGTTTTAAGCAGTTCGAAGTCTTTCCAGTGATGTGAGCTGCTCAGCGGGTGTGTTTGATTTGCTTTGTTGTGGGAGATAGCCGCAGATTCATTGAGTTGTACCATGCTCCTGCTTATTCCCAAGAAGATTCATTCAGAATGTTAAACCAGCATGCTATGAAATGATGGCCTATTTTTGTGTATGATATAGGTCAGGCCTGGCGGTGAACCTTTCCTCTGCAGGCCTTTTTGAACAGAATTAAATTCTGGTTTAGTTATTCACATATCTTTCCTTTTCCTGAAGTGAAAATTCTGCAAAAGGTCGGTTGTCATTGATTTACAGAGCTGGAAGACAAAAGAACATATGAAAATGGGAACTGGAGTGAGCTACCTACCCCCTCAAGCCTAACCCACCATTCAATATGATCATGGCTGGTCTACTCCACTTCTGTGCCAGTTCCCCAGAAACCAAAATTAACAATTTATTCATTATTAAATGCCAAAAATCCAGCCTTAACACCCTCTGTGATAAAGAATTCCTGACATTCATCACCCACATTGAGAAGGGATTCCAACACATCTCCGTTTTTAAATGGCATGTCTCCTATCACATTCCTTCCTCTTCAGCCCTTTATCTTTCCCACCTCCCCAACCAACCTACCTTCCCCTCAAATGTTTTCACTTAGCACCTTCTAGCTTATACTCCTACCCCCCCCCCCCCCCCCCCCACCATTCTTACTCTTCCCCTTTCATTTCTGATCCTGAAGAAGGGGACTCGGACCAAAACGACAACTCTTTATTCCTCTCCATTGATGTTGCTTGACCTGCAGACTTTCTCTAACCACAAACAAGAGAAGCTCTTCAGATGCTGGAAATCCAAGCATCTGTAGATGCTGGAAGTCCTGCCAAAGGGTCTCGCCTGAAACGTCGACTGTGCTCTTTTCCATAGATGCCGCCTGGCCTGCTGAGTTTCTCCAGCACTTTGTGTGTGCTGCTTAGAGTTTCTCCAGCCATTTGTGTGTGTTCCCCAATCTTATACTGTGTTCCCTCCTTCAAGGTTCCCCCATTAGTGGACACACCTCAACATCTACACATGGTCTCAATGAGGATCTCATATTTTTCAATGATATCACCCCATATTTTCCTAAATTCTAAAGAACATTGATACGCAGTCTCTTTGTTCCATTGTGCTGTCATCAAGTACCTACACAAATCTCACTTTATCCAGAACAATACTCACAAAAAAACTGGAGGAACTCAGTAGGTCAGGCAGCATCTCTGGAGAGGAATGAACGTTATGAGCTGAGACCCTTCGTTGGCAGTCACTTTATCCCACGCACATGTCCCATCTGTCTCCCCAGATTCTACCACTGACTTACACACTAGAGACAATTTGCAATGGCCAATTAACTTGCCAACCCAGTTTGTGTTGGAATAAAAATTGATGCAGTGTGCCCGTCAGGTGTATAAGCAGCAGCTGACTGCGTCATCTTCACCAGATGGTATGGGTTCCAATCCCATTCCAGAGACAATTGCAGAATGGTGCTCCCTTGAGTGAGACATTGAACTGAGATCCCATTCAGTTGGATGTGGAGGATCCCATGGCCCCATTTCAAAGCAGAGTCCTGGCCTGAAAGTACTCCACCAGCCACACTGCCCATTTTGTTCTCTTCAGCCATGGGATCTTGCTGTGTCCAATGCTGGCCGCAACAGTGATTGGAGTTTAAAAGCATTTGGTTGGATTTGAAGCCCTTTGGGATGTCTGGGGGTGTTGGGAGATGCAACTTACTTGCAAGCCTTGCTCAGGAATTGCTCCAATCGGATTCTCAGGCTCAGGATCAAGATAGGCAATCCGGTGCAGTAGCAAGGGACACAGAAGTTTCAGTGCCTGTGGGATTGTTGTTGGGAATGGACCTTCTATCTCAGCTGGGTTAGGAGGATTCCAGTGGAGGTTTACTACTGATTTTGTCAGAGTCATCCTCAGCCACTCAGTGCCTTTCCCCCTTGCACTGGCTTCAGATATCCAGCCGGCCTTCCTGCCTACTGCTTCACCTGTTCACACCAGGTCGATTCCTTCCTGAAACACTGCGCCATCTCCTTTCCAGCTGTGGCAACAACTGGTTGGATTGGAGCCCAGCTTCTGCTCAAGTCAAGTCAACTTTTATTGTCATTTTGACCATAACTGCTGGTACAGTGCATAGTGAAAATGAGACAACGTTTTTCAGGACCATGGTTTACATGACACAGTACAAAAAACTAGACTGAACTACGTAATAAAAAAAACACAGAGAAAGCTATACTAGACTACAGACCTACACTTGACTGCATAAAGTGCACAAAACAGTACCGGCATTACAATAAATAATAAACAGGACAGTAGGGCAAGGTGTCAGTCCAGGCTTTGGGTATTGAGGAGTCTGATAGCTTGGGGGAAGAAACTTACATAGTCTGGCTGTGAGAGCCCGAATGCTTCAGAGCCTTTTTCCAGATGGCAGGAATGAGAAGAGATTGTATGAGGGGTGCATGGGGTCCTTCATAATGCTGTTTCCTTTGCGGATGCAGTGTGTAGTGTAAATGTCCGTGATGGCGGGAAGAGAGACCCCGATGATCTTCTCAGCTGACCTCACTATCCGCTGCAGGGTCTTGCGATCCGAGATGGTGCAATTTCCGAACCAGGCAGTGCTCTGCTGCTGAACCCAGAGATGAAGCATTGTGGAGCTGAGAGGCTAGGCAAATGTTTCATCTGGAATCCTTGGGTTTACACCAGTTGTGATGAACTGTGTGGTGGATCACTAACATGAAAATAAAAGGCTTAGAGTCATAGGATCATAAAGCACTGCAGCACAGAAACAGGCCATTCAGCCCATCCAGTGCATGCCAACCTGTTATTCTGCTTAGTCCTTTGACCTGCACCTAGAACACAGCCCTCCACACCCCTCTGATCTCTGTACTTATCCAAATTCCTCTTAACTGTTGAAGGTGAACCTACATTCACCACTTCTGCCGGCAGCTCGTTCCACACTCTCACCACCCCTTAGCAAATAGATTTTTCCCCTTAGTGTCATTATTATCAACATTGTCAATTAAATTACCTCAGGAGAATGTGTTATTAATTTTTAAAGTGATTTCAGAATTTTACATCTTTTTCAGCAGGTTAGAAATATCTCTGATCATCAGAGATGTTTTAAAATCATTGGAAAGGCCTTTGACAGGACAAAATGACAAACAGCGGTTGAGGGGGTGGAAATGAGGTTCTTGAGATCTGCCGCCTGACGGCTGGAGGTGGAACACTGCACCTCAGAGACAAGCTCCATTGGACATGAGAGGTGTTGAAAGACTGGCAGAGTGTTGGGAATCACAGAGGGGCTGTGGTGAAGTCAAATCACTGGCCAGTTCAGTCATGATGTTACACAGGCGTGGTGGTGGACAAACCCAAGTACAGAACACAGGCGTGGAGGCAGAGTCAGGAGGCCTTATTAATGTAGCGAGTGTGGAGTCGATATCCAGGAGCGATGCTAGACTTAGAACTGGCAGTCCTAAGAACCACAAAACAAGGTTACTCACGCCAAAGTCAACCAACGAGCTGGCAGCTCCTTGTTGTGGTCACAGGGTTTTTATAAAGCATTTGCTCATGGAAAGCAGGTGTTTGTAGTTAGTGGAACCTGGCAATGATTGGAAACTAAACGAGGTGACTGAGGCCCAATTCCTGAGGTAAATAGCCAGGTGGGCGATTGCCAGAAGGGACCATGACACATAATCAGGCCCGTTAGCTCTTGGATTCTTGATTAACACTGAAACAGAAATGACTTCAATGGCAGAGGTTTGGGATTGAACCCACGTGAAGATCAGACTGAAAAAGGGTGGACGGTGCTGTCTAGGAGCACTGCATGTTTCAAGTTCAAGATCATTGCCATCCAACCATACGGCTAAATGAAACTGTGTTCCTCTGGGACCAAGGTGCAACGAACAGTGCATATATGACCTACAGCATGTAAAATAATATTAACACAAAAATATCAACAGCTAATAAAAATATTCTGTATTTGTACGAGTTGACATGTAGGGCACATATGTCATATAGTTAAATATACAACAGTATTGTGCTACTGGTGCTGTCATAAATAATGTGTAGAATGTGTAATGTGGTAGAAGGTTGTTTCGAAGTCCCACAGCCTGCAGGAAGAGGCTGTTACCCTGCCTGTACTGTGGTAACTTCTGCCTGATGGTTGGAGGTCAAAGGGATTGTGGGATGGATGGGAGAGGTCCTTGACAATGTCTAGGGCTCTGAGGCCTCGTATATTGGATGGGTTATACTTCTGTCAATCTGACTGTTTTGTGGCTTTTTTCCTGTCCCAAGTTAATGGGTCTGTTAGAAAAAAAATCAGAAAATTTGCAAATCACGGTGAAGTTTAAATTGCTCACATCAGAACTGGTTGCTGTATATCCTGTAGGTTGGATGGTTATTTTATACTTTTACAGTGTGTCACTGACTATGGTCGATCCATATTCTTTAGCCTCTTGATCTGGACCGAGCCCCATTGTACAGTCTAACAAGCATACAGCTGTTCATGGGGTCCTTACATAGCGTGTGCAGTAACAGATTCAGAATATAATGTGTTCTGTAAAACCATTACAGTTGCTTCGTGTAAGAGGTGGATTCCGTGGAATGCAGAACTATTGCACCTTTCATGGTTCATGATATGTCAGAGCGCATCAAGTACATTCCAATAGTATTCAACAGATTTAATGTTGGAACCAAACCATCATGGACCAGAGCCTGGTAATGTGCCGAGCTCTCTGGAATACAAATTAAATCCACCACCTTCTGCATCCAAGGCAACGACATGACAACTGAGCCATAGCTTCGATTTGGGAAAGGCACTGCAGTTTAAAGAAGCCATTCTGCCAAGTGTTTCTATCCAGAGAAATGTGACTTCCCCTCTGAGTTTGAGCCCAGAATGGTCGTTCAATCTTGCTAAAATTGTGACAGTATCTTGTTTCTTGTTGCACATCCCTTCGAGTAGAATTAAATTGCCTGTAAATTTAGATCTTCATCTGAGGAGTTGTGCTAATATCTATTATATGGTATTTATATGTGTTACTAAGTGATGTGGGAGTACAATTGCAGAACATAATTTATTTGGCTGTTCGTGCTTCTGTAGCATCAAATAAGGATGTTAATTGAATCAAATGTGCAGACATCAGAGGGAGGTGAACAGATATTAACCCTTTTCTTAACATACACTCAGTGGCCACTTTATTAAGTACACCTACTCCTTAGTTCATATATCTAATCACCCAATCGATTGGTAATAACTCAATGCATAAAAGCATGCAGACATGGTCAAGAGATTTAATTGTTGTTCAGACTAAACATTAGAATGGGGAAAAATGTGATCTAAGTGACTTTGACAATCCTTACATTGTTGGTGCCAGACAGGGTGGTTTGAGTATCTCAGAAACTGCTGATCTCCTGGAATTTACACCTACAATCATCTCCAGAGTTTACAGAGAATGATGCAAAAATAAGTATCATCCAGTGAGTGGCAGTTCTATGGGCAAAAACAGCTTGTTAATGAGGGAGGTCAGAGGGGAATGGAGAGACAAGTTCAAGCTGACAGGAAGGTGACAGCATCTCAAGTAACCACGTACATAACAGTAACGTGCAGAAGAGCATCTCTGAACGTGCAACACGATGAACCTTGAAGTGATGGGCTCCAGCAGCAGAAGACCAAGACATTCACTCAGTGGCAACTTTACAGTATGGGAGGTACCTAATAAAGGGGCCTCTGTGTGAACATCGGCAAAGAGTCATACACCACAGAGTTATACAGCTGAATAATTTTCTCACTGAGTTTCACCAATGATCCACACTCATTGTTTCAGTTCTAATTCACCAACTAGTGGAAACAATCCTTCCACACTTTGATTTAGCATTTAGTTTAAAATCTTTTAAACGTAAACTTTTGAGTGGGAAAGGCGTAAAATCCAGTAAATTGCAACTATCCTCTTTCCCACCATCCATGAATTTCCTGACAGAAATCCTTACATTCCCAATCCAGGAGCAATTTAGAGTTTGCCACACAATGACTGTGGACTTTGAGCTGGGCACGAGCTGACCTCGCTCCCCCACAGTCCCACAATAAAGCTGGACTGAACCTGTGCAGTGATCCCAGTGTAAATTCATTGAAAAAAGCCAGTTCAATGATCATGAATAGAGTCCAACCAGCGACAGGGCCTTCCTCAATATAAGAAGCACCAGCCAAAGGTTTACAGCAAGCTCCAACCACAAAATAAGTTGTTAAATCATGTCGGCTAGCTTAACTGGATGTCAAAACTATCAATATCACTAAACATCCAAAACCTAATAAAAAGTTAAATTATTAGAAGAAGTTAAATTTTATTTTATGAAACATCAATACAATAAAAAATTTAAAATAAATTTCACAGTATCCTCCCACATAGGATACCAGTGGAGTGCCTCAGGGATCTGTTCTGGGACCCCTACTCTTCATGATTTTTATAGGTAACCTAGATGAGGAAGTAGAGGGATGTGTTAGTAAATATGCTGATGACACAAAGGTTGGGGGTGTTGTTGATAGTGTGGAGGGCTGTCAGAGGTTACAGCAGGACATTGATAGGAAGCAAAACTGGGCTGAGCAGCGGCAGATGAGTTCAACCCAAATAAGTGTGAGGTGGTTCAATATGGTAGGTCAAATATGATGGCAGAATATAGTATTAATAGTAAGACTCTTGGCGGTGTGGAGGATCAGAGGGATCTTGGGGTCCATGTCCATAGGACACTCAAAGCTGCTGCGCAGGTTGACTCTGTGGTTAAGAAGGAATACAGTGTATTGGCCTTCATCAATCGTGGGATTGAGTTTAAGAGCCGAGAGGTTATGTTGGAGCTATATAGGACCCTGGTCAGACCCCACTTGGAGTATTGTGCTCAGTTCTGGTTGCCTCACTACAGGAAGGATGTGGAAGCCATAGAAAGGATGCAGAGAAGATTTACAAGGATGTTGCCTGGATTGCCTTATTAGAATAGAACTTGGAGCAACGGAGGATGAGAGGTGTCCTGATATGGTGTATAAGATGATGAAAGGCATTAATCGTGTGGATAATCAGAGGCTTTTTCCCAAGGCTGAAATGGCTAACATGAGAGGGCATAGTTTTAAGGTGCTTGGAAGCAGGTACAGAGGAGATGTCAGGGGTAAGTTTTTTTTACGCAGAGAGTGGTGAGTGCATGGAATGGGCTGCCGGTGACAGTGGTGGAGGTGGATACAATAGGGTCTATAGTGCTGGATAGGTACACGAAGCTTAGAAAAATAGAGGGCTATGGGTAACCCTCGGTAATTTCTAAGGTAGGGACATGTTCAGCACAGCTTTGTGGACTGTGAAGGGCCTGTATTGTGCTGTAGGTTTTCCATGTTTCTAAAATCAATAAGGAGAAACCGCTGCACCAAAACTAACCTGGCACCATCCTCTTGAGCAGATGCTCATTACAAGTCATGTTTTCGTGCTAAATGAAAGGAGGCCACTTGGCCCATCAAGCCTATGCTAGTTTTCAGAGAAATGCTATTCTATCTCCCATTGTAAGTTCTCTGTATAATCCACCCTTAACCCCCTCACCCCCGTACCAAATTTCTTACTTCCTACCTGCACACCATGGTCAATCAATTGACCTGTCCGCAGATCTTTAGGATGTGGGAAATCGAGCACCCGGGGAAACCCACACAGAAGGGGAGGTGCAGACTCCATACGGTCAGCACCAAAGGCCTGGATTGAACCTGGTCACTGAAGTTGTGAGACAGTGACTCTTAGCTGCTACTTGGTGCTGCCCTTTTGCCCCAATTGCAGGGATAAGCTGCAAATATTTCTCCATAAGTAGTTTGAGTAAAGCACTTTAAAAATTAAAGTGAACATCACATAATTCCTGGTTGATTTCAGTCGTCGTAAGTTTGATGAGAAGAGATATAATGGCACAAGATATAAGAAATAATGACAAAAGTGAATTAGGCAGATTGTGTGGAGGAGTAAACTGCACACGAGTGCCTTGGGTCATTGCCTTTACCCTTTGCCAATGGTTCCAAGTACTTCTCAGCTACTGTCTCATGCAGCATTGCAGAATCATAGAAATGAGGCCCTTCATCCTATCAACTCAATGCTGGCCCTGTGCAAAGTACAATGCATGTCATCCCAGCCCACTGTACTCACCACAGAACCCTGATTATTTCTTTTACATTCAAGTACTTATCCAGTTCCCTTTTGAATGTCACACTGAGATTGCTCCCAGTAATGCATTCCTGATCTGAATTGCTCCCTGCTTCCAGAAGTTTCCTTTTGTGTCACCTTTGTAGATCACCTTCACTCTAGTCCTTGTCCTTTATGCCAATGGGAGCAGCCCCTCTATATTTAATCTGTCCAGTCCCCTCATCAGCACTGGACACAGTACACGACACCCAACAGACTCAGGGTGAAGTGTCACCTCACCCGGAAGGACTGTTTGGGGCCCTGAATGATAGTGAGGGAGGAGGTGTGCCTTGACCTTGCTGAGGCCAGGTGACAACTCTCAGACACCTCCTCTTACTTACCCCTCAAACAGGACCTCACTAAGGAGCACCAGGTCATAGTCTCCCACAACAGCACTGACTTTATCAACTCTGGGGATCTCCCATCCACTGCCACCAACCTCATAGTTCCCTTACCCTGCACATCCCGTTTCACTAATCAATTACTACCTTGCACTTCTTTCTCGCCTCCTCTCACATTCTTACTGTGGCTTCACATCTTTTTTCTCCAGTCCTGATGACGGGTCTTGGCCCAAAAACTGTTTACTCTTTTCCATAGATGCTGCCTGGCCTTCTGAGTTCCTCCAGCATTTTATGTGTGTTGCTTGGATTTCCAGCATCTGTAGATTCTCTCTTGTTTGAGAAAGAAACCAACTTGGGCTTCGATGAATCCTCATTTGGGTGTCTTACAATGGACTTGCTGGCTCAGCAGGACGGATACAGGAAGGGTGTATTCTTCATCAGAGGAGTCCAGACAAGAGGAATGAAGAATCAGAAGGGAAGAGTGAGCTCTTTACTCAGAAAGTGATGAACCTGTGGAACCCACTACCCCGGAGACCTGTGGACGCTGAATCATTGAGTTCATTTGAAACAGGGGTCAGTAGATTTTTGAGTACGTGGTGAAGTTAGGGATTTGCGAAAGGGCAGAGAAGTGAAACTGAGGTAGAGTTCAGCCGTGATCCTGGGTAATGATGGAACAGGACCTGACAGCTGGATGAGCCGTGCCTGCTTCCAGCTCCGATGGTCTTCAATATTGAATTATAATTTTCCATTGTTGGATGATATTGTACACAAATTCTAATTACTTAACTATCCACCTGCAAAGACTTCTTGTGTTAAGTGTGCTTGTTCTTATTTATTCTTGAAACGCATGCTATGTGACAAGCTTGCCAGTTATTGCCTTTCACTAATTGTGCCTGAGGGTGCGGAGAATGGGTTGACTGCTGTGACCAGGGAGGCACGGCTAGGGCTGGTGCTTGGCCTCCACCTACTCATGACAATAACAATGATCTGGCTCAGGGAACCAGAAGCTACATGTCCGCATTGGCCAAAAAAAAAACTATTCAGCATATAAGCTTTCAAAATGAAAAGGCAATTTCGTCTGAAGTTAGAGACACAATCGGATGCATGACAGCTGTGACAGGATTTACGGGCCATTACTTCCTATGAAGCAAAACCTAACAGCATAAGTGACAGTGATGCTTCACTCTCCAATGAGATCGGCGCCTTTTATACAGGCATCGAAAGGGAGAGTAACCCTACCCTGTGCAAATCCCCACAGCATCTGTTGACCCCGTGATCTCTGTCTCAGAGGCCAACGCCAGAACTTCCTTCGAGAAGGTGAACTCCTGCGGGTGTCAGGCCCCAATGGCATACCTGACAGGACACTGAAAATCTGTGCCGACCGGCTGGCCAGAGTGTTCAAGCACATCTTCAGGCTCTCACCGCTGCGATCTGAGCTTCCCACCTGCTTCAAGAGGGCAGCCAGCATACTGATGGCCATGAAGAACAGGACGAGCTGCCTCAACCACAAACGCCCTGTAGCGCTCACGCCGACTGTGATGAATTACTCTGAAAGGTTGGCTAGAGTTCGAAATAACTCCTTAGGAAAAAACGTGGACCCGCTGCAATTCGCTGGTGGACACAAGAGGTCTTCTGCAGGCATGATCTCACTGGCTCTCTGCTTGGCTATAGATCGCTTGGAAAACCGTAATCCATACCTTAGGCTATGGCTTATCAATTACAGCTGGGCATTCAACACCATCGTCCCCTCAGGACTAATCAACACTGGAACTGGAATCGGTTATTGTTGTTAAAGGTACTGAGATCCAATGAAAGGTTTTGCTTTGCATATCGTTCAGCAGATCACTTCAGTGTTGACAGAGTGCAGAGTGCAGAGTTGACAAAGACAGTGTAGCAGGTAAATGCTAAGCTACAAGATCATAATGAGATAGTTACTGAGGTCTAGACTATCTTGTTGCACTAGCATGCTTCAAAGCTTGGGCTGTTACACGAGCAAGGCAGTGGACAAACCCAAGTGCCAAACACGGGCGCGGAGGCAGAGTTGGGAGGTGTTATTGACGTAGCGAGCGTGGAATCGGTATCCAGGAGCGACACTAGACTTAGAACTGGCAGTCCTAAAAACCATGAAACAAGGTTACTCACACCAGAGTCAACCAACGAACTGGCAGCTCCTTGTTGTGATCACAAGGGTTTTTATCCTGCATTTGCTGATGGAAAGCAGGTGTGTAGTTAGTGGAACTTGGGAATGGTTGGAAACTAAACAAGGGGATTGAGGCCCAATTCCTGAGGTAAATAGCCAGCTGGGGGATTGCCAGAAGGAACCATGACATGGGCCTCTGTACTTCCTTCTGTAAATGGATCCTCAAATTCCTTATCAGGCGGCCACAGTAAATATGGATCAGTAACAACTTATCCTCCCTGCTGGCAGTGCAGCCCAATGACGTATGCTTAGTCCACTGCTCTTCTCTCTCAACATTCGTGAGTCTGTGGCTAGGCACAGCTTAAGTACCATCTAGAAATTTTGCTTGACACCATTGCTGTTGGCAGAATCTCAGATGACAATGAGAAGGGGTACAGGAAAGAGATGGGCTGGTTGAGTGATGACACTACAACAACCTCACACTCAAAGTCAGCAAGACCAAGGTAAAGGAACCCTTGGGAGGCAGAAATCATAATATGAGAAAATTCACTCTGCAGTTTGAAAGAAAGAAGCTAAAACCAGGTGCATCAGTATTAACAGTTAAGTTAATTACAGAGGCATGAGACAGGAGATGGCCAAAATTTATTGGAAAGAGACACTAGAATGGAAGATGGTAGAGCAGCAGTGACTGAAGTAATTTGAAGGGTGCAGGATCACTTCATTCCAAAGAAGAGGAAGTATTTGAAAATGAGTATGAGGCAACCGTGGCTGAAAGCATAAGTCAAAGATAACATAAAGGCAAAAGATCAGGCAAGTAATACAACAAAAATGAGTGAAAAGCTTTTGAAAAGCATCAGAACTAAAAAGCAATAAGGAGACAGAAGATGTAATATGAAAATAAGCTATGAAATAATATAAAAGAGGATTGCAAAAGCTTTTCCGATGCAATAAAAGTAAGAGAGAGGCAAGAGTGGCCATTGGATCACTGGAAAGTAATGGTGGGGAGGTAGTAATGAGCAACAAAGAAATGGCGGACAAACTCAAAGAGCATTTTGCGCCAGTCTTCCCCGTGGAAGGCACCGCAGCACGACAGAATTTAGAGTGTGTAAGGAGGCACTATTATGAAGAAGGTTTTTGGGAAGCTGAAAGGTCTGAAGGATAATATGTTACCTGGACGGACCACTTGGACTACATTCTAGAATTTTGAAGGAGGTAGCTGAAGCTGTGCGGGCCGATGGGCCTGTATTGTGCTGTAGGTTTTCTTTGTAAGAGATTGTGGAGGAATTAGTAGTGACTTTTCAAGAAATGCCAGATTCTGGAATGGTTCCAGAGGACTGCAAAATTGCAAAAGTCATTCCATTCTTTAAGAAGGGAGGGAGGTAAAAGATAGGAAGTTATAGCCAGTTAGCGACTTCAGTGATTGGCAAGATGTTGAAGTTCATTATTAAGGATGAAGTTTTGAGATACCTGGAGCCACATGGTAACATAAGCCGAAGTCAGCATGGCTTCCTTAAGGGGAAATCTTGCCTGATAAATCTGTTGGAATTCTTTGCAATAACAGGCAGGATAGACAAAGGAGAGTCAGTGACAAGGTGCTGAACAAGATAAGAGTCCATGGCAATATTGGCATGGACAGAAAATTGTCTGACTGGCAGAAAGCAACGAGTGGCATAAAAGGGGCCTTTTCTGCTTAGCTGCCACTGACTAGAGGTGTTCCGTAGGGGTTGGTGTTGGGATGGCCACTTTTCACGTATATTTCTTTCTTTCTTTCGCAATAGAGCATGAAACAGTCCTTTCCAGCTCCCGAGCGCAACACACCAACTTAGCCCTACCCTAATCACAGGACAATTTTACAGTGACCGGTTAACCACCTTTGATTAAACCGGAGTGGCTGGAGGAAACCTATGCACGCCTGGGAAGGAATGTATAAACTTCCTTACAGAGGAGGTCAGTATTGATGCCCACTAGCTGCAACAGTGTCACGCTAACCACTATGCTACCGTGGCATTTATCTGCCAATGTTGTATACATTTTGCATAATAACATACAACATTATGTGTGTGTATATATAATAAAATGCAATAGGCATATGCATAATGTTAACGTTATATGCATATGATATTATATGTTAATGATCTGGATGATAGAATTGATGGCTTTGTGGCCAAGTTTGTGGATGATACAAAGACAGGTGGAGGAGCAGGTAGTGTTGAGGAAGCAGGGAGTCTGCAGAAGGACTTGAATAGATTAGGAGAATGGGCAAAGAAGTGGCAGATGGAATACAGTGTCGGGAAGTGTATGGTTATATACTTTGGTAGAAGGAATAATGCTGTAAGCTATTTCTAAAAGGGGAGTGAATTCAGAATTCATTTTTGCAAAAGGACTTGGGAGTTCTAGTGCAGGATTCCCTAGAGGTTAACTTGCAGGTTGAGCTGGCAGCAAGGAAGGCGAATGAAATGTCAGCATTCATTTCGAGAAGACTACAATATGAAAGAAAGAATAGGATGCTGAGGATTTATAAGGCATTGGTCAGATCAAATTTGGAATATTGTGAGCAGTTTTGGGCCCTATATATAAAGGATGTGCTGGCATTGGATGGGGTCCAGAAAAGCTTTACAAGAATGATCCCAGGAAAGAAAGGGTTAACTTATGAGGAGCATTTGATGGCCCTGGGCCTGTATTCACTGGAGTTTAGAAGAATAAGGGGAGGGGGAGTGATATTAATTAAAAGTGCCTGAATATTGAAAGTCCTAGTTAGAGTGGAGGTGGAGAGGATGTTTTTAATAATGGGTGAGTCTAGAACCAGAGGGCACAGGCTCAGGATAGAAGGATGTTGCTTCAGAACAGAGCTGAGGAGGAATTTCTTCAGCCAGATGATGAATCTGTGGAATTCATTGCCACAGACAAATATAACCGGGTCACTGGGTATATTTAAAATGGAATTTGGTATGTTCTTGATTAGTAAGGACATCAAAGGTTATAGGGAGAAGACAGGAGAATGGGGTTCAGAGTGAGAATGAATCAACCATGACTGTATGACGGAGCAGGCTCAGTGGACCGAATGGCCTATTTTTGCGGCCATGCCTTATGGAGCTAATCACAGACTTCAGGAAGGGGAAGGAAGGAGAACACACATCAGTCCTCATTGAGAGGTCAGCAGTAGAAACCGTGAAATGCTTCAAGTTCCTAGTCATCAACATGTCAGATGATCTATCCTGGACCCAACACCTTGAGTAAGCGATGAAGAAGGCACACCAGCGTCACTGCTTCATTAGGAGTTTGAGGAGATTTTGTGAGTCACCAAACACTCTTGCAGTTCCTACAGATGCCCACCGGAGAGCATCCTGACCGGTTACATCACAACCTGGCATGGTGGCTCCAATGAACAGGATAGCAAGAGGCTGAAAGTGTTGTAGACTCATTAGCTCCATCATGGGCACAAACCTCCTGACCACTGAGGACATCTTCAAGGGGCAGTGCCTCAGAAAGGTGGCATCCATCGTTAAAGGCCTTCATCACCCGCACATGCCTTCTCCTCATTACTATCATCAGCGAAGATGCCTGAAGACCCACACTCAAAACTTTATGAACAGTTTCTAGGGGAACAGCTTCTGAACTGACCGTGAACCTATGAACACTGCCTCTCCGTTTTATTTATTTATTTATTGTAACTTATAGCAATTTTATGTCTTGTTTTGTGTAGCTGCCATAAAACAATCTATTTCATAACATATTTCAATGATAATAAACCTGATTCTGATTCATTTGCAATATTAACCAATGAGTCCCACAAGTACTTAAAATAATCTATGACAACGTCATGTATTCTTCTCCAGCACTGTTGGCTGAAAACACTGAATAATCTGTGGATTATTACAGCAAATCCCTGGCAGAAATTGTTGTACTTATGCATTAGTGTCGAGATCCCAAAGTTGTCCATGGTTACCTGGGGAATGTTGGCATTGCCACTGTCGAGTCTGGGCCATGAGGATAACTGATCAAGGGCTGTCTTAAACACATGGGGTTTGTGGAGTTTTATAAAGGAGAAAGCCAGGGAGGACTAGAGGGAATTAAAGATATAGGGGACATGTTGGTGAAGGTTTGGCTATTAATCAGGGTCATGCTAGAGTCCAGAAGTAGAAGATGAAAGATAGTGTGGAGGCAAACTCCATAGATGCTGTAAATCTGAGGTAAATATAGAAAACACCAGGAATA
Source organism: Hemitrygon akajei (assembly GCF_048418815.1). Lineage (NCBI taxonomy): Eukaryota > Metazoa > Chordata > Chondrichthyes > Myliobatiformes > Dasyatidae > Hemitrygon > Hemitrygon akajei. The sequence goes on along the minus strand of NC_133130.1, from coordinate 94,586,584 downwards.
CTCAGGAAATCAGGCAGCATCTGTGGAGCAGGAAGCACAGTTGACATATTCGGTCAGAGGTTCTTTATTAGAACTGGAAACAGAGTTCTGATGAACTCACATCTTTGATTCTTTCTACACAGATGGTCCTGACCTGCTGAGTGATTCCAGCTCTCTTCAGATTAGAGACCTCAGAGGTCAGGGGGAGAAAGTCTCAATGGGATGTGAAGAGAAGGAAGGGAATTTTCAAATGGAGGCTTTCTGCTACCGGGAGTTAATGGAGGACAGCGTGCACTGAGACAAAGGTGAATGGAATGGTCTGAGTTCAGATCCTAAATACCAAGAAGAGGATACCATCATTCATGCATTAGTACCCAGATTATTGGTTGCAGTATTAATAACACCAGAGAGAATTATGGAGAAAATGCAGGCAGGAGATGCCTCTTTATGTACCTCTGAACGAGACATCTCTCTGCTTTGACCCTATCAGCCACAGAGCCCATACTCAGAAGTACAGCTGAGGCTTTAGACTGCTTGGTACAGACAAGTGAGCTGGTCGAGAACTGTCATTGTGCAATGGGGACAGCAGGCAGTCAGACTGACCTTTAGTGAGATTACAGGTGATTTCTCGTTTCACCCCATGCACTGCCTTGGTCCCAGAGCCTCTGAGGATGTCAGCCAGGATTCAACACAGAAACAGATCCTCCCATTGAATCCAGAGCAACCATCGAGCACCTGTCAACCACAAATTGAACCCCTGTTCACTGGCACTGTGAGGAAGCAGCTCCACTAGTTGTATCACTGAAAAAAATCATTCATATGAACTGTACTTTATACAAGGGAAATATAGTTAATGTTTCCTTTCACAGATGCCGCCTGATCTGTGTAGTTTCTCCAGAATTTTCTCTTTCCTTCATTTCAGATTTCTAACACCTGTAAAGCTAGTTTTTATATTTTAACTTTACAAGACTGGATACAACACAGATATAGGCTGAGGTGTGCGACTGAATGAAACGTTGCTGATTAAGGAACGGGCATGAGGTGAAAGAGCAGGATGAATGAATCTGTATCAAAATTGGCAAGAGAGGGGGTGGGGAAGAACCCTGAGTAGACCCAGAATGAAAGGCTGGCACAGCCTATGTGACAGGTGGATTTGGAAAGGGCTCAGCTTGGAGCCAAGAAGGAAGAATCTTTATTTTGCAGCAAAAAAATAATTAAAAGTAAAACTTCACAGCGCCACGAGCAGGAAAACAAGTGCTGGAGGGGTCGGCCTCCTAGTTCTGGAAAAACTAAGCGGTGAGCTTCATAGTCAAATCTTCATTGTAAACAGTTAGTTAGATCAGTGGGCTTTAAGGTGACATTAGTTTTTACAATGTTTAGCGGGGCTTTGAATTTAGCTGTAATTTCGATGCAACTCCAGAGGCCCAGGTTGAATCCTGACCTCTGGTGCTGCCTGTTTGTGGAGTTTCCTATCATCCACTCCAGCAGCACAATGGTGCAGTGGCACAGACTCAACACTGGCCTCTCTGTGAAGCTGGCACTAACACTGCCAGTGGCACGGGCTCAACACTGGCCTCTCTGTGAAGCTGGCACTAACTGCCAGTGGCACGGGCTCAACACTGGCCTCTCTGTGAAGCTGGCACTAGCTGCCAGTGGCACAGGCTCAACACTGGCCTCTCTGTGAAGCTGGCACTAACACTGCCAGTGGCACAGGCTCAACGCTGGCCTCTATTTGGAGTTGGCAGTCCTGACCACTTGGTTTTCTCCTGGGTGCTTCTCAAGGCATTAAGGGAAACTGGGAAGTTGGACGGTTAGAGACTATTTTTGCTTGGTCGTGGTCTAAAATCTGTAGACAGGCCTTCGGGAATGTCTTTGGGAAACAATTCCAGAGTTTGGCATCTTCCTTAGGACATAAGAAATAGAAACGGGTGTAAGCCCATCCCTACAAGCCTGTTGTGTCACTGAGCCTCAGGGTCCTACCTTCCTTACCTGCTCTTCCAAATCCCCTAATCCCCTTAGAACAGAGTCATGAAGCAGTACAGCCCAGAAACAAGGCCCTCAGCCCGCCCTGACCATGCCAAGCTGTTATTCTGTCTTGTCCCATCATCCCGCACCTGGATCATAACCCTCCATACCCCTCCCATCCACGTACTTCTCTAAATTTCTCTTAAATGTAGAAATCAATCCTACACCCACACCTTCTGCTGGCAGCTCACTGCACACTTTCCCTGCTCTATGAGTGAAAAAGTTCCCCCTCAGCTTTCCTTATTAAACGTGATAGACTTTAGGAATTTAAAAATCTATGAGGTACTGCCTTCCACCTTGAGACAGGAAATTCCAAAGGACTATTGGGTAACAATATTTTCCATGCTGCATCAGTGATCCACTAACATGAAACTCTAACCCTAAAACTCAGCCATTTGCTGAAACATCACTATTCATCTGACCCATCTGCTGCCCAGCCTTCTACATCTCAACATGGCCCCCAAACTCCAATGAAGACACGATCATTTCCTAGCCCTCTAATCCCAGTAGTCATTCATAACTTCCTCTTCTACACTCACCTGTTGTGTTAGATCAGTAGTTACTTATAACTCTGGGGGTGATGCATTGTCATGAACCGGGGTATTGTGAGATTTGAGGGAAAAAGTGTTCATTGATTTAGGTGACAGATCAACCAGGGTTTCATTAAATGGTGGAAAAGTCTCAGCCCCTGACTAAGTCATATTGTGAAATTGGCACCCCACTGCCTTCACCTCTCAGACAGCAAGACCTGCTCACAATTTATCAGACATGTTAGCTGTCATTTGTCTGCTGTGGACAATTTCCAGTATCAACTGTTTCCATTTCAGACTTCCTCTCTTTACAATGCTTGTCTTTGACAATGAAAAATTGTTGCTTGAGTGCATCACAATATTTCTAAATTATATTTTAAAGCAAAAAGCATTCTGGCTTTCACAGAATTAAAAGTGGAATAGAACTCAATGAAAGAGCCGGGGAAGTTTCAATAACTATCCTGAACCACATACGCACAGAAAGAAAATCTTGTATATTGGAGTACAAGAACTCCCTTTGCCAGTCCTCCCCTAAAAAAAAAGAGGAAAAAGACTCATCCCAGGAGGCTACATGGATGAAAGAGGTACAAGTACGTGAGGAGGGTGATAAGGAAGGCCATAGGGGTAGAACCTCGAAACAAGTCGTTCTCATGGGCTGTATTATAGAAACCCTAATAGCCAACGTAAAGTTCAAAAGTTCAAAGTAAAGTTTATTATCAGAGTACATTCATGTTAACACATACAACCCTGAGATTTTTTTCCTGCAGGCATACTTAGCAAATCTATAGAATAGTAACTGTAAACAGGATCAATGAACAGAACAATAAACTGTTCAAAGGGTCAAAGCTTCATCTTAATGTCAGAGAAATGTATACAACATCCATCCTGGAATGGTTTCTCTTCGCAACCATCTACGAAAACAGAGGAGTGCCCCAAAGAATGAACGACAGTTAACTGTTAGAACCCCAAAGTCCCCCCCAGCTCCCCTCCCTCCTGCGCGGAAGTGGCAGCGAGCAACAACCCCCCCCCCACTAGCAAAAATAAAGTGCACCCGCTACCAACACTCAAGTGTGAGCAAAGCAATAGCAAAGACACAGACTTGTACTTACCCCAAAGACTACATTGTTCACCCGATAATTCGACATGCTGCAGGCTCTCTCTCTCCTAATAAGGGAGAAAGAGGTGACTCCATTCCATTTTCCAGCGAGAGGGGAGACATGACAAACAACTCGCTGGTTTACGATGTTAAAAGTCCGTTACGTCGCTCTTTTCGAGCTCTGTGCCTGGAGATCGCAAGGATCCTGGGTCCCCAGGCACACAGCAGATGTTCCAACTCCCCCAGTGACACACGGATCTCCTGTGGTGACGCCGACTCTTGATTCGCCCATCTCCAGTTACTCGAGGTCCTAGGCTTCTGAAACTGTGCCAATAATCTTAGGCCGAGACTTTGGCATGCCGAATAGCAGCCGATTGTGGAACCACGAGAGCGGGTCCCATTCCCGTAAAGAACCGTAGTCAGCGTGTAACTCCAGGTCAGGGTCTTCAAAAGAACCCTGAATGGGAAAAATAGAGATATTAAAGATGGAAATAGGAATGTTTTCGAAGATGCAAGCAAAGGAGTCGCCGTTGGGCACCATAACTACTTAGCTCCGCCTCTCCTGTGTAAATGCAGATAACAAATAAATAGCAATAAATGACGAGCATGAAATAACAAGATTAAAAAGTCCTTAAGTGAATGCAGTAATCCCCTTTTTTTCAAGAGCCTGATGGCTGAGAGGTAGTAATTGTTCTAGAACCTGGTGGTGCGAGTACTTTCTACCTGATGGCAGCAACGAGAAAAGAGCATGGCCTGGGTGGTGAGGATCTTTGATGATGGATGCTGATTTTCCACAGCAACATTTCATGCTGATGTGCTCAATGGCTGGGAGGATTTTACCCGTGACGTACTGGGCTGAATCCATTACCTTTTGTAGGACTTTCCACTCAAAGGCGTTGGTGTTCCCATACCAGGCAGTAAAGCAGCCAGTCAGGACACTTCCCACCACACTTCTGTAGAAGTTTGCCAAGGTATTCGATGACATCCACACACCCCTGAGGAAGCAGAGGCACTGTCGTGCTTTCTTTGCAATTATATTTATATGATGGGTCCAGGTCAGGTCCTCTGAGATAGTGACACCCAGGAATTTAAAGTTACTGAACCTCTGAGGCTTTAAGGTGCTTGGAAGGAGGTACAGAGGAGATATCAGGGGTGAGTTTTTTTACACAGAGAATGGTGAGTTCATGGAATGAGCTGCCAGCGATGGTGGTGGAGGCGGATACAATAGGGTCTTTTAAAAGACTCCTGGGCAGGTATATGGAACTCAGAAAAATAAAGGTTATGGGTAACCCTAGGTAATTTCTCAGGTAAGGACATGTTCAGCACAGCTTTGTAGGCCGAAGGGCCTGTATTGTGCTTAGGTTTTCTACGTTTCTATGATTACTGGCTTGTGGACCTCTGGTTTCCCTTTCCTGAAGTCTACAATCAGTTCCTTGCTCTTATTGACACTGAGTGAGAGGTTGTTGTTATTACACCACTCAGCCAAGTTTTCAGTCTCCATCCTGTTTGCTGATTCATCTCCACCTTTGATACAGCCCAAAACAGCGGAGTCATCAGCAAACTTGTAAATGGTGTTAGAACTGTATTTAGTCACACAGTCACAGGTGTAAGGCAATTAGAGCGGGGGGGCTAAGCACACATCCCTGGAGTGCTCCTGCGCTGATGGAGATTGTGGAGGAGGTGGTTTTGCCAATCTGAACTGACTGGGGCCTACAAGTGAGGAAATCCAGGATCCAATTGCACAAGGGGGTATTGAGGCCCTGGACTTGGAGTTTACTAATTAGTTTAGAGGGGATGATGGTGTTAAATGCTGAGCTGTAATCGATAAAGAGCATCCTGATGTATCCATCTTTGCTGCCCAGATATGAAGAGCCAATGAGATGGCATCTGCTGAAGACCTGTTGCTTCAGGAGGCGAATTGGAGCTGATCCAAGTCACCATTCAGTAAGGAGCTGATAAGCTTCAACATCAGCCTCTCAAAACAAACACTTCATCACTGTGGATGTAAGTGCCACTGGGTGATGGGCATTGAGACAGGCTACCATGTTTTTCTTGGGTACCGGTGTGATTGAAGCCTGCTTGAAGCAGGTGGGTACCACGCACTGCTGGAGCGAGAGGTTGAACATACACCAGCACAGGTCTTCAGTGCCCAGCCAGGTACTCCATCTGGACCAGGTGCTTTTCTTGGATTCACTCTGATGAAGGCAGCCTGCACATCATCTTCAGATACCGAGACCAAAGGATCATCGGGAGGAATGGGGGTGTGCGATGGACCCTCCCTGTCATGGTGGTCAAAGTGAGCATAGAAGGCATTGGGCTCATCTGGAAATGAAGCTCTACTATCCCACATGTCACTTTGTAGAAGGTTATGGCATTCAAACCCTGCCACAGCCTTTGAGCCCCCTTTGTTGATTCTAGTCTGGTCCAGGGATCATACCTGCACCCCTTGCAGCGTTCTTCATCTTCAGACCTGAGTGCCTCTGATCTGGCTCTCAGCAGGTTCCATATTTCATTGTTCAGCCAGGGCTTCTGATTGGGGAAAACCCCGAACGATTTTGTGGGGACACACTTAACCACGGCTATTTTAATAAAATCTGTAGTGACTTATACAGTGCAGGACTTGTACTGTGAATGGTAGGGCACTAGGGAGTGTAATGGAGCAGAGGGACCAGAATTCATTTAGGAGTACAAGTGCATTAAAGGCTATGTCACAGGTAGCCAGGTTTGTAAAAAAAGGCTTTTAGCACGCTGGGCTTCATCACTCAGGGCATTGAGTAGAACTGGTACGTTACGTTGCGGTTGTTTCAGACGTTGATGAGGTCATACTTGGAGTAGTGTGTAATATCTTGGTAATCCTGTTATAGGAAAGATGTGGTTAAACTGGAAAGAGTGAAGGAAAGATTTACAAGGATGTTGCCAAGACCAGAGGGGCCTGAGTTATAGGGGAGGTTGGCCAGGCTTTGAGGACCATAGGAGAATGAGGGGCAAAGTTTAAATATGAGAGGCATAGATAAGATGGATAGCAAAAGTCTTTTCCCCCACAGTAGGGGACACAAAACTATGGATTTAGGGTGAGAGGGAAAAGATTTAAAAGGGAACTGAGGGGGAATTTTTCTTTTCACAGACAGTGCTGAGTGTCTGGGGCAAGCTACCAGAGGAGGGGGTCGAGGCAGATACAACAGTATTATTTAAGAAACTCTTGGCTGGGCATATGGAGAGACAGTACTCAGAGAGGTCTGGGCCAAATGCCGGAAAGAGGGACTGGCTGAGTGGGGACTGTGGTTGGCATGGTCCCATTGGGCTGAAGGCTCTGTATCCATGCTGTATTCCTCTGTGACTCTGTGAATAACATTGGACTTTAACCAATTCTGATATCAACTTCATCTGCAGTTAGTATTGGGGGTAGTGTCCCCACGGTATCCAACATCAAATAACAAGAGTTGTGTGTCCAATTCTGAATTCCACATTTTTAAAAGGATGTCAAAGATGTGGAAAGTGTGGAAAGATTTGACCAAAAATTGGAACCAAGGATGAGGAGATAATAGAAAATGTTTCTCCCGAGAGCAAAGAGAGTAGTGGGGGCTTAATAGAAATGTTCAAAATGAAGATTAGTTTTGACAGAGTATCTGTGAAAGCAAACATGGTTTTAGGATATTTGTCAAAAAAAATCAGTGCTAAGGCAAGTTGGTTTACAAACTGTGTTATGATCAGCAGTACACTGTCTGAAGCAGATTCAATAGTAGCTATTGAAAGGAATCGAATATAGAACTGAAAAGGGAAGGTTAGAATGGGAATGTAGGACCAATTTGATAAATCCTTCAAAGTATTGGAAAAGCCACAATGGGCCAAATGATCCCATGTGCAACATGACAGTCCTATTAACCGCAGATTGTCCTGGAGGCCTCTTTCATCAGTCACTTGACTATGAAGACTATCGGATATCATCCACGCCTGTGAGATTCAGATGCTCGGAGGATGGGGATACTAAAGTTTCTTGATAACTGCTTGTTTCCATGTTCCATTAACTGGCCTGTTATCTCTAGCTGGAGGAACCGATTGTTGTAAAGGGGCTTGGAAAAAGTGGTGCATTTGCTCAAAAGGTGATCGAAACATTTCCAGGTTCACTCCAGAGATTCACCATGGCCTGCTTTTTGGAGCTTTGAAAGGTAAAGATTAGCTTTACTTGTCACATGTACATCAAAACATCAAAGCATACAGTGAAATCTTATCATTTGCTTCAAATGCAATCAGTGAGGATTGTGCTGGGCAGCCCAAGTTTGTCGCCATGCTTCTGACACCAAAATGGCATGCCCACAACTCACTAACCCGAACCATAGGTCTTTGGAGTGTGAGAGACAACCTGAGCACCCAGAGGAAGGAAGTACAAACAGCGGCAGGGATTAAACCCTGATCATACAGCTGGCACTTTCGTTACGCTAACCTGTATGCTATCGTGCCACCCTTGCCACCAGGACGCCCTTTACAAGTAATTGTTGTCACTTTGAGTCTTGCTGCCTCGTCCCACACCCTCATTGCTGGGACACCCCAAGGATGGCAGTCAGTGCCAGGACCTCGCTTCCCCTCCCCGCCACTTGCAGCCAGCAGTACAACCCCCCCCCCCTTCTATACCACCATGCCAGCTGGCATTGCTTCCACAGCCGAGGAGGTGGAGGGTGAGAGTGAAGGCAGTACTCACGTGGGCCTGAACTGCAAGCATGCAGGGCTGGGGGCAAGACAGCTTTGGCTTCAGTCAGGTTGCTGAGGGCAGGACAGGGCATTAAAGCAAGAGGGTGTTAGAGGGAGACGAGAAGTGGGGAGTGAGATATACACACCGAACAAGGGCGAGAGTCAGCGAAGTCCCGATGTGCCCAGACATGAATCCGGACTCCCAGCCTCTCACAGAAGGGTGATGCTGGTATGATTTTACTGCCCTCTCTGGGTACCACTCCCAGCTCACCTGCATCTCTCTCTTATCCTTTTCCTCCTTCACTACCCGACGCCATTCCACTCTCCCTCCCCACTTGCTGCAGCCCTCCTCTCCTTCTCCTTCCACCTCTTGCCCTCCCCATTCAAATCTTCCCATTTTGTGTCTCTCCCTAACCCTCCTCCCCTTCAACACATGAACACACGTGTACAGACACGCACACTCACACGCAGAAGTACCTAAGTACAGACACAGAGGTATGCACATACACACAAAAATAAAAGGACATATGCACACACAGACAAACATAAACACTGGCATATAGACGCTTCTTCTTCTTCTTCTTCGGTTGGCCATCGGAATCCGATGGCGACGTCCACTCCTTTAACGGTGAGATCTCTTGTACAGTCCTATCCTGGACCCACAAGCTCTATTGCAGGTGGGACATGTATATGTGGCAGTAGTGGTAGTGATGGCAACCATGGCTGCATTTCTCCTGGCTCCCTTCTGCTGTCTTCTGGTTGTTCTTTCCATCTCCAGAATACGAACCCCGTCCCTACACAGTTGTCGCCAAGTGTTACGGTCAGCAGCAACATCCTCCAGGTCCTCGGGTCTGATCTTGCACTTCCTTAAAGCATTCTTCATCTGATCCTTATAGTGCTTCTTTGGCCCTCCAGCTGAGCGTCGGCCATGATGTAGCTGGCCGTATAACACTCTGCAGGGTAGCTGACATGGGGGCATCCTTATCACCTGCCCCAGCCACTGCAGCTGACACGAGGAAATCTGCAGATGCTGGAAATTCAAGCAACACACCCAAAATGCTGGTGGAACGCAGCAGGCCAGGCAGCATCTATAGAGAGAAGCGCTGTCGACGTTTCGGGCTGAGACCCTTCGTCAGGGCTGGCGACGCTGGGTGATCATGGCCTCAATACTTCTGCAGTTGGTCTTTACAAGTATTTCAGTGTGAGGCACCTGCTCATGCCAAATAATTCCCAGGATGCGCTGAAGGCAGCTTATGTGGAAGCGCTCCAAGGACCTGATGTGATGTCTGTAGGTTACCCAAGCTTCACAGCCATAAAGGAGGGTGGTGACACAGACCACTTGGTATACAGTGACCTTTGTGGAGGGACGAAGGCTCCTGTTCTGAAAGACTCTATGCTGAAGTCTCCCAAAGGCAGCTGACGCCTGTTTAATGCGGCTCTGGATGTCGTTGTCAATGCCGCTATCCTCAGAGAGAATGCTCCCCAGGTATTTGAAAGGTGGCACTGCCGACAGCTTTTCATCACCAACAGTGATGAAGGCAGGTAGGGTGGGTGGGACATTGGCAAAACACTTCCATCTTGGTGGTATTGACCGTCAGCCCCATCCTGCTGTACGCTCTCACCGCCACGGCAAGGACAGTCTGAAGATCCTCCGGAGTATGGGCCACAAGAGCCCAGTCGTCTGCATACTGCAGCTCCAGGACCCGTTCTCTATGGAGTTTGGTGGTTGCGTGGAGCCTCCTGATGTTAAAGAGGTTGCCATCTAATCTGATGTCCACCGCTACACCGTGTATATGGCAGTGACACATATACACACAAGCACAGAGCTGTACACAGATGCAAGGCGTACACATTCTCTACACCCTCCACTCTCTCTACTCTCACTCTCTTCTCCAAGTCAAGGGCAAAGCAGATTCTTTTTGCATTATTTGAAGCATTAGTCTTCCAGTATTGCCTAGCAATACAATTAAATGCCCAATTAGCTCATAATTTAAAGAAAAATGGCAAGACTTTTTAAAGTCATTCACCACCTCCTAACTGTAACACTCTGTTAAAGATTTTGTTTTTCTTGTGTGTGTGACACCATTAATAATGAACCTAGGAATATGTAAAACTTATTTTTAGCAAATTTCATTAAATAACCTGGGCAAAGATCTGTAATTTTTTCTTTCATACATGTTGGGCTTGAAATTCTGCCCTGTGTTCGTTTAGGAAGAGAGACAACTTACACCGGAATATTACAAAACGTGGCTTTATTGCAGAATTCGTAACTGGCACAGCGAATCCACGGAGTCGCTGGAGAAGGCGTTCTGTTTTCCCCTTACAATCTGCTCTTATTTATACCCCTTTTCCCCCCAGCACAACCCCGCTACATATTAGGTAATATCGGGCACTTGTGTCCATCTTATTGGCCCGCAGCCATATGCTCACGAGTTACCTGTTTCTTTTGTTTACTGAATCACGTGACACTAGTAGTTTCGGTGTAGCGGGGTCCCCAGTTTCGCTCCCCCCTCCCTCGCATTCCGGCCTCCTAACATTATGTGTGTTACGTGAGCCACTCCTGACCTGTAATGGCAGTCTCGAATTAACCCCAACACTCCCTCCCTTGGCCTCCCAGAGGCCACATCCCCACATCCCTTACAATCTTTTCCGCGGCTGCCGGGATCAGGCAGAGAGGTGAGCGTCCCCCGGCACTCTTTGGCGTGTCCTCCCTATTTGCTTATCCTGATTTGTCCGACCTAGGGTCACAAAATATGGGTAGGGGTTCCCTAAACATCCGCAATTTTTACAAGTAGCATGCAACATTTCAGAAAACTTAATCAATAACAAATTCACAATCCCCCCCTTGCCATGGTCCATTTCAGTCCGTGTCCTCACATAGCGCGTCCGCTTTCCGGGAGGGCCGTGTCCTCCCCTTCCACCGGGAACAAGGGTGCCTGGTACGCCGGTGGAGGTCCATTCTTTCCAGTCAAGGCTCGATCTATAGTCCGGATGACTAGGGTCCTAATACAGGGTATGCAACAACAACCACACGTGATAAAGATAGCAATTGAAATAGACAGTCCTAGAGCCGACTGTCCCAGAAACGCTCCCCACTTGCCAGAGGTCTTATTTAGCCAGTAGAAAATGATGCCAGTTATTGTCCCCCTCCCTTCTTACCTTTTAATGCCCTGTTGGAGACCTCGGCGACAGGGTATGGACCATGCCACCGTTTTCCGTTCCAGGTGAGCTTCCCCGGGCCTCGGAGGAACACTTCCACTCCTACCTTGATGGTGTCCGACCCCTGCGGCTGCTCACTGTTAGATTATTGAACTCGCAGAGTTATCAATTTTACCATATTTCTAAAAACTCTCATATACTCTGTTACTCAACACACAAATGTCTGAGTTTTCGGTAACTCGAAATTGAAGTGCTCCATGGCTCCCTAGTACACAGAGAGGATCAAATGTGGGACGGTCGCCTTTCAAAACCTGACCTTCGCGTGGGAGATTTCTCCTCTTAACAACCAGTCTAAGGTAGGCGCCGTCATTATCCCTGTGTACTACGGTGTCCGCAACACTTTTCTCCTCACTCCTGAGACTTTTATGCCCATCGTGGGCGGCGGGTACCCTCACTCAGAAGACTTTTCCACGGGCGGAGAATTTTCCTAAAAACAGATAAGAGTTAGTACTTACCAGTCACGATTCTGCACCGGGAATGATCTCTCCCAGGGTAATTTGGGGTTGGTGAGGATCCGTCAGCAGACAAGATCTAACTCAGTGATTTAACTACCTAGTGGAAGTCTTCGATATAACAGGCACTTCCTGACCTTAGTCGAGCTTGCGGCCGCAAGTTGTCTGCCGTCGGACCCGCCAGCCTGTGTTGTCTCTCCCTCCCCACGTCGGGGTCACCAAATGTTGGGCTTGAAATTCTGCCCTGTGTTCGTTTAGGAAGAGAGACAACTTACACCGGAATATTACAAAACGTGGCTTTATTGCAGAATTCGTAACTGGCACAGCGAATCCACGGAGTCGCTGGAGAAGGCGTTCTGTTTTCCCCTTACAATCTGCTCTTATTTATACCCCTTTTCCCCCCAGCACAACCCCGCTACATATTAGGTAATATCGGGCACTTGTGTCCATCTTATTGGCCCGCAGCCATATGCTCACGAGTTACCTGTTTCTTTTGTTTACTGAATCACGTGACACTAGTAGTTTCGGTGTAGCGGGGTCCCCAGTTTCGCTCCCCCCTCCCTCGCATTCCGGCCTCCTAACATTATGTGTGTTACGTGAGCCACTCCTGACCTGTAATGGCAGTCTCAAATTAACCCCAACAATACATCTACTGTATGCCAGCAGGATAAAAGAAAGTTTGCAGGTAGCCCTTGAGGCTTGGAAACTGGAACATGACGGGGTTGAAGAAGAGTTTCCAGGTGTGAAACATAGAAAGCCGACTTTAACCTCACTAGAGCAGAAGAAGTATAGGCACAGTCAGAGGTGCCAGTTTCTGTTAAGCAGCCAAACCAGGCCCTCATCAGCTTGCTGGCATGGGCATAAAGGATGCTGTGCTACTGCTTCCAAGAACAGACTGCTAGTATCCAAGGACTCTTCATACTTGACCTAAAGTCTCTGGTAAATCATGAAACTGATGGGCCTCTGGGGACGACTGAGCAAGGTGCAGGGCAGTGCCAGGAAACAGGTCTGCCCCAGCTGACCCTCTGTGAACCCTACAGTGCTAAAGCTGCCAAGTATGATATTCCCAGAAACCTGATCAAAGTTGATATCACACATAACGTCACCCTAACACATCACTGGCTCGTTGATGTTAGTCTATGACCGCAGTTCACAGCCTGGCTCTCTCGTCCTAAGTTACAGCAACAACGAGATTTCGGAAAGTCCTTCACTTTGTAACAACGTGATATTATAGAGGGCCCCAATTAAGTCAAACCCTTTTTATTAATAACTTCTCTAAATGTTTCAGTTCAGTAGTTGCATAAATTACATTATTTTAATTTGCATAAAGTTACTTAAATAAAACATTGACTTCCTTTCCTTCCCCCAGCATATTTTCTTTCTCTTCTTCCCTGCCCCATCAGACAGTGATGTTTCTGATGTCAGGTAGTAGCCATCTAGTGATGACATCACCCATCCTCAGCTAATCAACCACATTCTGAGCCACTCAGTCCTCAAGTGAGTGTTAGAACTTAGAACGTTACAGCGCAGTACAGGCCATTCGGCCCACAATATTGTGCTGACCTTTTAACCTACTCTGAGATCAATCTAACCCTTCCCTCCCACATAACCCTCTGTTTTTCTATCTTCCAAGTGTTTCCCTCTGATTCGTTTTTGACAACATTCCAGCGAAAGCAGCTCGAAACAAAACTGCCACAAAGTAACTTATTCTGTCATATACACTCAGTGGCCACTTTATTAGGTACTCATTAATGCAACTATCCTATCAGCCAATCACATGGCGGCAACCCAGTCCATAAAAGAATGCAGACCCAGTCAAGAGTTCAATTGTTCAGACCTGACATCAGAAAGGGGAGGATTCCTTGGCATTGTGAGCGAATGTACGTGACCTTATAACTAACTTTAATCCACGGCAGAGAGTGACACATCACTGTGCTTGTAAGATTAGAAAGTCCTAGTGTGTACACAATGATTCAGAGGCTGTCCTGCTGTTTGATATGCGTGCGGGCAGCAAGGCTGTGGCGGGTGTTAAGTGGCACTGCTGAGAAACCTGAGAAACCCAGCCCTGTTGTGAATGGGGCATTCAGTGGTCAGTGCACGCTGCGAGGAGGAGATGCGTTTTCCGATCAGTCTATTCGTTTGTGAGTCCCAGCCTGACACCTGTCTATCTCTGTAGTTTCTGCTAGCGTACAGGACTCCATTATTTACCCCTACGTAACGTCACCAAAACACATCTCTGACTCATTGACGTTAATCTAAGACTGCAGTTCACAGACCAGCTCGATAATGCCTTACATTCCAGCAGTATCGAGACTTCAGAAAGTCCTCCACTGACAGTAAAGCACCTTGTGACCATGTTATATTATGAAAGGCCCCAATTAAGTCAAGTCCTTATTATTGATAAGCTTGCGAAGTGTTCCGTAACTTACAACACTGACTTCATTCCTCCCTCCAGCGTGCTCATTGCTTGTGATGCCATGTGGTAGCCACGTAGCCACAGCCACGCTCCTCCATTCCCACTGCCCTGATCATCTCCGCTCATTCAGACTTTCGCCACTGGCAGTGCTGCCTTCAGCCAGCAAAGTCAGGAACCCCTCCCAAAGTTTAGAGAGGAGAGGTCTTGAGGAGGAGGTCTGAGTTTGGGATGGGACGCTTCGGGGGGGGGGGCAGATCTAGAGAGGACATATTTTGAGAGGGAGGCTTGCGTGCAAGAGGTAGCGTCCTGCCTCAGTCAGTCAGAGAGACCTGGGTGTACTTAGCTCAGTTGGTTCCCTTCCCCTCATTTCTCCCCCCTTCTCCACACCTTCTGTTCCCATCTGTCCATCGTTCCTCTTGTATCTGCTCCACTTATAACTGCCCTCCCATATCAGATTCCTGAATCTGCAGCCCTGTGTTGTGTGTACTTATCACCTTCCAACCTCTATCACTATCTCCACTCTTGCCTTCCTCCACTGTGCTCCATCTGCCCACCATCCCTCTCCTCACTGGGCTCTACATGCCACCAACCTTCCCCCTGACTTCCTGATCCTGGATATCTCCCCCTCTACCCTCTTTATGTTATGTAGGCCCCTGACCTAAATTGCCAGTGCTGGATGAACTCAGCAGGTCAGGCAGCATCTATGGAGGGAAATGGACAGTTCACGATTTGGGTGGAGACCTTTCATCTGGACTGACAGATGAAGATGAAGAGAGAACATGTTTTGAGAGAGAGTTTTGAGTCCAAGAGTTATAGTTGTAAAAAGGCAGCAGATGGCTGCCTAGCAAGTCAAGACGAGATCTGGCAGGTCCAGGTAACATGCTCTGCTCTCCTGATCCAGGAATGCTAAACCCCAGAATGTTTCCTGAGTTGCAACTACCGTCTTGAACCTTCCTTCCCTCTTTCATCCAGGCTCCATCCAGAGAACAAGCAAATCAAACTCATAATCACTCTTGTCACCATCTCTAGACCAGTCCAGGCGAGGAATCTCGGCCTGAAAAATTGGCTATCTATTTCTCTCCATAGATGCTGCCTGACCGGTGGAGTTCCTCCAGCACTTTGTGTAATTCTCCAGATTCCAGCATTTGCAGTTTTTTATGTCTCCTCCAGCCCTTTGCTTTCTTGCACAAATTTAAAGTTCTGGCTCATACAACCTGTCTATTAATTAAGATTCTAACAAGTATCATTGGAAAGCAGGCAGACAGTGTGGGAGGCTGCCTGTCTGGGTCAAGCTGAAGCTGACTTTCCTACAACAGTACCGGTGAGTCATTAACTCTCCAACCAGTCAGAAAACCAACTCTTAAAATGCAGAGGCTTCAGAACTCTAAAGGCAAAAAACAGTGAGACAAAATGCTGTTTCACCAAATTGCCTCAGACACTCATAGCTGCTTCAGTCCTGCAAGCACCTTCTTCAGTATCACTGAAGAAGAAATTATCTCCATTTCCCGGGGACTAACATCATCCAATGTTCAACACTGGAGTGTTGACTTGGGGTGTTGTGGTGAACTACATATACCTGTCTGGACACGCCCCCCCTGCTGACTGCTCCTGTGGCTCCTCCCACAGACCCCTGCTGACTGCTCCTGTGGCTCCTCCCACAGACCCCTGTATAAAGGCGATTGGAGGCACTGCTCCTCCCTCAGTCTCCAGGATATTGTGTGGTGGTCTCTTGCTGCTGACAGTGCTCTCTTCCAGCTAATAAAAGCCTTTCTCGCCTCACGTCTCCGAGAGTTATTGATGGTGCATCAGGTGTGTAGAGAAATTGCCAGTCGAAGATCCAGTTGAGATCATCAGAGCTCCAGAAGTTCATCTGTTAACTTAACTATTATCAGTTACATCACATTCTGTTTTGCTTTATTTGACGAACATTTCCTAATGATAAGTTTTGTCCAATGTCACTTTTCTAGTTAGTGTTTGAAGAAGTGTTGAACGACCTGATACAATAAGAGAATAACTATTGATGTAATTGAGAATTGAAGGCCATGGAAGCAGGAGTAGGCCTCTTACATTTACACTGCCATTCAGTAAGATTATGACTGACCTTCATCTCAGTGCTGCCTTCTTTCATTGCTGCCTGTAAGATGTAAAAATCGACTTGCCTCTGCCATGAGCATGCTCACTGACAGAGACTCCACAGCCTTCCCCAGTGGAGAGTTCCAGAGGTTTGCTGCCCTCGGTGACTAATGCCTTCTTCTGAGACTGTGAGCTCCGGTCCTAAATTCTCCAGTCAAGGGCAATGTTATTCCTGTCCTTACCCTATCAATCAGGTCATCTTTCATTCTTCTGAACTCTAGGATATCGGCTGTGTCAGCTGAACTCCTCCTCAACGGATAATCCTCCTCCCATCCCAGGGATCAATCCAGTGGCTCTTCATTGCATTCCATCCATCAGAAGAATATCTTTCCTCAGGCAGGGAGTCAAGACCTAAACATGGCAAACAACTTTCACAACATATGCCAGTGATATTAAATCTGATTCTGATCTCCAGGGCCCTGTGTAATTGCTGTAATACATCTTTCCTCGAGTAAGTATCAAATCCTCCTGCAATAAAGGCCATCACACAGTTTGCATTCCTAACAGTTTGTTCTGCCTGCATGTTAGCTTTTAGTGATACAAGTTAGGTGCCTCTCTCTGGAAAGAATTCAATCTCTCACCATTAAAAAAAAATCTTTTCTACCAAAGTAAACAACCTCACATTTTCTACATTATATTCCACATTTTCCTCCACTTATAAAGTCTATCTATATCCTCTTGAAGTATCTCTGCTTCCTCCCCACAACCTATGCGCCCACCGAGCGTCATTCTCCAAAATACAGAAAAAATTGATTACCTCATCCAATCACTGCTCGAGTTTGTGAACAGTTTGCGCCCCCGCATCATTCCTTGTGGCACTGCATCCGTAACAACCTTCCAACTTAAAGTGATCCATTTATTCTATACCTCCGTTTTCTGATTGCTAATGAATCCTCAGTCCATGCCAGAAATTACTCCCAGTTTGTTGTGCTCAAATTCTGTTTGATATCCTTTCTGTGCGGCACCTTGTCAAAAGTCTCCAGAAAGTCTAAATGCACCTTTTGCCTTGTTACAATCTCAAAGAAATACCTTAAATAGATTTATCAAATATAATTTCCTTCATGAATCCATATTGATAATGTCCAATCCTATTGTTATTTTCTAAGTGGTCTTTTACCATTTCATTTAAATATATGTACATGTTATTATTTTCTGTCCCAATGGAATAGTGTCCCACCCTAAGGACATTTCTTGCTAGACCTGCCCAGGACAGTGAATGCTGAGGTTGATTTTTTTCCTTTATCTCAAGATGATACAACCTGCAGTGATTACAGAACATTTCAAATTGATCCAAACTGGAAAGCATTTGAGATAGGAAACTTTTAGAAGCCCATGGCAACTGAAGATTTCAGATAAACGGCAGGAGAGATGAACGGTAAAAGAGAAATAGTGAAAGGGAATGACAATGAAATGAGTGTACAAACAAAGGATGGGCCAGAGGAAATCCAAACGTTACAGCAAAGTGGCAGGATGGGCAGGACTGGTTTTAATGGGTGATGTGACCATTGAAATCTGGTAAGGAGAGGGTGTTTGTGGACTTGGAGCATGGCACATAGTGTGGACTCTTGACTGCTCTTTGACATGGTAAAACAAACCAGATGGTTACATCAAAAACACTATGAGAATAAAATCGGCTGGACTACTTGTTATTGACCTCAGCACCACATCTAAATATGACTGATTTAGGCAAAGACTAACTCTCTCAAGCATTCAGAGATTCATCAAAATTTGGAAAGCTGTTTCTCCTTTCTGCCAGACTCCTCCTTCACAGTCCTTAGTTTATTCCTGTCCCACCATTGGGTGTAGGAGGGCATGCATTGGGAGTCCTGAAGGTTGACTCCAATTTCATAAGGTGTTGTGACCTTCAAATCAAACAGGATCAAGGGTATCTGCTCCTGATTACCACCTCCCATTCTCTCTCTTTGTTGAATCAGTACTCCTCTACATTGATCAGTATCTGAAAGGTGCACTGGAAATAACAAGGACACATAATGTACTCTGGGAGCGATGTAGTCTTCAATGTCCAACACCAAACACATGTCTGTTGACTGAGCTGGCTAAATCCTGAAGGACATAACAGCCAAGTACATCTGTGGAAGTTAGCGGATTGACCATCACGAAGGATAAACCTACCTAACCTCATCCTCAACGTCTACCTGTTGCTTCATAACTCAGAAATACTCAGCAGGCCAGGCAGCATCTGCAGAGAGAGAAAAATAATTGACCTGATACATTAACTCTGTTTCTCTCTTCATGGATGCTATCTGATATGCTGAGAGTTTCCAGCATTTTCTCTTTTTATTTCGGCCTTCTAGCATCTGCAGTTTTTTTTCTGCTTTATGATCCCTCTCACTTCAGACAGCACAGTTAGGAGTAACCACTGCAAGATCCTTAGAGAGGCAAAGTGTCCTCTTTACTCTGAGGGTACCCTCCCTCACATTGTGAGGGGACTATCTTGTCAAATGGAACAGGCTTAGAACGTCAGCAGCAGCAGATCCAGCATAATCAGAAACCTCAGTGAGAATTCCGAGATAAAAGACTATCTGATGTGGTTCAACATTTTTGTTGCTTTATTATTGTTGTACCACTCTACCTTGGAAATCTTTAGTTTGCATTTTATCCAGACAGATCATCCATAGACACTCAGATACCTCCTGTACCTCATAAAGTGGCCACTGAGTGTACATTCTGCTGTAGCCCATCCACTTCGAAGTTCGACATGTTGTGCACTCAGAGATGCTTTTCTGCACACCGCTGTTGTAACACGTGGTTATCTGAGGTACTGTTGCCCTTCCATCAGCTTGAATCAGTCTGGCCACTCTCCTCTGACTTCTCCAATCCCACAGAGACGTTGCTGACTGGTTATTTTTTGTTACTTGCATTAAACTCTAGAGACTGTTGTGTGTGAAAATCCCAGGAGATCAGCAGATTCCAAGACACTCAAACCACCCCATCTGGCACCGGTAATCATTCCACAGTGAAATCACTTATGCTCTTCTATAGTACAATGAAATATTTAAAATCTTAAAACATTGATTGATGATGAAAACAATAAACAGTGGTTTGGGGGAGATGTAGATGTTGGAAGAGTCAGAGCAAAGGTATTCCTGCACATCCAGGAGGGAGAAAATGGGGGCAAAATTTTAACCCTAGACTTACTGTAAGACAGCCATTTTTTGTCAGTGCAGGATTGTGGAGTCACACTCAGTGCCTGCTTTATTATGTACCACCTGTTTGTGGTCTTCTGCTGCTGTAGTCCATCCACTTCAAGGTACGACATGTAGTACATACAGAATCGCTCTTCTGCACAACGCTGTGGTTATCTGAGTTGCTGTCACCTTCCATCAGCTTGAAGTCTGGCCATTCTGCTCTGAACTCTCTCATTAACAAGGCACTTTCGCTCACAGAGCTGCCATTCACTCACTGGAAGTTTCTTTTTTGTTTTTCACACCATTCTCTGTAAATTCTAGAAACTGTTGTGTGTGAAAATCCCAGGAGATCGGCAGCCTCTGAGGTACTCAGACCAGCACCATTCCACAGTCAAAGTCACTTAGGTCACATTTCCTTCCTGTCTTAATACGAAAAGATCTGCAGATGCTGGAAATTCAAGCAGCACACACAAAAGGCTAGAGGAACTCAGCAGGCCAAGCCGTATCTATGGAAAAGAGTACACAGTCCACGTTATGGGCCGAGACCCTTCTCCAGTCCTGATGAAGTTCTCGGCCTGAAACATTGAATGTTTCTTCTTTTCCGTGGATGCTGCCTGGCCTGCTGAGTTGCTCCAGCATTTTGTAAGTGCTGCTCCCTGTTCTAATGTTTGATCTAAACAACAATAGACCTCTTGGCTATGCCTGAATGATTTTATGCATTGAGCCTCTGCCACGTGATTGAGTGATTAGATATTTGCGGTAACGAGTAGGTGTACAGATATACCTAATAAAGTGGCCACTGAGCGTATGTGTACATTGAGGTCGTAAAGAGAGAAAACGGAATGTGGAATATAGTGCTACAGTTACAGAGAAATTGCCGAACAGGTCAACAGATAAAGTACAAGGTAGTCGCAGAAATCAACAGTTTATCTTTTTGCATTTGAGAGTCTTATAACAATCCTTGAGCTTGGTGGTACATGCTCTCAAACGTTTGTGTCTTCTCCCAGGTGGCAGAGGGTAGAAGAGAGAATGACCAGGGTTGGACAGGTCCTTGATTCCTGTGACAGCAGGAACTGTAGACACAGTCCACGGAGGGGAGGCTGGTTTGTACGATGGACTAGGCCGCATTCACAGCTCTCCGAATTTTCTTGCAATCTTTGGCAGAGCAGTTGCCGTACCAACCTGTGTCTTTCTGCTGTCATACGCGATTGTGACAGTGAGGATGTTGATCTTCCACAGAGTTCAGTCTCTATCAAATAGAGACACTGGTGGAGGCCAGTGGTTCACTTTCCAAAGTCACCTGTAACCTACAAGAATAGAGCAATTTCCACATGCTCTCTCTGATATTACTGCATCCCAAGATGTTAAGTTCAGAAGGAAAATGATCAAATTTGCATTTTGAATCATGCAGTCACACAGCGTGGAAACTCCGCGTCTATACTGAGCAGTGGGCAGCACTCTATGTTAATCCCATTGCCCAGCACTTGGCCTGTAGTCTTCTGGCCTCAGTGACTCAAGTGCTCATGTAATACAGATTAAATGCTGTCAGTGTGATCCAGCTACTCACCACAGCCTGGGCAACAATGAAACCCCTCTAAATCTCTTACCCCATGCACGCTTATCCCTTGACTCCACTTCCACTAGTCAGGGGATTGAGTTCAAGAGCTGCAATGTAACACTGCAGACCGACCCTGTTTAGACCACATTTAGAATATTGTGTTCAGTTCTGGTCACCTCATTATGGAAAGGATGTGAAAGCTTTGGAGAGGGTGCAGAGGAGATTTAACAGGATGCTGCCTGGATTAGAGAGCATGTCTTATGAGGATAGGTTGAGTGAGCTGGGGCTTTTCTCTTTGAGGTGAAGGAGAATTGGTGGTGACTTGATAAGATCGTAAGAGGCATAGATATTTTTTCCCCAGGGTGGAAATGGCTAATATGAGGGGGACATAATTTTAAGGCACTTGGAGGGAAGTACAGAGGAGATGTCAGAGGTAGGTTTTTTTGCACAGAGAGTGGTGGGTTCATGGAACACGCTGCCAGGTCGAAGCAGATTCATCAGGGACATGCACAATACTCTTAGATAGGCACAAGGATGGTGGAAAAATGGAAGGCTACTTAGGAGGGAAGGTTTAGATTGATCTTCGAGTAGGTGAGAAGGTCAGCATGAGATTGTGGGCCGAAGGGCAGGTACTGAGTCGTAATGTTCTGTTTGATGCTCACTTTTGTTCTTCGCTGAAAGGTTAGCACTGATTAGCTGCCATTGTCCTGTCTATTGCACTGGGCAAGGTGAAGCTAAAGTGAAGGGTTGGACCATCTCCTTGCACCACTTCTATCAAACTCAGCTAACTCTCCAACCAGCAGGGAATACTACAGCTTAATCAGGGCAGCCGCTGGGTAGAATATCCCAACAGGATCATGAGAAGTGAAGCATGTATTAAGCTGTGCCTTTTCATTACAATGCAATCAACTTTGGAGCAGTCCTCATTTGGGGAAAAGTAACTAAGTCATTTTTTTTCATGTTTTCTATATGTTGCAAATTAAAAGAGAAATTTTCTTCACTTATGGCAATGAAGATCTCCCGATTGTCATTCATTGGAGTGGACCACAGTCAGGAAGTATGAAAGTGAGAACCAACGGGGGGAAACAGCACTGTGGATTTGTTACTGGATAAGTCATTAACACTTGAACAAGAAATTAGGAGAAATGAGTTTGAGTCTCACAATGCCAGGTGGGAAGTAATCTGGAATTAAAAACCAGAGACCATGCAAACAACAGAGCAGCCGGGTTCACAAACGGGAAGGAAACTTGTTCTCCTTACCTGCTTTGCCCTGACAGTTACCTCCATCCCCATCAATGTGGCTCACTCAATACTTTCCCAAAGTGGCCCAGCGAGTCCTTCAGATGCACCATTTACCTTCTGCCCAGTTATCTGTAGACTGGATTCAGAGATGGTAGGGTGCAGTCAGTTTGTATCTATACTGGGAGAATTATCTCACACACTGGTGTAGCAAAAGATACTTACGATGACACAACCATGTCTAACAAGAGAAGACAAAGCCAACATAAAAGCCAAAGAGAGGGAATATAATAGAGCAAAAATCAATGGGAAGTTAGAGGATTGGGATCCTTTTAAAAACTAACAGAAGGCAACTAAAAAAGTCATTAAGAAGGTAAAGACTGAATACAAAGGTAAGCTAGCCAATAATATTAAAGAGGATAGCAAAAGTTTCTTCAGATATCGGACTGCTGAAAAACGATGCTGGAGAGTAATGGGGACAGGAAAACGGCGGATGAACTGAATAAGTATTTTGCATCAGTCTTCACTGTGGAAGACACTAGCAGTATGGTGGAAGTTCCAGGTGTCCAGAGTCATGAAGTGTGTGAAGTTACCATTACTACATAGAAGGTTCTTGGGAAACTGCAAGGTAGGTAAGTCACCTGAACCAGATGGTCTACACCCCAGCTTTCTGAAAGAGAAGACTGAAGAAATTGTGGAAGCATTTGTGATGATCTTTCAAGAATCACTAGATTCTGGAATGGTTCCAGAAGACTGGAAAATTGCAAATGTCGCTCCACTCTTCAAGAAAGGAGAGAGACAGAAGAAAGGAAACTACAGGCCAGTTAGTCTGACCTCAGTGGAGACGATTATTAAGGATGATGTCTCAGGGTGCTTGGAGGCACATGATAGAGTAGGCCATAGTCAGCATGGTTTCCTCAATGAAAACCCTGCCTGGCAAATCTTTTGGAATTCTTTGAAGAAATAGCAAACAGGATAGACAAAGGAGAATTGGTTGATGTTGTGTACTTGGATTTTCTGATGACCTTTGATAAGGTGCCACACCTGAGGCTACTTAACAAGCTACGAGCCCATGGTATTACAGGAAAGATTCTAGCATGGATAAAGCAGTGGCTGATTGGCAGGAGAGTGGGAATTATGGGAGCCTTTTCTGACTGGCTGCTGCTGACCAGTGGTATTCCACAGGGATCTGTGTGGGGACCAATTCTTTTTACATTATATGTTAACGATTTGAATGACGAAATTGATGGCTTTGTTGCAAAGTTTTCAGGTGATATGAAGATAGGTGGAGGGGCAGGTAGTGTTGAGGAAGTAGAGAGACTACAGGGGGACTTAGACAGATGAGGAGAATGGGCAAAGAAATGGCAGATGGAATACAATGACAGGAAGTGTATGGTCATGCACTTTGGCAGAAAGGGTTGACTATTTTCTAAATGCAGAGAAAAAGCAAAAAACTGAGGTGCAAAGGGACTTAGTAGTCCTTGTGCAGGATTCCCTAAAGGTTAATTTGCAAGTTGAGTCTGTGGTGAGGAAGGTAAATGTGACGTCAGCATTCATTTCAAGGGGACTAGAATATAAAAGAATGGATGTAATGTTGAGACTTTGTAAAGCATTGGTGATGAAGCCTCACATGGAATATGTGGACCCCTTATCTTAGAAAGGATGTGCTGAAATTAGAGTGAGTTTAAAGGAGGTTCATGAAAATGATTGCAGGTTTGAATGGCTTGTCATATGAAGAGTGGTTGATGACTCTGGGCCTGTATTCACTGGAATTCAGAAGAATGAGAGGTGACCTATTTGAAACCTATCAAATGTGAAAGGCATTGATAGAGTGGATGTGGAGATGATGTTTCCTATGGTGGGAGAGTCTAAGACCAGAGGACACAACCTCAGAATAGAGGGGTGTCCCTTTAAAATGGAGATAAGAAGGAATTTCTTTAGCCAGAGAGTGGTGAATCTGTGGAAATCTTGTCACAGGCAGCTGTGGAGGCCAAATCTTTATGTATGTTTAAGGCAGAGGTTGATAGATTCTTGACTGGTCAGGGTGTGAAGGGATATGGGGAGAAGGCAGGAGATTGGGGCTGAGAGGAAAATCGGATTAGTGAAGATGAAATGGCAGAGCAGGCACAATGGGCCAAATTGCCTAATTCTCCTCCTTTATCTTATGGTCTTATGGTTATCCTCACCTTTCAGACGATGGTGTGGACTCCTCCTTTGTGAACCTAGGGTGTATCCTGCCCCACTCATGGGACGGATTCACCAGAGCCAGTGGTAAACTGTATGTAAGGGGAAAGAAGCAGGCTACGTCCCTCCAACATTAGAACAAACAAGGAAACCTCTTGACGATCACTACCTATACCCTCCCTCAGCTGATGAGTCAGAGCATATCCAGATTGACCATCACCTGGAAAAAGAAAATAGAGTGGCACAGACTGTACCCTGGGTGGAGGACCTCAGGTACCACCACTGACAGAAACGAGAGAGTAAATCCAGCCCAGCAACTGGAAGCCAGCCAAAAACACAGTGGATCTAGTTGACTACAGGTTAAGAATCTAACTGTTGCATCTGTCTGTGGAATGAGCAGAATGATCACTGCACAGATGGATCGGAAATGGAATTGGTTTATTATTGTCAAGAGGCAGTGAAAAGCTTGTCTTGCTTACTGTTCGTACAGATCAAATTATTACCCAGGGCATGGAAGTGGCGCAAGGTAAAGCATTAACAGAGTGCTGATGAAGGGCCAGTGATATGTCCCCAAGCTGATGATGTGAGACCTGGAGGTGAACGAGCCGATAACAGTGTGGCCATGCATCTCCTGCCCTTGGTCGTGGAGGCTGCAGGAGGTGCCAGTGTAAGGAACTACTTCACAGTTGAATGGTGTAGCAGTTGTTGGGGTACCAATCAAGTGGGCTAATAAAAAACTTCTTCAGTGTTGTTGGTGCTGCCTTATACAGCAGGTGAAAAGGTTGATCTGTGACTTATTGAAAATCTATGGGGTTTCAAGAGGTAAGTTAAATACGTACTACTGCATACAGAGCCTCCAATCTGCTGCTGTTTCTGCGGCTGTTCCAGTTGAGTTTCCACTGAGGGGTGACCATCAGGATGTGGATGATGGAGGACTCGGTGATGGTAATGCAGTCAGATGTGGTTAGACTCTCAAAGTTCAAAGTACATATATGTCACCATATACGTACTACCCTGAGATACGTTTTCTTGTGGCGTTCACAGAGAATGCAAAGAAACACTATAGAATCAATTAAAAACTGATAAAATTAAAAATTAAAACATCAAATAAAGATGGACAAACAAGTAATGTGCAAATGACAACAAATTGTGCAAATTAAAAAAGAAAAAACAAAATAATAATAATAAATTTATAAATAATGAATATTGAGAACATGAGTTGTAGAGTCCTTGAAAGTGAGTCTATAGGTTGTGGAATCAGTTCAGTGTTGAGGTGCGTGAAGGTTTTCACTCTGGCTCAGGAGCCTGGTAGCCTGGTTAATAGTTGTTCCTGGACCTGTTGGTGTGGGACCTATGGTGCCTGCACCTCCTATCCCGACAGGTTGCTTCAATTGCTGAGGGTTGCAAATGGAATTAAGTTTTGGTGAATAAGTAAGTGTCTGTGGTGAACTACATATACCTGTCTGGACACGTCCCCCCTGCTGACTGCTCCTGTGGCTCCTCCCACAGACCATGGCTCCTCCAACGGACCCCGGTATAAAAGGCGATTGGAGACACCGCCCCGGCCTCAGTCTCCAGGATGTAGTGTGGTGCATCAGTGTCCCCATTTCTGAACTTAGGATGGAGGGAATGTCATTGATGAAGCAGATGCAGCATTCCTGGGATGGCAGGACTTTCATATGAAGAAAGACTGGATCGACTAGGCTTATACTCACTGGAATTTAGAAGATTGAGGGGAGATCTTATTGAAACGTATAAAATTCTAAAGGGATTGGACAGGCTAGATGCAGGAAGATTGTTTGCAATGTTGGGGAGGTCCAGAACGAGGGGTTGCAGTTTAAGGATAAAGGGGAAGCCTTTTAGGACTGAGATGAGGAAAAACTTCTTCACACAGAGAGTGGTGAATCTGCGGAATTCTCTGCCACAGGAGACAGTTGAGGCCGGTTCATTGGCTATATTTAAGAGGAAGTTAGATATGGCCCTTGTGGCTAAAGGGATCAGGGGGTATGGAGAGAAAGCAGGTACAGGGTTCTGAGTTGGATGATCAGCCATGATCCTACTGAATGGCGGTGCAGGCTCGAAAGGCCGAATGGCCTACTCCTGCACCTATTTTCTATGTTTCTATGTCTATGCAGATGGTTGGATACAGGACACACCAGCCCAAGGAATCCCTTCAGTGAAATCCTGGGGCTGAGATCATTCACCTCCAATAATCAGAGTCATCTTTCTTTGTGTGATGCATGATACACCTTTGGCTTTGATGCTCACAAACTTTAACCTAAGCCTTTTGATGCCATACTCATGTTTATCCTGATGATTCAATCAAAATCAGACTGGATGAAAATTCCATCCTGATGATTGGATCAAAGCTGTGCTGAAGTAAATCTGGAGAGTGAGATAGTCCGACAAAGCCCAAACTGGGCATCAGTAAATAGGCTAATACATCAACACTCAACTGATACCACGAACTATGGACTCACTTTCAAGGACTCTACAACTCATATTCTCAATATTCATTATTTATTAATTTATTATTATTTGATAGCACTATCAATGACCATTACCTTACTGATGATTGAGAGTAGACTAATTCATTTGCAGTTAGCCAGATTGGATCTGTCCTGCTTTGTAGGAACAGATATAGCTTGGGCAACTTTCCACATTGTCAGGCAGATGCCAGTACTGTAATTGGATAGGGATGGTTTGAGTAGAAGGGCAGTTAGTTCTGGGGTGCAGGTGGGATGTTATCTGCTCCCATTGGCTTTGCTCAGTCCAGTGCCCTCACTGTTTCTTGATATCAGTCGGAGTTAATAACATTGGTTGAACACTCTGATGGTGAAATCTCAGGAGGAAGCAGAGATCAATCATGACTTAGCCTTGTCTTTAACACTGAGAGTCCGAGTCGAGGACGGGGATATTCCTGGATCCTCCCTTCCTCTTCCCACTTGATTGTTGGGACACATGACTGGTGGATACTTAATTGTCCACCATTCAAGACCACATATGGTGGGACTGTGGAGCCTTGAGCAGAGGCATTGGAGTCGCTCAGCTCTCTCTTGCTGTTTAGCACTTATATGTTGCGGATTCACTGGACAGATTCCCCATCTTTAGGAGCCTCTGGTGATGTTTCCAGTAAGCCCTCTGTACTCTACATTGAACCTGGGCGTTGAGCCTTTGGTTTGATGATCTTGGTAGAGTGAGGGACGTGTGGGTTGCTGGACTGTACTGGTGTAGAATTGCACAGTGGCTAGTGGTCCACTTAAAGACTAAAGATTAGCTTTGGCATATCAGAGGGGCAAAGGGACTTGGGAGTCTTTGTGCTGGATTGCCTGAAGGTTAACTTTCAGGTTGAGTCAGTGGTAAGGAAGGCAAATGCAATGGATATGCAGATGATGTTTCCTGCCGTGGGGGAGTCGAGGCGTCACAGTGAGCACTGGCAACGAGTTAACCCAAGTGCAGAGGAATGACAGACTCCCATGTAGGGGCAGAAACAAGAGTTAATACATAGGAATTCCAACAGAGCAGTGGTGGCACACCCAAACAACACCACGAGATGAATCATTCTCAACACAAGGACCCTGTAATAAGTACTAGTTAGGAGTCCACTACACATAATCACAGAATGCAGAAACACCAGGCCAGTCACAATAAACTTAAATAGAAAGTACAAGGGCTTACCAACTCTAGTTAAGACAACAATACAGATGCTCAGGAAACCTAGAGGCCCAACGCTCTACAGCTCACTGCAGAAGCCCACAGGGCTCATGACAGTACCTCCCTGCCTAAGGCCAGCACCTGATGGCCCAGGGAGCCCTGGGGAGCTCGAGACAGGGCTGGTAAACCAGAGACAGACTGATGCTCTCGAGACAGGGCTGGGAAATTCAAGGCAGGCCTGAGCCTCTCAAGACAGCGCTGGTAAACCCGTGACAGACCTAATGCACTTGAGACAGGGCTGGTAAATCCAGAAATATTGCATTTATAACTCTGGAACATTGCATAAATAACTCAGAAACATAGAATACTATGGGATATCTAACAAACTTTGTCAACCTGAGAGAGCCTTGAAAAAAGTCTTGAGCACAGACTGGAGAAGTTTGGATTGCAGACTCGGGGCATGAACTGAGTATTAAAGGCACCTTTGCCTCCCGCTGACTGCTGAAGTTCCACTGAGTCCACTTACCGTGTGGTCCTCGTCTACAGTGAGAGCTGCCAGCGACTGAACACAGGTGCAGAGGGATGATGGACTCCCCATGTAGAGACAGAAGCAAGAGTTTTTTTTTACATAGGAATTTCAACGGAACATCACTGGCTCTGGAATCAGGGCTTTATGCTTGGCTTTTGGTCGGGTCACCCGTGCCAAACAGGTCAAACGATAGAGTCCAGACTAAGAGTGGTCCACCAGTCCTCCAGGTTGGGTGGAAAGGTGCATTTAAGCCCAGGGCCAACAACCCTGACTGGTAAAACAAAATTGTTACAGAAACAGCAATGAAAAATGCTTCTACATCTAAGTGTGTTGGTATTCCCGGAACTTGCATGATTGACGGCGGTGAAAACCGAGAGGAAGCTACTGACGTGGTGACGGAAGCCCTGAACAGCACCGGAGATGGAGGCCTTCCTTGCTGCCCCGAACACCAGCTGTGTAATAGGCAGCAAGTACGATATGACAACGACTTTTATGAGGCTGTTAGATAGATGTATGAATATGAAGGGAACAGGGGGCAGAAAAGGCAGAAGGTATTTAGTTTAATTTGTCATCATGTTGAGGCTAATACTGTGGGCCAAAGAGCCTGGTCCTGTGCTGAATGGTTCTGTGGCCTTCGTTCTAAACTCATTCACCTTTCCCAAGTCACCTTGCCTTCTGGAACTCTGCTCTTTTAGAAATTCTTACCCCCATACTGTAACAGTCTTATTATAAACCATCTCTTAGCAAAACAAAATCAGGAAATACTGGAAAGATTCAGCAGATCAGGGCGACGTCTGCGGAAAGAGTTAGCGGTTCAAGTTGATGACGCTTTGAGAGAGAGATTTTGGTGAGCTTTAAATTTCATAGAGGGAGGGGGAGGATGGGTACGATGAAGGGTGGGCCCGGCTTGCCCGGTGATTCTGATGTTGATGGAACTATGGAGTTATTAGTTTATGTAGTTCTGTGCAGCACAGGAACCTTCCTTGTCTGTGCTGAACACGACATCGAATTAAACCAATTTTTTGAATAGCAACCTCAGTTGGAGAGAAAAAGCGAAGGGATGTGTTAAAGCAGTGGAGTGCAGGTCAGAGCTGAAACTTAAAACCAGAAGCAAGAAGAATCCTGGATATACACAGTAAACTGGGCCACGTCGATGGACAGAGAGATAAAGGGGTTTTCTGCAAAGTAGGTGAATTAGTGAAACTCCAGGACATGCTGAAATGGGAAATCTGAAATAAAATGAGATTCAAATAAGAGCTGGAAACCCTCAGCTGGTCAGACAGAATCTGTGGAAAGGGATTGAATTAATATTTCAAGTTGAAGACACCTTCATCCACCCCAACATTAATTCTGCAGTTGCAGCTTTTTTTAAATTGACTTTTATTGTGCCATCTCCACTTCCTCTGCTCGGGCTTTAAGTTCAACTGAGATGCCCAAGGGTTCCACACAACACATATCTTTTTTTTAAAACCCACTATGAAGTGAATGAAACTCAGGGAGCACCCAAACTAAACCTTACCCCAAATTCAGTTAAAATTAGGGTTAAATTTGACTTTTCTCTCCCCACCTGCAGATCAGCACTGGGAGTTATGATTAAAAACTGCTCCAAGAAAATCAGGGAATCTGGACCACTTTCATTCCAGCCACCAATAATCCTTAGAGAGGGAATTAATAATGAAAACAGAAAGAAAATACAGAATGGGGTGACCTTCAGCATGATGATAATGCCAGCTTAATTTCTAAATTAGGTGCTTAAATTGCTCTGCATTGCCTGACAGAGGTCAGTTGGAACTAATCTACCTGCCCTGCATCTCCTCGGGCACTGTTTTGCAGATGGAGCTCACTGATTAGCTCCTTCCAGTAAGTGTTGCATCCTCTTGGTTCTTGCCCTACTTTCCAGCTGTTGTACAGCTCTCGCTGTGATTTGAAATGGTGTCAGTGCTATTTTCAGAGCCGCTTCTGCCAGCAGAAGGCGAGTTCTGTGTCCCCGAGGGTGGAAGTGACTGGAGTCCTACTTCCTGCAGGTCTGTCACCGCCGGAGCCTGGTGACGTCGTTGTGTTGGACGACCGCACGATGCCTAAATCGTTCCCTTCACCGTTCTGTGGATTGAGCACCAGCGTCATCCTGTTCACATGTGTTCCCATTAGGTGCAGAAACCTTCCCATTTTCTTATGCCTACTGGTGATGTGTGAACAAAAACAGGCTCGATGGATTCTGCATGTTAATCCAATCTAGAATCATTGAATGCGGAAGGCTATTTGGTCCATCAAGTCCATGCTAACCACCCATTCACACCAGTTCTATTTGACTTTCCCCTATATAGGTGACAATCACTCACCTATACACGAGGAAAAGCTTGCAGTGGCCAGTCAATCTACAAACATACATGGCTCTGGGATGTGTGAGGGAACTGTAGGAAACCTAAATAGTTGTAGAGAGTATGTACAAGCTCCACACGTTCAACGCCAGAGGTTGAGATCAAAGCAGGTCACTGGAGCTATGATGCATCAATGCTCATCGCTGCGCTGCGCAAAGATTGTCAGGCCCCGAAGGCTGTGCTGTGGCTAACTGAAAGCTGAGGCACTGCTCCTCAGAATTATCCTATGCCCATCGTCTCTCTGCCTCTTCACCTGCTGGTATCAGCATGTCCCAAATCTCTTGAAGTCCCTACCCCTCTTTTGAAATCCCTCCATGCCCCACCTCCTTTTCCAACCTCCCTATCATCCCTCCTGACATCACAATCTGGGCCTCCTGATCTCTGGCCGCTTCTCCAGTCCTGCCCATGGTCTCAGGGAGACCTCTCCATCACATCCCCTGACTGTCCTGTCAACTCCCCACAACACCAGACCTCCATTACACCTCCAGACCTCTTCATGACATCAGCTGATCTTCTCTACATCTCCATCACTTCTTTTGACCACCCGACATTAACATGATGGCTTCTCCACATCTCATGACCTCCCCACCATCTCTGCATCATACCTTACCACCATCACTTCACCAATTCTGGGCATCGTGGGCAGAAACTCTACTCTGTCTAGAGTTTTGTTTCTTTACCTGAGATCACTTCTTGTTTTCCTGAACTTTGGAATACATGCCCAAAATTGCTTAATCATTCCCAAGTTCACCGAGAACAAAGACTGAAAGATTTCCAGATAGTAAGGGTGAGGGTAATGCTAAAAACGAGGCTGATAAAGGATCGAGGATGATGAATGGAGGATCTGTCTTTAAGGACTAGATGCCCTACTCCTGCTCCTAATTCATATGCAACTCTTAAATTGTAGAGAACTGAGTTGGAGGAGGAGTAGAGATAACAAGAATGAAGGTCTGTGATAAGGCAAAGACCACAAGCTAGTGAACGTCACAGTGATGGTAGTACTGGCTCAGTGATGTTGCTGATGGGCCTCTGTAGCAGGTTCAGATTGGAGACCAATAGAATCCAAAATCCCAACTGAGGAGAGAGGAAAATTACTGAATACTGAAAACGTAAGGCTACGACGTCAAACTGCTGATTCAGTGTTGAGTCCGGAAGGTTATACTGCACCAAGTCAGAAGGTGGAGTGCTGAGTGTTTTCGGAGTTCATGGGCCAAGACAAAGAGATTGGAGTGGGGGTGGGGTGATCAATTAAAGTCACAGGAAGCACGGGGCTGCTTCCCAAAGGGGTCACCCAATTTGCATTCAGTTTCTCCACTGCAGCAAATGCCCCTTTGGAAGTCCACTAGGTTGGGAAAAGTGCAAGTGGTGCCCTGGTGGGTATGATTGGGTCCCTGGATGATGTGAATGGAAGGAAGGAAAGGACAGGCGTTGCATCTGCTGGATTGGCACGGGCAAGTGCCGTGAGGAGAGTAGGTATAAATAAAGATGGATGAATCAACCAGGGACTGGTGGAGTGAGCTCTTCCTTTGGAATGCTGAAGTGGGAGGGAGAGGGGAGCAGCGTTTGATGGCGACTCCCTCCCATAACTCGTTATCTCATTGCCCATTTCACACCAGATCAGAGATACGGGTAGAATTTGTCCAAAGTTCTGATCTGCGAACAAATTTTCCTCTGGAGAGCGCAGTGTGGTTAACTGACTCTCAATTCTACATGACAGAGAAATAGAGCTCACCTCCCCAGGTCCTCAGTCCTGGTATCTGTCTAAGCAAGTAATTAAAATGATAAAAAGCTAGCTTCAAGGTTTAAGTTTGACCCTGAAAATGAGTGAAGCCCACAGACCATGAGCAGTGCTGGTTATGAAGAACGTGTTCTTTGTGCATAGCCAGCTCACAGCTATCCATCGTCAGCAGGAGTTTTAAGGAATATTAAATAAGCACTCATCATTCCTGTCCCGATGTTATGAGAGTAAACTGGGACAGAATTCGCTGAATCCCTGTGTACGTTCCCACCACAAGGAAAACAGGACAGACAGAAGACCGACTGGTATATTAGAGCTGATGAGTAGTGCAACGAA
Source organism: Hemitrygon akajei (assembly GCF_048418815.1). Lineage (NCBI taxonomy): Eukaryota > Metazoa > Chordata > Chondrichthyes > Myliobatiformes > Dasyatidae > Hemitrygon > Hemitrygon akajei. The sequence continues at coordinate 94,553,283 of NC_133130.1, read as the reverse complement.
ATATTCCTACAAGCACCACCCCAAACCCTGCCCCCCCATTCTCCATGGGCACGCAGGCTCCCAAGGCAGGCAAGAAGTGAAGAACAGATACTACTTATAACATAAAGTATATTATTTAGACTAATCTTCAGTATGAATCAGAATCAGATACAGGGTTATTGTCACTGACTCGTACATTGTGGAATTTGCTTCATGACATGTCCCACATGGTGAGGGTCCTTAGTGATAGAAGCCACCTTCTTGATGCACTGTCTCTTGGAGATGTCCTCAGCAGTGGAGAGGGTGACTCTACAAGTGGCCACTCACCTTCTACAGACGTATCCTCTGCCCAACTTCCTCTTGACAATATAGTAAAACTCCTCATATACACTATCCGATTGTTCAGAATTCATGAAGGTTTGGGTAATGGCTCCAGTGGATCATGTTTCCTATGCTTCCTTGAAAATCAGTAAAAAATCCATACTGCAGATGAGGAGGAGGAGATGGTGGGGATAGTGGGGTGTTGAGATGAGGAGGAGAGAAGGTGGGATGGTGTGGAGATGGGGAGGAAAGATGTGGGGAGGTGTGGAGATGAGGAGGAGAGATAGTGGGGCTGTGGAGATGAGGGAGAGAGTTGGTGTGGAGGTGTGGAGATGAGGTGAGATAGTGGGGTGTGGAGAGATGGTGGGAAGGTGTGGAGATGAGGAGGAGAGATGGTGGGGAGGTGTGGGAGGAAGAGGGATGGTGGGGAGGTGCAGAGGAACGAAGGGGAGATTGTGGGGAGATCAGAAGATGTGGTGCAGAGAACTGTAACAGTAATATTGGACAGTCTAAATCAGGAAATTGAGAAGATTGACAATATAATCATGTGGGACAGGAAACCAGATAATGGAAGGGAAACAATAATAGTGCAGAGGACAACTTCATGGAATTGGTTAGAGATTGGTTTCCTTCAGTTTGTTGAAGAATCAAAATGGGTAGTGACAATTTTATATCTAGTAATATTAAGAAAAGGTTCATTAGTAAGCCAATAGTTAATAGGTGTGCATTGAAGAATGATCATAAATTGACAGAATTTTATACACAGCTTAGAAGTAATTTAGTTTGGTCTGAAAATCTAAGTCAAAGAAACTCTGAAAGAATGAAGTGTGAATTTACAATGGTGGATTGGGAACTTGATTGAACAGTTTGATATTTAAAGAGCACTGACTAATGTTGAAAGAGTATATAGTTGACAGGAAATATTCTGTATATCCCCTTGGCGACATAGAAACCCAAAAGAGGAAGAGCTTTTCTTTATAAGCATTAGAACAATGTTACAGCTTAGAATTTACCAAAAGAACAGTAACTTTGAGGGTAGGGAAGTTATTGGAATTCAGCCAATAAGGCCCAAAAATTAATATGGAAAAGGAAAAGCAGCATACTTCAGCGATCTTTGAAAAAAAACACAAAAAATATAGATTAATAACATTAAGGATGTGAAAATAGAGAGAGGAACACAAATAAAGTGAGTGCAAACTGAGAAAGGAGAAATCATATCAGGAATTGGAAAATAAATTGCTTCTGTCTTTATGAACAAAAACATAGAAAACAAGCAAAAAAAACACTAGTGAGAAACACTAGAGTGAATAAGGATCGGAAAAAGTCTAGCATTACCTTAAACAGCTGTGATGTTTCTGCTGCTGGACCATCGAGTCATCAGCTGGGTCCATCCATTTCCAACTGTTTCATCCCCTAACCCGGAACATCCTCGGGATGGTGGGACAGCAGAAGGTGATCAATCTTCTACCCCCAACAGTCAGACTTCCAGCTACTATCATCCCTTCGCAGCCAAAGCCAACTGGACACTCTCTCTGCTGCTTGGGCCATGGTGCTAACGGCTCTCTTCCTGGTTCTCCCTCATATCCCTAAAGCTGCCATCATCTTCCAGCATGACATGGCGGGAAATCCTCTTGCCCCCACTTCAACAGGGAAGTTCCACGTCTGCAGTCCGCCATCAGGTCTTCATACCTCGCAAGCTTCCTCTCGTGGGCCTCTTGGCATCGGGTCTCCCATGGTACCGTTAGCTCTATCACCACGAGCTTCTTTGCACTCTCTGACAATAGTAGAACGTCTGGTTGAAGTGTGGTCTCTACTATTGGTGGGAACACCAGCTTCTTTTCAAGATCGACCTTCATCTCCCAGTCCTTTGCCGTGCTCAGGATACTGTCTCTGCGCTTGTTTGTTGCTGCAGCATGTTCCCTGGTCCTGATGAAGTTTGGTTGGCTGTCATTTTTGTGGTCCTTCTTCCTCTCTGTCTCCAAAATGTGGGCGAGAGCTCTCAAAACCTGGTCATGTCTCCATCTGTACCGTCCCCGGGAAAGGGCAACCTGGCATGATGAAAGAATATGCTCTAGGTTGGCTGGTTTCTGGCACAGATGGCACATTGGGTCTTCTGTTATTCCCCAGTTCCGCAGGTTTGCTGGAGTTGGTAGTACGTCATACACAGCCCTCAGTAAGGACTGGAGTTGGAAAGATGTATATTTCCATATGTCATCCCATGTCAACACTCTTTGTTCTGTTTCCCACTTTGTCCAGGTCTCTTGACTCCCCATCTCCACTGCTCGCACGTATCTAGCCGCCTCCTCTTTCTTCCTTATCTCCTGCTGGACCAAGTGCCATCTGTCCTTAGGGTTGGCCTCCCTCCACCTGGTTGTTGACTCACATCCCAGGCCTTGTCTGCCCTTACACACTCTTCCGACAACATCTCTGTGGCGAAGTCGGGTCTCTGTCCTGAGGGTTGGCCTCCCTCCACCTGGTTGTTGACTCACATCCCAGGCCTTGTCTGCCCTTACACACTCTTCCGACAACGTCTCTGTGGCGAAGTCAGGACTCTGCTTCTTCTACCGCCTCTGCTGCCTTCTGTTTGCTCCCTGTCCGTATCTGGACTCCTGCTTCACTGACCTTGTCGTCCTTGGAGTCTTTGAGGGTCATGATGAGGCGTGCTTTCCCTGCCTTAAATACCTCTACAACTGAGGAGAGGGGCAACCGGAGCCTGGCTGACTAGCTGTAGAGCCCTGTTGAAGAGAAGCATTGTGGTATGCCTAACCACCTTCCCAGATACCAGTTAATCTTCCTCTCCATGCCTTCGATCGTTGACAGGGCGATGTCACACAGCATCATTGGCCACATTAGTCTGGGTAGGAGCCCATGTTGGAAAATCCATGCCTTGAACTTTCCTGGTAAACCTGATTTGCCGATCTTTACCAGCCTTTCTGTTGTTTGTTGCTCCAGGCGTCTGCTGCTGTTGATATCCTTCAGGCTGTCATCATACCATATCCCTAGGCACTTGATGGGGCTTCCTATGATAGACGGGACTTCTTCATCCTGGATCTTCAAGGTGAACTTCTGGGTAAGTTGGCCTTTCTTCATCACCAAGCACCTTGATTTGGCAGGTTTAAATTTCACTCACGCCCATGCTACTGTCTCGTTCATTGCCTGGAGTACCCACCTGGCCTGGATATGTGTTGTGGTTGTAATTGTAGGGTCATCCATAAATCCTCTGCTTGGCGGCTGCCTGATATTGGTGCTTGTCTTTGGCCCTCTGGCCTCTCTTTTCCCAGCCTCTGTACGTAGATTCATGGCCATGACGAAGAGGACTACGGATATCGTGCAGCCAATGCCAATGCCCTTCTCTACTCACTGCCATGATGTTACGTAGTCCTGCACGCTGAACCTTGGGTGGATCCCCTCGAAATAGCTTGCCAGGATCTTGGTGACCTTCTCCGGGATATGGTAGTGTTTCAGTGCTGTCTTGAAGAGCTCGTGCGGCACTGTACCATAGGCATTGGCTAAATCCAACCACACAACCGTCAGGTTCCCTTTGGTTGCCTTGGCCTCCTAACAGCTGGGATATAACACTTGTGTGTTCCACACATCCTGGGAATCCAGGAATCCCTCCCTTTTGCACTGCCGTATCTATGTATTGGTTTTCTACCACGTATGATGTCATCCTTCTTGCTAGAACAGCGAAGAAGATTTTTCCTTTGATGTTGAGGAGGGAAATGGTTCTGAACTGTTTGATCTCAGTTGAGTTTTCCTCTTTTGGCACAATACATCCTTCAGCCACTTGCCAGCAAGGTGGTATCTGGCCCTTCCTCCAGATGGCTCTCATCAGCCTCCACATCCTCTTGAGAAGCTTTGGGCACTTCCTGTAGACTTTATATGTGATCCCATTGGGCCCGGGTGCTGAACCTGCCCTCACCTTACTTCTTTCAGTGTTGGCTCTTTCTCATCTAGAGGTTTCTGCGGCTGTTGCATTGGCTCAATCCTGCTGTTTTCCCCCAGTGGCAGATCTCATCTTTCATCTGAGTGTGTTTCCTGCAAGTATGCCTCCACTTCCTCTTTTGGTTTCCCCAGTTTGCCTGATCTTTCCCCTTCTAACACACTTGCAGAAAAACGATAAGGGTTTCAGCCCTTTTCCTATTCTTCGCACACTTGTCCTTCCTTATCCTTCCCACATTCCAAAGTTCTTTAAGCCTCCTTCTCAGGTCATGTCTCAACTGCCCCAGTCCTTCTCTCTCTTCTACTCTGCTTCTTCTGTACCTGATGGAGAGTGTTCTAATTTCCCATCTTATGCTGATTATCTCCCTCTCTCGTCTGCTAGGCTGATAAACTCTCTTCTCCTTTATCTTCTCCACTACACCAAATCAGTCTTCTCCGATGGAGTACACCAATCTGCACATATTCTCAAGCTTCTTCTCCACAGGTCCTATATCATCTCAAGAAGCCTGTCCATGTCCTTGTCGAATTTCTCCCACTCACCACTGTTCATGGGGGCCAGTTTGTTCTCTCCTTCCTCTCCTCTAGAAGTCTCACATGGGTTTCCCTCGACCCATCGGTTGATCCCCTCCTGTGTTCCTGGGTTGAAGCAGCAGGTTGAAGGTCCTCAGTACTATGACAGACAGACATACTTTATTGATCCCGAGGGAAATTTGGTTTCATTACAGCCGCACCAAGAATAGTGAAGAAATATAGCAATATAAAACCATAAATAATTAAATAATAATAAGTTAATCATGCCAAGTGGAAATAAGTCCAGGACCAGCCTATTGGCTCAGGGTGTCTGACACTCCGAGGGAGGAGTTGTAAAGTTTGATGGCCACAGGTAGGAATGACTTCCTATGACGCTCAGTGTTACATCTCGGTAGAATGAGTCTCTGGCTGAATGTACTCCTGTGCCTAACCAGTACATTATGGAGTGGATGGGAGACATTGTCCAAGATGGCATGCAACTTGGACAGCATCCTCTTTTCAGACACCACCGTCAGAGAGTCCAGTTCCACCCCCACAACATCACTGGCTTTACGAATGAGTTTGTTGATTCTGTTGGTGTCTGCTACCCTCAGCCTGCTGCCCCAGCACACAACAGCAAACATGATAGCACTGGCCACCACAGACTCGTAGAACATCCTCAGCATCTTGCAGCAGATGTTAAAGGACCTCATTCTCCTCAGGAAATAGAGACGGCTCTGACCCTTCTTGTAGACAGCCTCAGTGTTCTTTGACCAGTCCAGTTTATTGTCAATTCGTATCCCCAGGTATTTGTAATCATCCACCATGTCCACACTGACCCCTTGGATAGAAACAGGGGTCACTGGTGCCTTAGCCCTCCTCAGCTCCACCACCAACTCGTTAGTCTTTTTCACATTAAGCTGCAGATGATTCTGCTCGCACCATGTGACAAAGTTTCCCACCGTAGCCCTGTACTCCGCCTCATCTCCCTTGCTGATGCATCCAACTATGGCAGAGTCATCAGAAAACTTCTGAAGATGGCAAGACTCTGTGTTGTAGTTGAAGTCCGAGGTGTAGATGGTGAAGAGAAAGGGAGACAGGACAGTCCCCTGTGGAGCCCCAGTGCTGCTGACCACTCTGTCTGACACACAGTGTTGCAAGCGCATGTACTGTGGTCTGCCAGTCAGGTAATCAATAATCCATGACACCAGGGAAGCATCCACCTGCATCACTGTCAGCTTCTCACCCAGCAGAGCAGGGTGGATGGTGTTGAACACACTGGAGAAGTCAAAAAACATGACCCTCACAGTGCTCGCTGGCTTGTCCAGGTGGGCGTAGACACGGTTCAGCAGGTAGACGATGGCATCCTCAACTCCTAGTTGGGGCTGGTAGGCGAACTGGAGGGGGTCTAAGTGTGGCCTAACCATAGGCCGGAGCTGCTCTAGAATAAGTCTGTCCAGGGTCTTCATGATGTGGGAGGTCAATGCCACCGGTCTGTAGTCATTGGAGCCACTGGGGCGCGGCGTCTTCGGTACAGGAACGAGGCAGCACGTCTTCCACAGCACAGGAACCCTCTGGAGGCTCAGTCTCAGGTTGAAGACATGGTGAAGTACTCCACATAGCTGGGGAGGCACAGGCTTTGAGCACCCTGGGACTGACACCATCCGGACCAGCAGCCTTGCTTGGCTGGAGACGTTTCAGCTGTCTTCTCACCTGTTCAGCTGTGAAGCCCACCGTGGTGGTTTCAGGTGGGGGAGGGGTGTAGTCACGAGAGCAGGTGGGGGCTGTGAAGAGGGGTAGGAGGGGAGAGTGGAGTATGGACTGTGGGGTTGTTCCTGACTGTGGTCCTCCATCGTCTCACCAGCCGCTGCTGTGCGTTCCTCCTGCCTCTCACCAGATTTCGCTCGGTCTCCTGAGATTCTTACAGCGTTTGCCACAGTGGCATCTTGGCTGTGTCAAGGTTGTTCCGGTCGAAGTCTGGTACGAGCCGTGTCGTTTCCGTTTGGTCCGTTCCTTTTCAGCCACAGATTGCTGTTGATAAACACATCGCTTTTGCCCAGTTTCAGAATAAAGTGCAAAAGTTGCATGAAGGAACAGATTAGGGAACAGACTATTCTCAATCAAGTACTATGCAAGATAAAGAGTTAGTTAATGTCAACATGTTGAGGTACTGCAGCATGTCGACATTAAGAAATAAAATATGCTGGATCTTTGGAAAATTGTTGGGATTGATAAGTCCCTGGACCAGACTGGATATATCTCAGGCTACTACAGGAAGTGAGGGAAGAGACAGATAATCTTTGCATACTCACTTGTAACCCCCTGGGTCGCCTCAGGCTCGCTCAGCTCGTCTCCGTCTAGGGGGAGCAGCCTTTGGCCCCGCCAGACTGGGTAATCAGCTGGTGTGGATACTGTGTGATGTCCCCGCCTCGCCCAAAAACAGACAGTACACCATATGCGATTAAATGATTACACTTTATAGATATTACTAAAACTAAGTGATTAATAACGATACAGTATATATGAAGGAAAAGAAAATAAAGAGAAGGCGCCAAACTTATCAAAGTCCAAACCACTTCGTGCACAACCGTTAGAGTTCAATTAATGAAGCCTTCTGGCCACCACTCGATCCCCTCAGACCTCCTCGACTCGCAGCTCAGGACCACCCGAAGTGATCAACCAAGCACCCCTCATCTCCTCTCCTTGCCGAACCTCCTGGCCTCAGACCCCCGCTCGGGGTCCGTTCCATTGCCCAGCTTACAGCATCGCGTCCTCTCTCTCTCACCCCCTCGCGCCGACTCCCCAAAAGCCCGCCAACAATAGTTTACAGACTCAGAAGAGAGAGAATAACATTAATTCCAATCGGTTAACAAATGAATACAATTCTCATTATCAGTAATTCTAAATGCAAACAAATTGCGAGAGAAAGCACTTATCATAACAAAGAAGCATTCCTACTTTTAACAAAACAAAGAAGCCATTTTGATTAACATACGCAGTAACAAAAGAACCCCCTTCCACAAAAGAAGAAACCCCCTTACACACTGGTCACAGAAGTACTAACAGATGATTGGAGGGTGCCAAATGTTATTCCTTTGTTCAAGACAGGGAGTAGGGATAACCCTGGGAATTATAGACCAGTGGGTCCTACTTCCCCATGGAAGGCTCGTTCAGAAAGTCAGGAGGCAAGGGATCCAGGGAAAATTGGCTATGTGGATTTAGATCACAAACAAGTGGAAATCTGCAGACGCTGGAAATCCAAAGCAACACATACAAAATGCTGGAGGAACTCAGCAGACCAGGCAGCATCTTTGGAAAAAAGTATAGTCAACGTTTCAGGCTGAGATCCTTCAGCAGGACCCATCTGCCGAAGGGTCTCAGCCCAAAACATCAACTTTTTTCCATAGATGCTGCCTGGCCTGCTGAGTTCCTCCAGCATTTTGTGAGTGTTTATGTGGATTTAGAGTTGACTTGCCCATAGAAGGCAGAGAGAGGGTGATTGTAAATTATGTCTATTCTGCCCGGAGGTCAGAGACCAGCAGCGTTCCGCAGTGATCTTCTGAGAGGCGTATGGCCTTCATTAGTCGGGAGACTGAGCCCAAGAGCTGTGAGGTAATGATGCAGCTCTATAAAACACTGGTTTCATCACATTTGGAATATTGTGTTCAGTTTTGCTCACCTCATTATGGAAAGGATGTGGAAACCTTAGAGAGGATGCAGAGATTTACCATGAGGAAAGAAGAATATTCAGAAATTTATGAGACTGGAAGTTGATAAATGGGACTCAATGACCAGCATCCAAAGGTTGGAAAAGAACTAGCTACAAAGAAATTGAATGAACTGTTTAACATAATTCAAAGCAAAAAGATTCTAGAATGATTCCCACAGATCATAAACACAAGATATTTTGCAGATGCTGGAAATCCAGAGCAACAAATAAAAAATGCTGGAGGAGTTCAGCAGGTCAAGCAGCATCTCTGGAAAGGAATAAACAATCAGGGTTTTCTGCCTAAGATCCTTCATCAGCATTGTGGGTTGATTCCCTCAGATTCGAATATTGTGAATCTAATCTCAATATTGAAGAATAGGGGAAGAGAGGAAATTGAGAATTACAAAGAACAGGTCAAAGATCAAAAAAGTGCTGAAATATGTTATTAAGTTACTGGCAGCAAACTGCTCAGAAAATAATAATTGGATTCAGCTGAGTCAACCTGAATTTATGAAAGGAAGCTCATATTTGACAGATAGATTTTAGGTTTTATTTTTGAGGCTGTAACGACAATATACAAGGGAAAACCTGTGGATGTCGACTACAGAACATCTTTGAAGATGATATAACACTCACAAAATGCTGAAAGAACTCAACAGGTCAGGCAGCATCTATGGAAATGAATAAGCAGTCAAAGTTTCAGGCTGAGACCCTTCTCCAGGACTTGAAAGGAAGCAGGATAATGCCAGAATAAAAAAGGTGTGGGAAGGGGAGGGGAAGGAGGATAGCTGGAATGTGATAGGTGAAACCAGGTGAATAAGAAAGGTAAAGGGCTGGAGAGGAATGAATCTGATAGGAGAGAAGGGTGGGCCATAGGAGAAAGGGAAGGAGGAGGGGCACTGGGGGTGGTGGGAAGAAGTAAGAGGCCAGAGTGGGGAATGAAAGAAGAGGGGTGAGAGAGGGATTTTTTTTACTGGAAGGGGAAATCGATGTTCATGCCATTGGTTTGGAGGCTACTCAGATGGAATCTAAGGTGTTTTCCCTTCATCCTGAGGCTGGCCTCATCATGGCACAAGAGGTGGCCATGGACCGACATGTCAGAACAGGAATACAAATTGGATAATGTGTCGCACGAAAGACCAAGGTGTACACGGTACCTCTCCAAAGACAAGAGACAGCCATGCAGGGAATGATTTAGCTGGTCAATTAAATGGATCATTATGCAGTGTGTAATTATAATCTGGAAAACATTGACTACAGCTATAGCAGAGGCATTGGTGTTTGGCCCTCTGGAGGGGATTGGATTAGAGTGAAGTCTATAGGGAAAGGTCAGCCAGCTAGAACCAGAATACATAGAGAGCCAACGTGAGAACGATTGGATATCTGGACTCCTCCTGGGCTGTAACCATAGTATGATTTGATGGGCTATTTCAAGAGCAGCTTCAGTGACAGGCTGAACTGCATTTTCACCACAGGCAGCAAATGAAGCAAAGTTGACAGTGTACCTTTAAGATAGTTCACTTACGTTTCTGTCTGTTTAGTGGAGATGAAATTGGAGGGGATGATTAAGTAATTAAGGAGATGCAACTGATACGTGTTGCAGATTTGACACACATGACTGTTTTCCCAGTGACCACGTACCTCGCGAGGGGGCACTGCACTATTTATTTATTGGCCTACAACGGGGAAGAGGCCCTTCGAACAGTTTAATCCCAGCATAATCATGGGATGAGTTACAATGACTGATTAACGCACCAACCACTACGTCTTGGGAGGAAACTGGAATACCCAGACGAAGCCTACGTGGTCACAGAGAGAACGTACAAACTCCTTCACAGTGGCGGGAATTGAACCTGTACTGTAAGGTTCTGTGCTAACCACCATGCTACTGTGCCACCCCAAGGGGTCTGAAGAAGTCTAGGGCCACAGGGATTTCCATCTGGTTTACATACACCTGTCAAATCAATGGGTGAATGATGCGCTAACAGGGTGGGTATGAATTCTTGCCTTGGCTTTTCAACAACCCGGCCAACACTCCTCACACCATGGAGAAACAGGATGAAAGTCTTGACCAGACTCAGAAATTGAACAACGGATCTTCTCTAAATTTAAGCATGACATAACATCACGTAACCATTGAGCATGAGTAGGTGGAACGACATCCTTTTTTAATTGGTTTTTATAAAGATTATTTGTCACATGTACATCGAAACATACAGTAAAGTGTGTTGATTGTGTCAGATTAAACCAGTGAGGTTTGCGCTGGGCAGCCCACAAATACTACTATGCTACTGGCGCCAACGTAGCAGCTGACAACTCACTAACCTTAACGGTACCTCTCTGGAACGTGGGAGCACCCAGAGAAAATCCACGCAGTCAGGGGAAGAATGTACAAATTCCTTACTGGCAGCAGCTGGAATAGAACCCCAATCAGTGATCATTGATGCTGTAGTAATGTTTCATTAATCACTACACTACCGGTCCGCCCTATCAGTCGAAAGGATGTTTCTCTCTCATTAACATTACTGCTGAGTGGCCTTGCTTTTTGTTTATAGGATTCATTGTGCATTGATAGAGCCTTCAGGGATTTTAAATCTGCAGATTTAATAGCAGTATACAGAGGGATATATTTAGCACATTCAGGACAGAAAATAGGACTGACAACTCCCATGAAATATCTCACAGACTGACATGCCAATAAATCAGAAACCACTACTGAAAACTTTGTTGAACGCAATAGTACTCGCACCTTAGTGATTATTCTTGAAGATCAGGATATGATCAAAGTAAGTTGTTGGATTTAATATCGTACAGTAACGTAACATTGGTGGTAAAACATTTTAGTACGAGTAAAACTTGCAGTGGGGATACTTTAATTTGCAAATTTCTGAATGAAAGAAATTCAAATGACAACAATCGTGGAGTCAGAGTTATGCAGCATAGAAGGAAGCTATTCAGCCCAACTTGCCTGTGGCGGTCAGTATGCCCTCTTGAGCTAGTCCCATTTGCCTGCATTTGGACTATTTCCATCTAAATCTTTCCTATCCATATACCGGTCCAAATGTCTTTTAAGTGTTGTGAGTGTACCTGCCTCTACAACTTCCTCTGGCAACACGGCATGTCAGGTTTTGACTGGTGTTCCACGAGGCTAGATGGTTCCCCATGGGGATGAATAAAGTATCTATCTATCTATCTATCTATCATTGTGTGTGTGAGCAAGAGAGATGGAAAAAGAGACAGAGAGTGAGATCGTGTAGACACTAACTATTTTCTTTTGTCTATGTTCTCACTCTCTAACTGCTCTCCCTCATTCACTAGCTGGAATACCTTGTTTAGAGTTTATCCCCGCGGTCGCCCTAATCTTATGCAATCAGTGAATTTATTGTTTTGCAGCAGTAGTACAATGCAATACATAATTATAAAAAACTATTAAATTACAATAAGTACAGTGTATATTTTTCAAATTAAAGAGGTGGTGCAAAAAAAGGGGGAAAATACTGAGTTCATGGGTTCATTGTACTTTCAGAAATCTGATGGCAGAGTGAAAGAAGCTGTTCCTGAAATGCTATGTGTGTGCCTTCAGGCTTCACTACCACCTCCTTGATGGTAGCAATGAGAAGAGGGCATGTCCCGGGTGATGGGGTCATTAATGAAAGACTCCTCCATTTAGCTTTGGAAGATGTCCTCGATGGTAGGGAACCTGGTGCCTAAGATGGAGCCAGCTGAGTTTACAGCCTTCTGCAGCTTTTTCCAATCCTGTGCTGTGGCCCCTCCAGACAGTGATGCAACCAGTTAGAATGCTTTCCATAGTACATCTATAGATATCTGCGAGTGTCTTTGGTGACATATTAAGTCTCCTCAAACTCCTAATGAAATATAGGCCCTGTCGGGCCTTCTTTATAATTGCATCAAAATGTTGGGACCAGAATAGGTCTTCAGAGATGTTGACTCCCAGGACCTTGCAATACTGATTCCTCAACGAGGACTAACCTGTGTCCTCTCGTTCTCTCCTTTCTGAAGTCCACAATTAATTCTTTTATCTTCCTGATGCTGAGCGCAAGGTTAATGTTGCGACTCCACTTGACAAACTGATCTATCTCACTCCTGTATGCCTCCTCGTCACCATCTGAGAGTGTAGAGCCCTAAAGGCGGTGAAGGTTACGGGGAGAAGGCAGGAGAATGGAGTTGAGAGGGATAATAAATCAGTCATAATGGACTTGCGAGACAAACATGAAGGACCGAAAGACCTAATTCTGCTCCAATGTCTCTTGGTCCTGTGGAAGAGTTTTGTTTGTTCACTGCCTTACAGATCATGTCATACTAAATTACACGGAGGTCGTAAAAAGAAAACAGAATACAGAATATAATAAGGAAGTGCAGTACAGATAACAAACTGCTCTTTTCTGACAAAGGGCTTTCAGCCCAAAACATTGACTGTGTTTCTCTTGCCTCAGATGCTGCCTGACCTGCTGAGTATTTCCAGTATGTTCTGTTTTTATTTTAGATTTCCAGCATCTGCCGTTTCTTTATTTCCATCATGGAAGCGTGCTTTTGTTTTAAAGTTCACAGCAAATCACTCCGTACTCCCACCTGGGCTGGGAGGGTTGCTAGGTGACATGACTGACAGCGCTGGTCTGCGCGAGCTGTGGGAATGTGCGTGGGAATGGTCTGGGAGCACTTGCCCCTGACTGGCTCTCCTCCCTCCCGTCCCAGGATGCACCTGGGCTGGGAGGGTTGCTAGGTGACATGACTGACAGCGCTGGTCTGCGCGAGCTGTGGGAATGTGCGTGGGAATGGTCTGGGAGCACTTGCCCCTGACTGGCTCTCCTCCCTCCCGTCCCAGGATGCACCTGGCCTTGACTCACCACTCTCCCTGAAGGCACAACTGAAATCAGACTCATTAACTTGAACGGATAGGCAATTATTTATATTTATAGTCTGTTATTGTACATCATCTGGTTAAGAAGGAGCCAATATCTGTTGACAGCTCTTCATTAAGTCCTTGTCAGTAGCAATAGGGCAGGGCAGGGAACTTCATTCAAATATACCACGAATGCTGAGAAAAAGTGATATGCCCGGCCTACGGGGCTCAGGACTCCTGTATCTTCAGGGTTGTTGGAGATCCGCTCGTAGAGGAAAGCAGAACGTACTCTGTCACGCTCCTGACTCGAAGCACATTGAAACATACAGTGAAATGTGTCATCAGCATCAATGACCAACACAGTCCGTGCAAGCGTTGCCACATACTCTGGCAGCAACGTCGCATGCCTACACCGTTCACCGTTCATCAGCATGACTCCTGATGCATAGTCTCGACCCAGAAACATCGACAGTTCTCTTCCCCTCCCCCCCCCACCCCCACCCCCAAGACGTTGCTCAACCAACTGAGCTCCTCCAACCTCCTACTTCGTGTTTCATTCCATTGATTTGTGCCGCGTGGGTGTAGAAAGGCTTTGGAGAGTCAAGGAAGCTTGTCACGGGAGCCCTGGGCCTCTCACCTGCCCTTGCACTGGAGATGAACCCCAGAGCTCAACATGCCAGTGACTTTCAGGAGAGGAGCAAAGCTTCCTTTTCTGCGAGATGGCTGTGCAGTCCTGCTGTGATTTCTGTGTTGTGACAGCAGACAGCCGAGGGTAAAACAGAAGATGCTGGAAACAATCAGCATGTCAAAACTGAAAGGCTTTGATTTGTATCATGTCATTCTTACCCTGTGGACATACCCAAATTCATGACAAACAACAAGGTGCGATGTGAATGTTCTCGGCGTAAGGGACGTAGGAAGCCGGTTTGTGTAAGTCAGCTGTTCACCAGATTTATTCCTGGGCTGTTGGATTTGTCTGATGAGGAGATGAGCTTAGAAGATGAGAGCTGACTTCACTGTTCTGGGAGAGTGTAACCGTAAGATTTATCCAGGCAGGGGAGTCTCAAACCATTCAGAACAGAGATAAGAACTACCTTCATCCCAAGGGTAGTAAATAAGACCACAACACATAGGAACAGGATTGTTACATTCAGCCCATCATTTCCGCTCCACTGTTCAAACATGGGCAATTCTTTTTTCCTCAACCCCATTCTCCCCATAACCCTTACTAATCAGGAACCTATCAATCTCTGCCTTAAATACACCCAAAGACTTGGCCTTCACTGGCCTCTGTGACAGCAAATTCCACAGGTTCATCACCTTCTGGCTCAAGAATTCCTCCTAAGGGAGCATCCTTTTTATTCTGAAGCTGGGTCTTCGGACTCCAGACTCTCCCACAAATGGAAACATCCTCTCCATGTTCACTCTGTCCAAGCCTATCACAGTTTTTGGCAGATCCCACAGACCCCCTCCACTATCCTTCTGAGCTCCATGGAGATCAGGCCCAGAAACATCAGACACTCCTCTTAAGTTAAGCTTTGAAATTCTCTACCCAAGAGGAGTGCTTGCAAGTATATTCAAGGTAGAATGATGTATTTTTAGATCTTAGGTGTCATGGGATTTGGTGATAGCGTTGGAAAGTGGAGATGAATTAACATTTCAGCCATGTTCTTACTGCAGGCTGGAGCTAGGATGTGCAGCTGAACAGCCTGTTCCTGCTCTTACTTCTCATTCTTATTGACACCACCAATCTGAGCCTCTAGCTGGAGTTTACACATTTCTTAGTGTAACAGAAATTCATCAAAATAAATAGATCAAACTCAGGAGTCTTGTGGCTTCACTAATGAACTTCATTTATTTAAGCAAGTGGATAACTTTATGCCTTGTCCGTGTGGAAAGGTTTAGGCGTATTTGCTAGGGAGTTGCTTGCTGCAGGCTACCTTGCTTCTGCACTGGTATGGTTGAGGTTCTGTGTGGTGTGACTCCCAGGAGGTTGATCATCTCGGAGATAGTCATTGCCCACCACTCTTGTGGCACTGGTGTTACTTGCCGTTCATCATGCCACGATCCAGGGAGTAGGGCTGAGGAGGGGAGAAATGGATCAGCCATGTTTGAATGGCGGAGCAGACCTGATGGGCCGAATGGCCTAATTCTGCTCCTTTGTCTTATGGTAATGATTAACTGCTGAATATATTATGGAGAAATTTCCTGATAATGGAGAGGTGCTGAGAAAGCAAGTTCATAGAAGAATGCACTACTGATTGGCTAAGTGAGTGATTGTTTTTGATATTAAGGCATCTGACTAGATGTGGGCACAAAGGAGCCCTGGTAAATTTAAAGACACTGGGCATCAGGGGAAAAACAAACCAAAGTCCTTCAAGTAGGAAACCTAGCAGCCAGTCTCAATTCAATTCAAGTTTAACTATCATTCAACCATACATAAATACCCATGAATACAGCCAAACAAGACAGCATTCCTCCAGGGCCAAGGACAGTACCAAGAGTCATACACAGCACAAGGCACCTACAGCACACAAGATAGCAAGCTCATGTAATATCACAGCAAAGTACACACCAAAAATATAGTCCAAGTCCCTGAGTCCATGAATGTTACAGCAGTCTGCAGTCGAACACAATACAGATTGTCTTCTGCTGGGCGAACACTAGAGGGCAGCACTGACTCCAGCTTGGATGCTGCACCATGCCACTCCCAGCCCTCTGGTAGAGTGCAGCAACTCCCAACACCTCGCTCCTGAGTGAATGGAAACAGGTGATACGGTGGCCTGAGGCCCAGACCTGACCACAACCGAGGCCACGCAGCTCCCGCACCGTCCACCAATAAATCAGTGAATCCCACCTGCAGCATTCCACATCAACGTCTAATGGAGCCTCGCGATCAGAAGTGACTAAGACAATCAGCCACTGTTAGATTACGTACCAGCCCCGTGCACCAACTCCTCCGCCGGCTCTCTGTCACGGGCAGCACCCATGATCCGCACCAAGCCCAGCTCCTTCAGCTTCTTCGCCAACAGGCACTCCAAGTTCTCAATGTCTGGCAGGGTCTTGCGATCATAAAAAATATATTTACAAAAGACATTAACACCCCTGGTTAACCCCGTGGAATCCATTGTACACGAGTGTGCTGCCATTTTACAAGAAAACAAACAAGTTCCCAAAACAGCACCAAGGAAATGATTGGACAATGGATTGAATTTTTCAGCTGGCAGCAAACTCTCTAACTTAACACTTTTCCAAATAAGTTTGAGCTTTCTACTCACACAAGCGTTCAAAAAGTGCTAGAGTCAGAGAGCCAGAACACGGAACAAGCCCTTAATTGTACACCAGCTTCATTTTCAATTCTTCCCACATGCTTATTCTGTGAAAGTTCTGGGACATTTGTTATGGAGCCAGTAGCTCTGTAACCAATAGACAAAAGGACAGGTCGGGGGAAGTGCGGAGTATGAGTCAGAGCTCATGACCCATGAAACCTTTCGAAGCCCAAAGTAAACACAATCCGACCAGACTCAGTCCCAGCCCACAGCTCTCAAAGTTCTTCCTATTCCTATATTGATCCAGCTCTCTGTTGAACCCCATCATTCAATTCCTACTCCCAGCACTGAATTCCAGAGCCTGTCACTCAATGTGCAAGGATTTCCTCCTGATACCTTTAATCCTACTGCCACCATTCTTTGTCCCTGTAGTTCCACAACCCTTGATTTCTGACCCTTCACCAATCCAAACAGCCTGTCTCTACCTACTGTCTACAGCTTTCATAATTCTAAATATTCCTGTCAGATCTTCCTCTCAATCTCCTGTCCAACACAACTTATCCAATCCATTCTATATAACTAAACCCAATCATTGGAGGAGATTTACCAAAATGATCCTGGGATCATTTCCCTTAATTCCCTCAGCAAACTTGGGTACATTCCAGGTGATTTATGTGTAGAGCCAGAAAGTGCCACAGCACAGAAGCAAGCCGTTCAGCTCATCCACTGTTATTCTCCCTAGTTCCATTGGCCCACAGCTGAACCCAAAATACTTCTGATGTGCATGAACTTTGTCAAATTTCTCTTAAATATTGACTCAAATCCACATCCACCACTTTCGTTGCCAGCTCATTCTACGCTTGCATTACTCTCTGAACGAAGTAGTTCCCTTTTGGGTTCCTCTGAAATATTTCACCTTTCATCTTTAACCTATGACCTCTAGTGTCACCCCCATCTCTTCAGTGGAAAAGCCTGCTTGATTAAACCCAATCTATACACCTCATAATTTTGTATACTTCTTTCAAATCTCTCCTCATTCTCCTGTGCCTCAGGGAATAAAGTCATAGTTACTTAACCTTTCCCTGCAACTCAACCCCTCAAACCCTGGCAACATCCTTGTAAATTTTCTCTGTACTCTTTCAATCTTGTTGTCATCTTTCCTGTAGGCAGGTGACTGGTAGTTCAGACTACTCCAAATTTAGCCTCGCCAACATCTTATACAGCTTCAACACAGCATTTCAACTCCTTGGTACATTACAAATGATCCAGATGATTAATGTGTGCAGTTGGGTTACATCTCATCTGCTCCAAGTGATTTATCCACTTTATGTACAATAGGGATAGATCTCATTTGGTCCGGGTGATAAATACATAATCTGCAGTTGGGAGACATCCCATCTTGTCCAGGTGATTTATCCAGGACGTCTCACTGTTCCCATTTTTAGCCTGCCCTGAAACACAACCATATCTTGAATGTAAGCCTACCAGGGTGAACCTTTCCAGTGAGCATATCACTGCTGATAACAGCTTGGTAAGGAGCAGCTCAAGGTCGTTTGGTCCTGAAGGTCTGCCCATCATTCTAGGAGATCACTGCTTACCCCGTTTGCCACTTTGCACCATGGATGTGTAGGGCTGTGCTCTCGACGGAATCAGACAGGAGATGGGGAACAGAAAATCATGCATGGGGGCACCAGCTGATCAAATGCAATCACTTCCTGACGAATTCCCCCACTCACCAATGGTCTCACACCTTTCCTTCCCTCCCCTGCCATCACGGCACCCCCATGATCACAAAGCCCACACAAAACAACAACTCTGAAGCAAATGAGTAAATAAAAACATGAAATATTGGATGGAAATGTGAATTAATTGTCTGCTGCCTTGTCTTCCTGGCAGTTGTCCATGTCCCATTGCCTGCCCTGACCTTTGCATGTAGTACACTGCAACACCTTTGGTAGAAGGCTGCCTGTTTTCATCGAGTCCTAAGGCGCAGAAACAGGTCTTTCACCCCACAAGGTCCAAACGAAGCACTAAGCATTCACTTACACTACAGCTTAAGCCAGTGGAAGATCTGCCTGACATGGGGCGGGCTACAAAGATCGTGGCCCAGCCTCAGATGCATCCCAGAGACCTGGTCCAACATCAGGTGGGTCCCGAGGACCAGTGGGCGAGTCTTCAGCTTCAGCAGCTCACCACACAGCTCAGGGCTTCAGGAGAAACGTTGAAGGAGTTGTGCCTGCCATGTAGACTCTTACTAACACTCTCCCGTGCCTCTAACCTACACGCCCCCTCCATGGCCTTTGTTAGACTGGCAGGAATTATCTTGTGGCACTGACAGCTGTCTTGTGCATTGTGGGAAGGCTGGGAGCCTTAATTGGAAAGCTGCTGAATGGCATGAAGAAGCCATTACACTCTAGCTTGCTGAAGCTCGTTCTTAGAGCCAAAGAGAGATACATCCAGGAAACAGGCCCATTGGCCCCTCAATTTCTACTTGTACTAATTCTACATTAATCACACTTTTTTATCCTCACCTTGTTCTTCTGCTGATTCTACTCCCTCACCTATACACTAGAATCAATTTACAGTGGCCACTTAATCTGCTATCCTGTATGTCACAAGGAGAGGATCCAGACACTATGCAGATACACCCGAGGTCGGGGGCAGACAGTGGCTCTGCGAGATGTGCCACTCTGCCACTCCTGTCTGCTAGTTGTGCAAATGGAATTAGCCTGAAGGTTGCCCTGCTCCCTGTAGTTACTTCCATGGGCTGACTCATTATCCAAGGAGCTGCCAATGGAACTGAATGAGGTGCAAGTGTTCTGACCTTGGACCTTATGATGCAATCAGATGGTGGGCAGGAAGGATTACACAGAAGCTTTGTAGGGGATGAGCTTACTTTGATGAACCAGTAGGGAGTCGATGGACAGAGATGGCCTCCTTTTATGGAATACTGATTGCTATAGAAACTGAAGGAATTTGATATGGTCACAGCCTTAAGTCCTGAAACAATGTCCTGGATCTGAGCTATCTGGTCTGCAACAATCATGACCACTATCAGGGAATGACTCCAGATTCTCTTCCTTCTGACTCCCATCGTAGATGTTTGAAACAACACTACAATGGAGCCTGGAGCCAGATAAACCCATCTGACCCCCTATTGATGAGGTTTTGTTGATGACTAAGAGGAATTGGCTATGAATCAATAGCTAGATTAGGTTTATTCTACTTATTGTTGGCAGGGTATCGTGCGTTCATTATGTGCTATGTCATATGATGTGGACGATCATGGTCTTTCCAAGTCTATGATTGCTTTTGGGAACTTTGTCTGCAGAAGTGGCTTGTCATTGTCTTCTTCTGGGAGGTACCTTTACAAAGCATGTGACCCCAGCCATTATCAATACTCCTCGGAGATTGTCTGCCTGGCATCAGTGGTCACATAACAAGGGCTTGTGACATGCACCACCTGTTTCCATAGCTTCACGTGACTCTGATCAGGGGGCCAAACAGATGCTACATCGTGCACAAGGGTGACCCGCAGGCTAGAGGGGGGAAGAAGTGCCTTACACCTCCGTTAGTAGAGATGTATCTCCACCCTGCCACCCTTGACAGGGTATACCAGACAACTTTCCACATCTTCAGGTAAACGCCAGCATTCTGTTTGTACTGGAGCAGCTTCACTCGGTAAGTAGTAAGCTTGGGAATCTACCTTCAACACGGAACCCAGAACACCCAGTCCTTCGAGGATCTGTACCCAGTTTGGAGTGAAATTGGCTGAAGCAGTGTTGTGTGACACTACATTGCATCATTACTGATGAAGATGTTCGCCAAAACTCTACTTCTCAAGTTTAGCCATCCATCGACTGCAGATCTTTGATCTAATCCATTGGGTGTGGGATGGATGAGTACTCTTCTGTACCCTGCAGCCACTGCGTCAGATTGTCAGTGCTGTGTCATAGTTTCATCAAACTGGTACCTTGTTCTCTGGCACATTATTTCCACTCCTGGAATGTTCTACTCTGGTTCTCATTAAACCAAGGACATCGCCTTGGTTTTAGGAGTGATGGTTCTGCTAGGCAGGTGAA
Source organism: Hemitrygon akajei (assembly GCF_048418815.1). Taxonomy (NCBI): domain Eukaryota; kingdom Metazoa; phylum Chordata; class Chondrichthyes; order Myliobatiformes; family Dasyatidae; genus Hemitrygon; species Hemitrygon akajei. Next base: position 94,532,610 of record NC_133130.1, on the reverse strand, counting down.
GATACACATTGCTGTACAAAACATTTCTGCTGATGACTAAGGTGGCAGAACCCTTCAGTTTTGAGCTGTTCCATCTATTCTGAAGTTATTGGGTTTAACTGTACAAAGGTGGTGTCCTGTTTTGTTGAGAATTCTGCACTGGTCAGTCTACCAACACTGACATGGACAGATGCAATCCTGGAGTGACAGCATGGTTAGGCAAATGGTGATTCATTCACGATGTTCTTCAAGCCTTGGTCAGCCTCATTATTGGGGATGATGGACAGCATTGTCTCCCAGCCCAAGGGCAATGTGTCCTTGCTACTTATACTGCTTGGTCTAACATTCGAAGAGGAGGATTCACATCAGCTGAGGGAGGATGATAAGATGGCTTCCTTGCCCACAGATGGCCCGACGCCTTGGTACTGAATGGAGTCTGGAGCTGACAACGTAACGCTGGGCTGTCGCCCCTGGTGGTTTGATTTACAAGTGTTGTAATGGGGATGAGTGGGTGTGTCTATGTACATTTCTCTGAGTACTGTTAGATCAAGTCTGATTTGACTGTCTGAAAGCTCTCACGATTTAAGCACACTCCCAGATGTTAGTAAGGAGGGTTTTGTGGAGTTCTTTGGGATGTTGATGCCTTTGTCATCACAAGAGAGACTGCAGATGCTGGAAGATGGAGCAAAGATCAAGTAGAAAATAGTTCTGATGCACCCTCCCATCCCCGTGGATGCTGAGTGCCTTCAGCAGTTGTTTCTGGACCTTTGGCATGCATGATCTACTGCCAGTTAATATGTCCACTTTCAAGCTGAAGCTTATTGTTATCTGACTGTACATAAACACAACCAAATGAAATAACGTTCTTCCAGACCATGGTGTAGCCACAATACATACATCACACACAGCACATAGACTGAAATATTACCACAAATAAGTTATAACATAATTCAATGTGCATGTGAAGTGCACAGCACAGGTAAATATACAGTAGCCGTAGACAGCTCACTGTCCTAGCGATGAGACCTCAGTGGCGGCTGCGTAGAATGCACTGCCAGTGACACTGGTGGAGGCGGATACGATAGGGTCTTTTAAGAGACTCTTAGAGAGGTACATGGAGCTTAGAAAAATAGAGGGCTATGCGGTAGGGAAATTCTAGGCAGCTTCTAGAGTAGGTTACATGATCAGCACAACATTGTGGGCCAAAGGGCCTGTAATGTCCATAGATTTTCTATGTTTCTATGGTGACCTGAGGGAGGAAGTTGTTACCAAGTCTGACAGTCCTGGTACTAATGTTCCTACACCTGCTTGGTGGTAGTGGGTTAAAGAGATTATGGGATGGGTGGTAGGATCCTCAACGATATATACAATGTTCCCGATAAATGGGAAGAGGGAGACCTCGCTGAACCTCTCGGTGGTTTTTACTGTCCTCTGTAGGATCTTACAGTCCAACATCTTGCAGCTTCCATACAGCCAGACAGGACACTCAATCCTGGTCCTGTAGAACGTTGTTCGAATGAGGGTGGGGGAACCTTGCTCCTCAGAAAGTGTACATGCTCCTGTGTCTCGACTAATGAGGTGGTGTTCAATTGTCCACTTTCATTTTCACTGTTGTATTCAGCACCAGTCTGATAAAACAAGGTGGTTTGCCCTTCAGAAATGGTTAACCATATTGGTGTAGGTTTTAGAATCACAAAACAGTTCATCTGGATTAGGGTGACCATTTGATTTCTCTGAAGGACAAGGCACCATCTAGTTTGTTCATAGACATCCTTACTGACCCCAAATTTATTCCAGATCCATTTTAATTTCTCTAGCTGCCAGAATGGATTTGGAACTTAAAATCTATTGTTTTAATCCTGCCCTTGGCCACCATTCCTGCAATGGTCCATTTATAGACAGTATGATGTCTATCATGAGGATGAGTTCAAGTCAATTCAAGTTCAAATTAATTGTCTTGGGCATACATATTCACAGTTTAAATGCCATGAAAAATAGCTTTTTGCAGCGGTACAGTACATTACAGACATAACAAACAGATTAACAAAATTAAATTGACATAAATCAACTTAGTGAGGACAGTTAGCCAAGCCTGTCCCTCATGAGTGAGTTCTTGTTGTTTCTGGACAGTCACCACCTTGTCCTGCATGCACAGTGTCTCCATATTTCTCTCTGTGTGCACACATCTAAATGGAAATGTCGTGTGAGAGCGTGAGGCCAACTAACAAACATAAACCATGTGTTGATTTCAGTTTCTAGTCAGTAAGACATGGTCCGGTGACCTCTACGTGACAGTTGGTGGATTGTGGCCTTCAACAACACATGCAGAGACTTTGATCACACCTGTAGATGTCCTTCAGCCACTCTGCAGCAGTACATGCAGCTCCTCAGATCTCTGCTTCTGCCATTGACCAGTATGGCTGTCTGGCCCCACTGCCTGCTTGGAAACTTTCCACAGTTCCAATCCCATTCACCTTCCTCTCCACTAACCCCACACCACCTCTGCAGTACCGACTGGAAATCCCTTCACCAGGTCAGTGTCAGAATATCTTGTGCCTACCCACTCAGCCTTTGACTCTTGTGCATCAAATAGAGTTCCACAGTAACATGCAAGTTGCAAAACACCCCTCCTACCACCATTATTGTAAACTACAAAATGGCTATGAGCACCCCTTGCTATCCACTAATACTGTTCACTCCTGATGAGGAATGCCAGCAGCCAATGAATTGCAGTGATAAGCCATGAGAGACAATTATTCCCAGACCACCACACACTCCCAGTGCCAGTTTTTAGGGATTAGCCAATTTATGAATCCTTTGGAAAGTAATTTGCTTGGATTTAAAGTTGAACTATTCAATTACAGATAGTGTTCAGCAGTGCAGGTCCTAATTAGAAATCTCAGGTTGTTTTTCAGTTAAGGAGGTATTCGTGGTGTGTAAGAGTTGGTGAATCACACACTTTATTGGGCATTTTACTGCAGAGGCCAAACTGAAAGTAATGCAGGCCAGTATGTCATGACTTAACCCTTTCAGTGCCTATCTTGCTCTGGAGAAGCTGTGAAAACTTGCCAGTGAGTATGACAAACCTTCACAAGAGCTCAGTCTGCACAGGGCACTGTTCTGGTCTGCTTCGTTCTACTTTCATCTGCCGTACTGTCGACTCTGAACTATCTTGCAGGGAGCTGCGGCTATTTAGGTCATTAATATGCCATCGAGTTTCAGTTATACAAGTGTTTCCTCGCAAACCTGACCCATTTTGTACTCAAGGCTCAGTGCAAGTTTTAAGTAGGGCAATATTTTAAGTGTACAGCTAAAATCTGCAGGACATGATAATCCACAGTAACTAACACACCAGCAGGATCACTCCCCCACAGTTCGCTGGACACGTAAGCAGGGGAATTATGAGCTGGAAGTAAAACGTTCTGGTGGTCAAGGCTGTTCCACCATTCAGTAAGTTTGCAACCTTCGCATTCCTGCCTAACCCAGTAACGTTTCACCCTTTTTTATCAAAAAGATATCAACTTCTCCCTTCAGAGACTGCTTTCCCCGCCCTTCGAAGGAAGTGAGTTCCAAGAAGCAGGGCTCTCTACAAGTGAAGGTTTCATTTTAAGGCGGTCGTAAATGGGCTGGAGGTGGGGCTACACAGCACTGTTTCACCTTGCTTAGATATTTCTCTCGCCTCCAGAGTGCTGATATACTTTAATCCCATGTGGGGGTTAGTAGAAGGACGAGCTGTAACTATGCAGCAAGGGCTTTGGGAATGTCAATGTGTGTGACAAGAACAAGAGTCAATCCCCTCAAGCCATGATATATGAAGTTTCAAAAGTCAGGTGTGACGTGAATTTGAGGAGACACTAAAATCAGATGTATCGGTATAACAGACTAGCAAAGCCAACTAGAGGCGTGAGAGAGGAGCTGGTCAAAGTTGATTGGTAAGGGACACTAACAGGGATGACAGTGGAGCAGCTGAGATTTTTTTGGAAGATATAGGATCAATTCATCCCAAAGAAAAATCACTTTATAAAGGAGGGTGAAGAAACTGACTGATAAGGGGCGTCAAAGACTGTAAAAACAAAAGAGAGGACATACGATATAGCAAAAATTAGTGGGAGTCTAGAGGACTGGGAAGCATTTATAAACCAACAGAAGGCAACTAAAACGACAGGGTAAAAAAGACTTGCTAACCTTTTATATAAAAGAGGATACCAAAAGTTTCTAGATATATAAAGAGTAAAAGAGAGGCAAGAGTTCACATTGGACTGCTGGAAAATGACACTGGAAAGGTAGCAATGGGGAACAAAAAGAAATGGCAGACAAATTCTATAAGTATCTTGTATCACTCTTCACTGTGGAATACCAGAAAACACCGGATATTCAAGAGTGTCGGGGGGCAAAAGGGAGTGTAGTTGCCATTACTAAGGTGGAAGCTGAAAGATCTGAAGGCAGGTAAGTCACCTGAACCAGATGGACTACACCCAAAGGTCTTAGAAAAACAGGTAGCTGATAAGATTGTGGAGGTATTAGCAGTGATCTTTCAAGAATCATTAGATTCTGGAATGCTTTTGGAGGACAGGAAAATTACAAATGTCACTCCACTCTAAGAAGAGAGAGAGGTAAAAGACAGGAACTTAAAGGCCAGTCAGCCCAATTTCAGCAGCTAGCAGATGTTAAATGTACATTATTAAGCATGATGCTTTGGGGTACTTGGAAGCACACAATAAAATAGGCTGAAGTCTGTATGGTTTCCTTAAGGCAAAATCTTGCCTGTCCTATCAGTTATGTCAAAGGTTATGGAGAGAAGGCAGAAGTATGGGGTTTGAGAGAGAAAATAAATTAGCCATGATCGAATATGGGGAAAATAAGAAATAGAATGGTTAATATAGGATTAGAGTAAATGAATGGTTAATGGTCAGCACAGATACAGACCTAGACAGTGACACTCCATACAGGCTGTATACAGTACGCTATACCTCATGTCCCAATGGCTATGAAGAAAAGCAGAAGGAAAGATTTAGACTGAGAGAGAAAATAGACACAGAAAGAGAAAGGAGGACAAAAATATAACCTTTTACAAATATATACTTAACAATTTTCCAAAAGAAAATAATGTATAATGTAAAATCCCAAACCATAATTTATCTTCTGAAATGAGGTTCAGCAGTTTGAATTGACCTCTTGCTCGATGAAACATTTTTTTGCCACTGTAGAAATATAATTTTTTGCATTTAAAAAAAACCTCTTCCCAAAATTCTTTTACATCATTAAATGCTGATTAGCACACACAGTTAGCCCCCTTACTGAGATGCCAATTAAGGCAAAGGATGAATTGCAAATCTGTTCCAATTGCAGTTGTTCATCAACTCTTACTGATTGGTGGCTCAAGGATTCTCTTTTCATCATTGGATAAAGAACATCTATCTAGACATTAAAGAACACCATGGTCAATTATAATTTGAATTCTGAACCAAAAGCACAGTGAACAGACCTTATCCATTTTAACACTTATGTTAATTATTTCAGACCTCAGAGGGAATAAAGATAGCATCAGCTCATCCCCTTTGCTTGCTGCCTGGATGAGTGTGAAATTCATGACCACAAGCCAAATGTGTTAAAGCTAGTTTAAAGGGGAATCACTTAATTGTATGGGGGAAAATTATCAAATGATGCTGGGAATGAGCATGAAAACAAAGAACAAACCAGGAGCAGGACACTTAGCCTTTCAAGCTGCGCATGCCTTTCGTTAGGACCATGGCTGATCATCTAAATTCAATCCCTTTTTCAGCTTTCTCCCCATATCTATCGGCCCCTCCAGCCCCAAGAACAATATCCAACTCCTTCTTGAATGTAGTTAGTGTTTCTCATTTAAGTGTTTCTTGTGGTAAAGAATCCCACAAGTTCACCACTCCCAGGGAGAACAACGTTCTACCCATCATATACTAGTATCCCTTCAGTATCCTCAGATTATGAACCCATGCTTTTGGACTCCCTTAGAAAAACCATACATGCAACTAATCTACCCAGTCCCGGATGAGTTTTGTAGGTTTCAATGTTTCATTGTTAAATTCAACATAAACTAATTGGCCCAATCTCTCTTCATGCATCAGTCCTGCCATCCCAAGAGTAAGTATAGTGAACATTTGCAGACTCCAGTCCACAGTAAGAGCAGAACAGGAGAATGGATCAAGTTGGTTGGGATTCTTATTTTAAAAAATTATTTGTAGAATGAGCATAGAAGTGGAATGAGATGGGACTCCAGGAGACAGGTGGAAGTAGAAATGTTGGTTTGGTTTTGGTAGGATACAAAAAAGAAATTAAGAAAGGACTCCAAGAGGGAAAGAGTTCCCCTTGCAAGGTGGCAGCAGTATGGAAGTGAAATGATGTGGGGAACATACAGGAAATGCTTCAGATATGGTTGTACATTGAAGAGAATGGGCAGAAGACAGGAACAGACAAGATACAAAGTCAACGTACACAGGCTATGAACAGACAAGTAGGATTGGAATGGCTGGGACATCAAAGCATGGTCACTTAACTTCCTCTTGAGTCCACTGATTCCTTTTGCCACAGTGGCTACTTGCAATAGATTGTTCTTTCGGGGAAAGAAGTTTGAAAGCTATGTTACAAGACCCTGAGCACCATTCGTGACATATGCAAAACCAACAGTTGCCAGCAGTGGGCAGTATAGTTAAACACCACAGTCAGTCTATAGACAACATTGATTGGTGCTACTTTCGAACACAGTGTTCCAACTAATGTCATGTGTTCACCTCATGCAGCTGAATAGCAGGAATGCTGACCCCCCTCCGACACTGACTGCTGATTAATTCCTATTGATTATTGCTCTAATTCAGCACAAGCATGTTGATTCCAAGATTCTTATGAGTTTGAAAGTGTGCGCAGTGAGGATTATGACAGAAGACGAGTTGATGAGGTTAATTCTTGCTTTCCCCCCTCACTGAGACAGTGGGAACGGACAAGAGGGTGGGACAGTGCAAACAGACAAAGGGCAAAGGGTGCACAGAGTTGGATAAGCTGCCAGTGGAGGGGGAAGGAGCTGGGAAAGACGTACCCTCAGCAGGAGGCTCTATATGTGCTGTGTCTTCAGAGAACATGACTCCTCTGTCAACCTCCGTCTGCAATTCACTGAAGACGTACTCACTGAGATACATCAACTATATCCACAGTATGGTAGAAGGACCATTTTCCTGAGGCGATTAACATCACAGTAGCAGTGCTTCAGGCTGATGCTGGAGAAATTACCAACAAATTCCAAATGCCTATTCTGTTACACAATTCTGGGCACAAGTAGTCTTTACTCCAATTTCTATATAAAGTCACTACTTTTCAATTCTGTCCTTCTGGAGACAAGCCTGAATTTACTCAATTATATTTTTATTAACCTGTTTTGGCACTGTCTTGTCGTGTTACCTGTGTGGTCTCAGAGGATTAGAGGAAATAGAGTGAGAGGGTGAAGGGGAAGGGTTGGGGGGGGCGGGTGGGAGGAGGGTTCCTTGGTGTGCATTTAATGGATGATCTAACCTAGACTCAACACCTCCTCATTAGTCAAAAAAGACAGAGCAGCGTGTACACTTTGAGGAGAAAGAGGCAAGCTAGGCTCTCCGCTCCCATTCTAACAGCTTTCTATGGGAGCATCATTGAGAGTGTCCTGCCTGGCTGCATCATTGTGCGGTATGGAAGCTGCAAGGCATTGGACACCAGACCCTACAGAGGACAGTAAGAACCACTGGGAGCATCACCAGGGTCTCCCTCCCTCCCGTTTGTGACATTTACCAGGAGCATTGGATACAAAGGATATGAAGCATTGCCCAGGATCTCTACCACCCACCCCACAATCTCTTTGACCCACCACCAACAGGAAGGAGGTAGAGGAACATTAGGACTAGGCCTAGCAGACCGGGTAATAGCTTCTTCCCTCGGGCTGAGAGATTAATGAATACACTGCTGCCTCCAAGATCTCATCCCGAGGATAGCAAGCTGTTTACTGCAACATTTACTTGTGCTATGTAATACATGCACAGTGAACTATATCTTACTAACCTATTGTATGTGATATTTTGGTGTATGTGCTGTGTGTGATATATGTATTGTAGGTACATTGTGGCCCGTTTGGTTGGATATACATGTACAGTCAGATGAGAATAAACTTGAACATGATGAAGGATGGAGAGTGGGGGAGTTAGGGAAGGGCAAGGGTGATACAAGAAAAGGGTGGGGGAGTGAGGGAAGGGCAAGGGTGATACAAGAAAAGGGTGGGGGAGTGAGGGAAGGGCAAGGGTGATACAAGAAAAGGGTGGGGGAGTGAGGGAAGGGCAAGGGTGATACAAGAAAAGGATGGGGGTGTGAGGGAAGGGCAAGGGTGATACAAGAAAAGGGTGGGGGAATGAGGGAAGGGCAAGGGTGATACAAGAAAAGGGTGGGGGAGTGAGGGAAGGGCAAGGGTGATACAAGAAAAGGATGGGGGTGTGAGGGAAGGGCAAGGGTCATACAAGAAAAGGGTGGGGGAGTGAGGGAAGGGCAAGGGTGATACAAGAAAAGGGTGGGGGAGTGAGGGAAGGGCAAGGGTGATACAAGAAAAGGATGGGGGTGTGAGGGAAGGGCAAGGGTGATACAAGAAAAGGGTGGGGGAATGAGGGAAGGGCAAGGGTGATACAAGAAAAGGGTGGGGGAGTGAGGGAAGGGCAAGGGTGATACAAGAAAAGGATGGGGGTGTGAGGGAAGGGCAAGGGTGATACAAGAAAAGGGTGGGGGAGTGAGGGAAGGGCAAGGGTGATACAAGAAAATGGTGGGGGAGGGAAGGGCAAGGGTGATACAAGAAAGGGTGGGGGTGTGAGGGAAGGGCAAGGGTGATACAAGAAAAGGGTGGGGGAGTGAGGGAAGGGCAAGGGTGATACAAGAAAGGGTGGGGGTGTGAGGGAAGGGCAAGGGTGATACAAGAAAAGGGTGGGGGAGTGAGGGAAGGGCAAGGGTGATACAAGAAAGGGTGGGGGAGTGAGGGAAGGGCAAGGGTGATACAAGAAAAGGGTGGGGGAATGAGGGAAGGGCAAGGGTGATACAAGAAAAGGGTGGGGGAGTGAGGGAAGGGCAAGGGTGATACAAGAAAAGGATGGGGGTGTGAGGGAAGGGCAAGGGTGATACAAGAAAAGGGTGGGGGAGTGAGGGAAGGGCAAGGGTGATACAAGAAAATGGTGGGGGAGGGAAGGGCAAGGGTGATACAAGAAAGGGTGGGGGTGTGAGGGAAGGGCAAGGGTGATACAAGAAAAGGGTGGGGGAGTGAGGGAAGGGCAAGGGTGATACAAGAAAGGGTGGGGGTGTGAGGGAAGGGCAAGGGTGATACAAGAAAAGGGTGGGGGAGTGAGGGAAGGGCAAGGGTGATACAAGAAAGGGTGGGGGAGTGAGGGAAGGGCAAGGGTGATACAAGAAAAGGATGGGGGTGTGAGGGAAGGGCAAGGGTGATACAAGAAAGGGTGGGGGAAGAAAGGTCAGTCCCTCTAGATAGATAGATAGATAGATACTTTATTCATCCCCATGGGGAAATTCAACATTTTTTCCAATGTCCCATACACTTATTGTAGCAAAACTAATTACATACAAAACTCAGTAAAAATATGATATGCATCTAAAATCACTTTCTCAGAAAGCATTAATAATAGCTTTTAAAAAGTTCTTAAGTAGTTTACTTGAATACATTGAGTCCTAACCCCGGCACTTTAACATATCTTACTCCTGGCGGTTGAATTGTAAAGCCGAATGGCATTGGGGAGTATTGACCTCTTCATCCTGTCTGAGGAGCATTGCATCGATAGCAACCTGTCGCTGAAACTGCTTCTCTGTCTCTGGATGGTGCTATGTAGAGGATGTTCAGGGTTTTCCATAATTGACCGTAGCCTACTCAGTGCCCTTCGCTCAGCTACCGATGTTAAACTCTCCAGTACTTTGCCCACGACAGAGCCCGCCTTCCTTACCAGCTTATTAAGACGTGAGGCGTCCCTCTTCTTAATGCTGCCTCCCCAGCACGCCACCACAAAGAAGAGGGCGCTCTCCACAACTGACCTATAGAACATCTTCAGCATCTCACTACAAACATTGAATGATGCCAACCTTCTAAAGAAGTACAGTTGACTCTGTGCCTTCCTGCACAAGGCATCTGTGTTGGCAGTCCAGTCTAGCTTCTCGTCTAACTGTACTCCCAGATACTTGTAGGTCTTAACCTAATGCACTGACTCACCAGACTGAAAGGTAGGTTTGGCTCAATCACACTTCCAGCTTTGGTAAGTTCACATCTCCCTCACCCCCCCACCCCCACTCTGTCTTTCTCTCCCATGGCAGTCACTAGTTTCAGCCAATACATCACACAACAGTCCCTCTCCCCAAAATGTTTCTCTTCATCTAATTTTCTCCATCTTCTCCCGATCTCAACTCTTTTTTGGTCTCTCTCTCCTCTCTTCCACCCAAACTCTTTCTTTCACACTCTTCTCCCCATCTCTCCTGACTGAAAGTACCCCAATGCAAGAGCCGGCGAGAATTGTGAGCACCATTGACACCATCGATGAGGCATTGCTTCACAAAGGCGGCAAGAACCCGCACCATCCAGATCGTACCCCCTTCTAGTTGCTCCCATCGAGCAGGAAGTAGCCACACCCCCAGGTTCAGGGACAGTTACTTCCCCACAGCCACAAGGTACAATCAACCGGTACAATGCTAACCCCACCTCATCAGCAGAGCACTACTCCGGCACTGCCATGGATTTGTCACTGACTGTGTCTTTGTTCAAAAACAAGACAAAAGTTTAAGAAAAATCCTTTTATCCCTCTTTGCAATTTTATATCATTATGTATAATCTGAACCTATGTGCTACTGATGCAGCGGCAAGTTTTTTTCCCCTTTGTACATGTACGTCACGATACTTGTGCAGAAATAACTTGACTTCTCCTTCCCCCTCCCACCTCCCTCTCCTTGCTGGCTGACCTACAGATTCCAGCATGTGCTGCTTTTATTTCCTCAAGTGTTGTTTGTCTTCATTGTACATTGACTCTCTTGGTGCTCCTCATTCTAATGAGTCAATATCCTCCTGGCTGCACTAATTAATATGGAGGTTTGACCCATTCACTACAACAGGGACTTTTCTACCCCAGAACTGTTTCTCATTCCCTTGGAGTCTGAAATCCTCTCTGAAACATTTCTAGTGATAACTTATTTTACTATGGCGTGGCATTGGATATAAAATTGAGCTCAATACAATTAGCATCCTTCCTTTTTATTTCCTACTCCCCCAGCTTCCCAAATTATTGGCTGCTGGACATCACCTTTCCTTCCTATGTTACTGGTTTCTTCCATGGATCACAGCTTCGGCCTTCCTCAAAGTATTGTCCACTCTCTCAATGATGCCATTTGCCCCAGCACCAAAGAGGCAACACTCACACAGGCATTTACAGAAACAATATTAGGCAAGGGAGCAGCCCACCTCCAAAACAGGCCATGGGTTTTGTTTTCGTGTAATTCCAAATGGAAGGATTGGCAGCACTCTGGTTTAACACTATCCCTGAAATATTCAGCATTCCTTGAACTATGCAAGAGATTCTCAACCTAGGTCGGAGTAAGGGCTTGAGCCCAACTAACTCCAAGGCAAATGAGTTTCCAGCTAAGCCATCTCTGCCAGTTTAAGAGTACAAAGGCAGAAATTTAAATGGTGAAGAGTTGGATGTAATGTCATAAAGAAACCAAAAAGAGTCTGGTGTTACCAAAGCAGAGGTCACAGCCATTGTGGAAAACACAGCAGATTGAGTTTAAGTAAAACAAGCTTAACGTGTGAAACAGTTCTGCTAATGCTTAATGTGTCGAATTTAGCTGTGAATCTTTGTGGTTGCTTTTTGGTGGCTTGTGAATATAAACACTAATGATCTTGTGTGAAGCAATCCCAATATGGTAGCTGGGGTTCGAGCATTGCATCAGACTCTATATTGATTATAGCGGATTAGGTGTGAATTTCATCCCTGTTTAAATATGGTATACTGGTTATAATATAAATAGATTTGCATATCCTGTGCTATTTCAAGTAAAGCATTGTGCTTTACCCAAGAGCGTTTGTAGTGACTGGTATCAATTGTCAGTCACAAAACTAAACAGTGAAGAGTTTGCTGACTGAGTGAGCCTACATTGGTCACCCATTCAGAAACAACACAAAGACAATTTAAAGTCAAAGAACACTTGAAAGAAGAATAGTTCCGATTTAGGAGATTGGACGTTGGGCAAATGCAGGTTTGTCTACAACGGGCTGGGAGTGTTCAGGTATTTGCCCTGAACTGCTAACTGAGGTTTCTTTTCCCACAGATGCTGCTTCGCCCGATGAGTGTTTCCAACATTTTCTGATTTCATTATATTTTAAAAAAATCTTCCGGACTCTACCCTGCTGCTTATGGTGGGAGTCTGATCTGTAATTTACTTTGAATATCAAAACAGTACTTTAAATGTACAATGCATTCCAGTTAATTGGGACACATCGGGACCAGTACAGTTTGGCCCAATTAGCTGAAGTTTCATGGAAATAGTTAAGGAGTAGTTTAAAAAAACACACTGTTTAGCTGAGTAACAAATTATGTATTTAAATTAAGTACAGAACTAATTAGAAGACCACCAATACTACTGGTGGTTGCCTGGCATATCCACTGACAGGAAGCCTGTGGGGGAGAGTTTCTAAAGTGGAAAAGCCTTCGCAATGGGCAGAACCTTCGAAGTCCGAGTCCAGTGGGATGAGTAGATGTCACAACTGGGGTCTTCCCTGGTTCCAGTGGATGACCGTGACTTCTCTCATGCCTTGTTATGCCCTTTGCTCTCCATATCGCATTGCCGAACCACCTTCCTGGCCTTTGGATCTCACCCAGCCAGACCACTGCAGCTGACTTTGCATGCTACGACGGCATGTCCCTGTCTCACTGGGGTATGAGAGCCACCAGCAACTCTCACCTGGTTTAGCCCACCTGTCGAAGTGGTGTACCAGGGTGTGACCACTGTTACATGCAAACAGCTACTTAGAGCCACAGGGTAGAGCTGAGTGTCTGGTGGGGACCAAAGGTAACATCCAAGATGAGTGTCGATACCTTCAAGTTCTTTGTAGTTCCCAAGTTGTTGAAGTTGTGAAATTGTTTCATTTTCACTCCTGGCTGTTTCTGACATTTCCAAGTCGGAATGCTCGGCACCACAGTGAACAAAACTGTTCTGAATTGTCTTACTGCTTATTTGTCGCCAACTATCTGTGACAAAGAACACTGCTTTTTGAATACAAACACCCGCAAATGATGCTATTTAAAAACTGTTTACTCGAAGCATTGTGTAGTGTCTAACAGCTACACATGCGCACTGATTGACATTATTTAGAACCTATTCGGTTACAGTCTCCTGTCCCAATTAAGCAGCATTTCTCAATTAGTTTATGTTCTTTAAGAGTTGCCTGATTGACCGATGACCCAATTAACCAGAATCCACCGTATCTCACCAATTGTTTAATGCGTTGAGATAACACATTCCATAACCCCAAATTTTATACTAATTAACTCCACTCTATCTTTCCCCATCTTTTCAAAAGGCTTTTCTCTCTTAAAAATGTATAGGGGTACAGTGTTAATCAACATCCAGAAAGCGCAGCTGGATGCCAAGCCGAAATCCTCCGCTGTTCGTAGGTAGATCAGCACAGCAATAATAAGGTCTTTCTCTACACAGTAGAACTTGCACACAGCTCAGGTGGTACCCATGGAAACTATTAGTCACTACTTAGTGAGTCGCGTAGCCACGCGGCATGAAAACAGATCCTTCAGCCTATCAAATCTGTGCTGACCATCATCCACCCATTTACACCTATCCCACTTTGTTATCCTCCCTTTAAGATATGCCTTCTGAATTATTCTCAGAAATTCCTGCCATTGGCTGCTCTACTGTCATCCCTGCTAGAGTCCTCTTCCAGTTGACTCTGGCCAGCTCTCATCTCATGCCTCAGTAGTTACTTCTACTCTGATTTCAGCTGCTACCTCTCAAACTGCAGGGTGAATTCTATCATTTAAAATCATTGCCTCTTAAAGATTCCTTTACCTTAAGCTCCCTAATCAAATCTGACTCATTGCACAACACCCAAACCAGAGTTGCCTTTTCCCTATGGGCTCAACCACAAGATTCTCTAAAAATCTATTTCCTGGGCATTCTATAAACACTTCTTTGGATCTAGTGCCAACCCAAGATTCCCAGTCTCCCTGAATACTGAAGTCCCGTATGACCATTGCAACACTACCTTTCTTACATTCTCTTTCTGTCTCTTGTAATTTGTACCCCAGATCCCAGCTAATCTTCTGGGGCCTAAATATAACTCCCATCAGGATCTTTTTACATTTGTGGTTTCTTAATCTTATCTATAAGGATTCTACAGCTTCTGTTCTTATGTCAGTTCTTGCTAAGGATTCCATTTCACTTTATTTTTTACCAGCAGAGCTACCCCGGCCCCTCTGTCCGCATGCCAATCTTTTCAAGAGGATGTACATCCTTGAATATTTAGTCCCAGCTGTGATCTTTCAGCAATGGCTCTGTAAGGTGCACAGTGTCAGTACCTGCCAGTTTCTAACAGTGCTACACACATATCCATCTCATTTTGTATACTGCATGCATCCAAATATAACACCTTCAGTCCCATATTCACCATCCTTCTCAAATTTGTTTTCCTGTTGTCTGAATTAAATTCTTACCCCTTTCTAAACATTATCTTTTTATATTCTGGAGACTTCAGTAATCTCTCCACCATTCCCCTTCCCTTTTACTTTATCTATACGTTTCCAGGTTCTCCCCAGCTATGTAGTATAAAGCCCTAGCTATGTGATTCGCCAGGATCCTGGTCCCAGTATGGTTCAGCTGAAGCTAGTCCCATCAGAACAGTTCCCTTTCTCCCTGGTACTGATGCCAATATCCAACAAATTCAAACCCACTTCTCCCACACCAACCTTTGAGCTCTCTAATCTTACTGACTCTGTGCCAAATTGCACATGGCACAGAAGGCAATTCAGGAATTACTACCTTCTGGTAATAAAACTGCTTTGTAAATTTAGTCCCTAATTGTCCATATTCCCACAGTAGAACCTCTTTTTACCTCCATCATTGCACCTACATGGACCATGACAACTGGCTCCCCTCCCATTCCAGATTCCTCTGCAGGTCAGATGAAATGTCCCAAACCTAGGTACTCTCATTCCTTGCAATTGAGAACTATGACTATACCCCCAATTACAACCACGTTTCTCTTCTCTCCCTCCTTCTGGAATGGCTCCCTGAACCACAGTTAAGTTGCTTATCCTTCCCACGGTCCCCACTCTCATTCACACAGGGAGCAGAAACCTCAGACATGTTGGGCAAGATCAAGGGCTCAGGCTCCGCCAGTACCATCTCTCAGATTCCCCTACCTGGATTACTCACAGTCACACCCTTTGATCCCTGACCACAGACTGAATATGAATTAGTTAATCTAAGGATGCTATGAACAAGAGAAAATCTGCAGATGCTGGAATCCCGAGCAACATAGACAAAGTGCTGGAGGAACACAGCAGGCCAGGCAGCGTCTAGGAAAATGGTGCAGTCATCTTCCAAAGGGATTCACCCCAAAATGTCGACTGTACTCTTTTCATAGATGCTGCCAGGCCTGCTGGGTTCCTCCAGCATTTTGTGTGTGTTGCTAAGGATGTTACTGCTTCCTGACACACGTTGTGTAGTATCTCTCCCCCTCCCAGCTGTGTCAGTGTTTGAAGTTCAGGTTCAGCTTTGAGCCTGAGTTTCAGAAGCTAGCAGTACTCGCTGTAGACGTCATCACCTAGTTCCTACATCATGCAGCTACAACACATCACCTGACCCTGCATCCCTACTGTATTAATTGCAAAATGGCTTCTTTTCAGTTAATTGCTATGTTATCAATAACTTTACTTAAGTCTCAACTTCAAGACTAATGAGCAATTAGTCCATCTGAGTAATTTAAAGAGTCTGACCTGATCGTCTTGAGCCAAAGCCTTAAAGTCCCAGTTTTAGACTCGCCCACACCAGAATTACTGTCCCACTTGAGCTCATCTTCCTTGATCTCTTACTGTCCCACTTGAGCAACAGTCACCCAATTAGCCAATAAACCAATCAATGAGATGTGCTGTTGAAACTCCCTCTGCTCTCTTTCTCTATAAACCAGTTACATTCTTGTCCCCCTCTGTCTCACCTCTTCATTTCTCTGAAGAAAACTGCCTCAGCGTCCCCCGTTTGTAATCTGTAACTGCAATTCTTCATCTCTGTGACCATTCCAGTCAATTTGTCCTACATCCTCTTGAGGGCTTCCTTAAGGTGTGGTGTGAGCAGGACTGGAACACTGGGATTCTAATGAAGCTTTTGAGAAGTTTCAAGGGGGATTTTGTGGTCTTTGTCAAATCTTATGGAGCCCAGGATCTAATATCAACATCAACGTGACAGTTAAGCAGTGTGTTCAAATGGATTGAAATTAATCCTTGCAGGCATCTCTTGCGAAACACACAACACGCCGGAGGAACTCAGCAGGTCAGGCAGCATCTATGGGGGGGGGGGGGGGGGGGGCGGGGGAAGTTAGTGTTTCGAGCTGAGACTCTTCATCAGGACAGGAAAGGAAGGGGGCAGAAGCGGGAATAAGAAGGTGAGGGGGGAGGGAGAAGAGTGCAAACTCACAGGTGATAGGCGAGATCAGGTGAGAGGGAAATGCACTGGAATTTGCACAAAGGATATAAGAGTCTGACTGTGAGATACAAATCAACATCTGGATAAAGGTGCTGCAGACGGTCATTGATTTAAGCTGGTTGATGCACATATGATAATAGTTCTGGCACTGGGCTTGCAGATCAGAGACATGAAGACCAGTTCCTCCATTGGCATGTGGGAAGAGGGAATGGGAATCCAGTCCTTCAAACCCCCCCCCCCCCCCCACCATGCTGTATGTTGTCTGCTTATCTGCCTTTTCCCACGAGCCTTGAGAGCCTGACCAAACAAACACGCTTCCGTCTTGAATGGTTCAATTGCATCGGTATCCTGACTTCCAGCAGAGGGTTTCACATTTCAGACTCAGAGAGCTGAATAAACAGTTAACACCTGGGCAGAAATTTAACCCTTGGGCTTTGAGATCCCCACCTTCCTTAAACTCTACCAGCAGAGCTACCAAGGCCGAACTGTACCAAATGAGCCATAGTCTGGGCTGGCTGCTCTCTCCTTCCTTTGACTTACCACTGATGGCCACTGCTCACTGAAAACTCACCTCCTGGTTTGAATTGCTATTGGATGTATTTGGGCCTGGCTTACTCTTTACAGCCAGCTCCCCACCCCCCCACCCCAGTTTTGTTCTCACAAGTTATTCCTCGCTCTCTCTCTCTCCTTTCAGTGACGGATGGGCGGACCGCGAGGAGGTGATTGATGCCTACGAGCCGGAGGCAGTGGGAGGAATCACCATCAAACTGCGGTCTGCCGAGGTCACCTGGTTCGATGACTACTTCCTGAATCTGAAGCTGGAAACCAACACCCGCAACCCATGGTTCCCCGAGTTCTGGCAGCACCGCTTCCAGTGCCGTTTGGAGGGGCACCCGCAGGAGAACAAAGCCTTCAAGAATCTCTGCACAGGTATGCCACTCACCGCCTCCTGCCTCACCCCACCACACGCTGCATATTCCACTGCCCAGGACTCAACCTGTTCGAGGAAACATTGCAGTAATAACTGGTTACAGCACCACCACCAATTCACATACTGTCAATGTGGGTCAAAATACCACAGAAAGTGAAGCTCTGTCATCAAACAATAAAACAAAAGCAAACTACACTCACCACTTTGATGCCCTGACGCCATCTTCCACCGTTCAGTTGCAAACTTTGATCTGAAAGAAGACCGAGGAGCTTAAACACTGCCATCACGAATTTCTACATCGGACATGCATTGGATTTTGGCTCCCCCCCCACCCCCCAAAAAGGTTCTTGAGATTCCTTTGGTTGGAGTCCTAAAAGTTACTTGTATGACCACAAATGTAGAACCTTCAATGACCAGCAGAGTAAGGTGGGAAGCAGAACAGCTCTTTTCCACCTTGCCTTTAGAAGGTACACCCTATATCAAGAGGTACTGATGGGTAAGCACGGTGGGATCTTATCACCAAGGTGAGGGCTCTGCTGTCCAATCTTCCACTTGAGAACCCCAATTAACTGTGCATTCCATTTACCCCAAGTAGCCTCTCACTCCATTGTTTACCAGTGGTCAGCTTGGAAGTAGTGGGCCAAAGTAGTGTGACTCTGTGACGAAATGCAGGCTAAAAATAGTCATTGCCGTCATGAGTTCCTTAGTAAACTCCTTGTGTCACTTCATTAGGTGAATGGGTGTTGCCTCGGTCGTGTTATTTACTGAATCCAACACCCAATACACTGTGGAAGGTCTATTGAATTTTCTCAGACTAGAAGAGGTCAAATTTGCCAATCTAAATTAATCCCTTTGGCCACATTTTGCCCATAGCCCTCTCCATGTGTTTCTGCCTGTTTATTCCCGTCCCTCTACGACTGATGACCTTACCTTCAGCCCGCCACACTCTAAGGATGGGAATTCTAATGAATTGCCCAATGCACACATTTAATTTTTTTCTTTACAGTCCCTAAAGCACAAGCCTATTTGCCATGCTGTTATTCACTTGACTTCACACTGGCTTCTGAGGCTTCTGGTCAAATTTAATGTCATGAGGCTCTGGTAAAGGATGACTCACCATGGTTAAGCTGCTGTGTAAATATGAAATAAAATAGAAAATGCTGCAAACACTCAGAATTTGGAGAACAAGGTATGTTTTGGGTCTATAGCCAATCACACACAGCTAGAGATAGCTCACTAATTATAAAATACTAAATAGAAGTTAATATAGACAGACAGTCGCAACAAGATTTGCTGTTTGTAGATTGCTTCTGTTTTAGTATTTTGAACTCAGAATAACAGTTTCTGTGGTATTTTAATTCTATACAAATGTGAGCTGAGGTTGTTGTTATAACCCCTTTTCATTTGTCCTTCAATTTCAAAAGAAGTATCATAGAATTTTATTTCCTACAGCTTGAACCTTGCTCAGATCCCTGAAAATGTTTGGATTACGGAGGGACTGGAGTTACTCAACACAGAAACAGGCCCTTTGGTCGATGAGACAAATATCCATTTTAACTACCGTAGATTCCGGATTTTAAGCCGCTACTTTTTTCCCATGCTTTGAACAGCATTGAACACTGCGGCTTTTACTACGGTGCGGCTAATGCATGGTTTTTTTTCATGCCGCCAAAAACATTTTGCCTGGTAACAGTAGACCAATAAAATTGATGAGTAGTTCACAGAGGTCCAATGAAATTGTACGATAAATCAAGCACACTTTCACAAATTATTGTAAATCAGCCATTTGTACTCACCCTCATCAACATGGAAAACACTCGAAGAAAAGCATATGATGCAGCTTTTAAGTTAAAGGCAATCAATCTGGCGGTTGAAGAAGGAAATCGAGCTGCTGCACGTAATCTTGGCATAATACGTATGTATTTTAAAAGTAGCCGTGTTACAGGCACGGTTCGAAAAAAAGCATTTGCAATATGTATTTGTTTATGTTACCATACGGATTTAATTAAAAGTTAAAAAATCCTCACGTGTGTTAGGGTTAATTTGGGACTGCCGCTTCAGGTCAGGAGTGGCTCGCGTGATATTAGGAGACAGCAGTACAAGGGAGGGAGGGAGCGAAACTGAGGATTCCGCTGCACCGAAACTGCTAGCGATTCAGTAAACAAAAAAACAGGAAAACTCATGAGTGAATGGCATCGGGCCAATAAGGACACAAGTGTCCGATGTTACCAAATAGGTATAACAAAGTTTAGCCTTACCAAATATGTGTAGCGAGGGTTTGGTTTGGGGGAAAAAGGGGTATAAATAAGAGCAGAATGTAAGGGGAAGGCAGAACGCGTTCTGCAATAAAGCCACGCTGCACTATAATCCGGTGTTGGTTGTCTCTCTTCCAAAACGAACACAGGGCAGAATTTGAAGCCCAACACGTGTAATATCTTTCTGTGTAAATATCTCATATTACAACGTGGGACACCTGCGGCCAAAAATCCGGTGCGGCTTGTACAAGTACAAAATTGATTTTCTTTCTAAAATTAGAGCCAGCGGCTTTTAATCAGGTGCGCTCTGTAGTGCGAAATCTACGGTAATCACATCTTATTCTCCCAAAATTCCCGTAAACTCCAACTCACCTAGGTGCAATTTACAACAGCCAATTCACCTAACAACCCACACACCTTTGGGATGTGGGAGGAAACCAGGGCATCTAGGAGAAACCCGTGCATTCCCAGGGAGGACATGCAAACTCTACACAGACAGCATGGAAGTCAAAGTTCGGAGTGAATTAATTATCAAAGTACATATATGTCACCGTATACTACCCTGAGATTTGTTTCTTGTGGGCGTATTTAATAATTGTGTAATTGAATAATAACCATATTAGAATCAATGGAAGACCACACCAACCTGGGTGTTCAAGCAGTGCGCAAAAGACAGCAAACTGTGTTGAAATACAAAAAGAAAGAAAAAATAATAATACATAATTAAGCAATGAATATCGAGAGCATGAGATGCAAAGTGCTTGAAAGCGAGTCCATAGGTTGTGGGAACATTTCAATTATCAGGTGAATCCTCTCTGGTTCAAGAGCTTGATGGTTGAGGGGAAATAATTGTTCCTGAACCTGGTGGTGTGAGTCCTGAGGCTCCTTCCTGATGGCAGCAGTGAGAAGAGAGCATGTCCTGTATGGTGGGGGTCCCTGATGATGGATGCTTCTTTCCTGCAACAACGTCTTGTGTAGATGTGCTTATTGGTGGGGAAGGCTTTACCTGTGATGGACTGGGTCATATCCACTACTTCTTGTAGGAGTTTCAATTCAAGGGTATTGGTGTTTCCATACCAGGCTGTGATGCAGCCAGTACACATCTATAGAAGTCAGGATTGAATCTGATCGCTGCTACTGTTATGCTGCAGCTCAACTAACCTGTGCAGTCCAGATTAATGGGTTAATAATATTTGGTTGAAATACACAGGCACTGGGTGTTGAAACCGTAAACAATTGACCCTTGGATATATTTGCGTTTAGGATTTGGGATCTGAATTTACAGGATCAATAACTGTGTGGCAGGTCCTTCACAACACCATATCATCCTGGGAGTTAGTGTGATAATTCCCGTGTGCCCTGTTGAACTACTTTAGTGCACTTGCCTCTGTCACTGCCTAGCTTCTGAGGAGGTGGTAAAGCAGGGGTCCACAGGCTTCTTGGTTAATGGTGGGATCCGTAGGTTGGGAACCCCTGCGTTAAAGGGGCTTGCTGTAGAAAATTGCTCCTCGTCCTTTATCTCTTGGAAATGGAAAGAGCCTGAGTTCCTTTTCTAGTGAAAGGTCAACATGTGTTCAGACTTTGGGGAAGGCATGTGCTCAGTGACCACTTCTCAGCCCTAGAGTACTGATGGTCTCATATGGAACAGTCTTTAGTTCACAGGTGTCCCATTGACAGCTTGCACGAACCGTACCTCCACGAGGGACAGATCACTCAGACATAACGCACACCACTTCCTGACGTAGTTTCTCTCCCTTGTAGATCAAAGAAAAGTGTAAGTGAGGCAGAAGCAGCTGAAGAGTAGCATGTCTTATTCCCCAGCGTGAGGGGGCACTGTCCACCCTTCAGAGAGGCAGCCTTGAAACCATGGGCTGAAGTGGTAGGAAGTGAGAGTGCCCCCGCACTCCAATCTTCCTGCTCGCGACCACTCCTCTTCCGGTTCATCTCGTGCTTTCGTCGTCTCTCCTCACCACAACCCTACCCCTGTGCTCTTCTCTTTTCAGCCAGTCAACCCAGAAGGGAGGGATGGAGAAAACACATCCCCACCCATTTCCAGAACTGCAGCCATCAGCCCAGACACCGTTGTGGTGTGTCATTCAAAGTCTGGTTCCGAGGCAGGGTCTGGTTGGTATGGCCTATGGCTGGGCATGTAGCGTGGCCCAGGTGCCAGTTTACAGGAAGCCAGCACTGCTGCAGAAGACTATTTTGAAGAGAGTTTTGAGGAGGAAGCATGCAAATGGCTGATGGCCATGCGCATGAGATGCTTGGTGCCTGTGTTCATCACCAAGGAGCAAGAAATGCAGCACCAGTTATTAGAAATGGATGAGATCCCAAGAGTGAATAGAGTTTTAGAGTAATACAGAATGGAGACAGACCCTTCTGCCCATCTGCTCCTTGCTCAACAAGATGCCATTCTAAGCTAGTCCCATTTACCTGTACTTGGCCAAAAATTTGAACCTCAAAGTTCAGAAGTTCAAAGATCAAAGTAAAATTTATTATCAGAATACATACATGTCACCACATACAACTTAGCAAATCTATAGAATAGTAACTGTAAACATTGAAAACTCTAAACAAACTGTGCAAAGGCAGACAATAAATAAACAGCAATAAATAACAAGATAAAAGAGCCCTTGAATGAGTGTAGTTATCCCCTTTCGTTCAAGAGCCTGATGGTTGAGGGGTAGTGACTGTTATTGAACCTGGAGGAGCCCCCGTACCTCCTACAGTGAGAAACCAGCGTGGCCTGGGTGGTGAGGGCCTTTGATGATGGATGCTGCGTTTCCATGGCAGCGTTTCATGTAGATGCACTCAGTGGTTCCTTTTCCTTCATGTACTTGTCCAAATATCTTTTAAATGTTGTTATTGTACCTGCCTCAGCCACTCCCTTGTTCAACACGCTCTGCGCAAAAACAAAGTTGCTCCTCTGATCCCTTTTTAAATCTTTCCCCTCTCAACTCACACCTGTGCCCGCTAATTTTTGATTACCTTCCCCTGGGAAAAAGCTGGGACA
The DNA here is from genome assembly GCF_048418815.1 of Hemitrygon akajei. NCBI lineage: Eukaryota > Metazoa > Chordata > Chondrichthyes > Myliobatiformes > Dasyatidae > Hemitrygon > Hemitrygon akajei. The sequence goes on along the minus strand of NC_133130.1, from coordinate 94,509,701 downwards.
TTGCAGGAGAATCTATATTGCCCCGGGAGCTCCTTACACTTGAGCCTAGGAAGTACAGTTCTTGATGCTGTGAGACAACTGGCTGACGAAAGCCTGAGCAACCACAGCACTCCCTTTGGCTTTGGTCTCGTGCAGTTATCCCGGCTCTCACGTAAACTCTGTCAACTGCCCGATGATGGCTGTAATGATAAGCTACCACTGCATTAGTTAAGAGCCAGCTGGTGTGAAGATTTAAAATAAAAACAAAAGAAAATGCAGGAAATATGCAGCATCAGTGGGAAGTGTTTAGTTTACATGCAGGATCTACAAATGACAACACACCATACCCAAGAACACTGCAGTCTCTCCGTCACTTCCTCTGAAGAGCCTTCTTCCCTTCACTGGCCGGGTAACTAGACGGAGATACCCAGTGTTGTGTAATTCACTTCAAATCTACAATCAGTGGCCACTTTATTAGGTATGCCTGTACACCTGCTGATTAATGCAAATATCCAATCAGCCAATCATGTGACAGCAACTCAATGCATAAAAGCATGCAGACATGGTCAAGAGTTCAAACATGTAGACCAAACATCAGAACGGTGAAGAAATGTGATCTAAGTGACTTTGACCATGGAATGATTGTTGGCGCCAGACAGCATGGTCTAAGTATCTCAGAAACTGCTGATCTCCTGGGATTTTCATTCACAACAAACTCTAGAGTTTATAGAGAATGGTGTGTGAAACAATGATCATCCAGAGATCGACAGTTCTGTTGGTGAAAATGCCTTGTTAATGGGAGACGGCAGAGGAGAATGGCCAAAATGGTTTGAGCTGACAGGAAGACAACAGGAACTCAGTTACAACAGTGGTGTGCAGAAGAGCATTTCTGAATGCACAACATGTTGAATCTTGACATGGATGGACTACAACAGCAGAAGACCATGAACACACACTCAGTGACCACTTTACTAGGGACAGGGGGTACCTAATAAAGTGGCCACTGAGTGAATGTTGTCAATGTCCACTGTACGTGGATATCCGATGGAATATCATACTTATAATCTGAGGATCCAGGTTTCAAATCACTGGGTTGATGATGGCCTGGTCTCTTCACTTCCCTCAGTGGGAAAGTCTTCCAGCACATTGAAAGGATTGAAGGCGTCAAACCAGAATGCATTGTGGATTGCTGTGATACAATCATTCTCCATAATTTAACCTTCCCTGCTCTTTTTAGTGAAGCACGTTGCGTCAGTAATGGGCTTGTGGCACTTGCTTCCATAAATAATGACTTCCATTAAGAGCAGCCCTGGATTCATAGAGGATTTATCCCTGTCAGGATGCAGCAAAGAGTTCTGAGTGAGTTGAAACCTAACTGAACAAAATTAAAATCAAAACAACATGAATATATTCGTGAAGACATAAAAACATAAGAAATAGGAGCAAGAGAGGCCATCTGGCCCATCAAGCCTGATCCATCAGTCAATAAGATCTTGGCTGATCTGGCTATGGACTCAACTCCACCTACCTACTCTTCCCTCATAACCTTTAGTTCTCCTGCTATGCAAAAGTCTATCGAACTGTATCTTGAATATAATTAATGAGGTAGCCTCTACTGCTCCTCTGGGCAGAGAATTCCACAGATTCACCACTCACTTGGAAAAGCAGTTTCCCCTCATCTCCGTCCTAAATCTATTCCCCTGAATCATGAACTGAAAAGGAAAAGGTGCCAGGGATGATTAACAACCTCAGCCAAAACTGGAGCATGAGCTCACAGCTGTTAACAAGCAGACACAACCACCTAATAGATCTCATAGCCATTAGCTGTGCTCGCAATGTTGGATGTAGGCTTGGACACCCTGGGCAGCAGGCCAGTTGTTGATGGGCAAGAAAAATCAGGGAGAAATGACAAGGATAGTCCTGAGATGCGAGACGTTAATTTCAGAAGACTGATTCGCATAAATCATTGAAAGGAAATTGTATTGAGAGTGAAGTGCCGGTTGGAAGGACAACACAGATGTGAACTGAAAGAGCAAACATTTATTTATTTAGCCCTGCAACATGTCCCCAAGTGTTTCACAACCAGATAATTTATGCCTTTGTGAAGCATCTGCAGGCTGTTTCCTCTTGCTGGAAATGCTATATTAATACAAGGTGATAATGCTTCTTGAAGTACAGTTACATAGACAAACAAGGTGACACCTTGCCTACAGACCGTTCCTGGATAATTCTGAAATCTGTCAAAATTCAATATTAAATACCAATGCCTGAGGGAGGGAGAAAACAATAAGTGACATTTTCTTTACCTCAAAACAGACACATAGTAGATTACAGGAGGCCTCGTATTGTGGATTCTGAATGAGGAAATCCTCTGTGGTAGATAGACCACTTCTAGTCTTCCAAGTGGATTGTGGGTTACTAGTTGCATTACTGACTAAGTTCTGCAAGGATTGGAATGGATGCATAGTGCAGACCCTGATATTTAGAAGCAACAAAACGTGCAATGAAACCTGCTGAACATTGTGCAACCAGAGTTGGCAAATTCATTAACAGAAAAGGGAAAATAACGGCTGGTTAGTCAGTTTCTGGTGCTGGCCAAGAACTGAGAAGGCTTCCTCTCCTTTCATAGAGGCTGGTCAGGGCCTTGGCTTAGAGGCTTATTGGGAAAGTGGGGACCTATGATAGTGCAGTGTCCTCACCGTACTGTTAGTTTTATTGTAGCCTTGGGCATTGCATTGGAAAATACTTATCTAACTGGTTTATAATTATTTTTATCCAATTTCATTTTTTTAAGATGTGCTCAAGGGAATATTCTGCAATTTTTGAACAAATATTCCAATTTTGACCCAGTAAAGAACGCACAGACATTGGGGCAGAAAGTGGACCAAGTATGACAACTTACACTGAAATGGTTTGCTAGAGTGAGCAACAAAAGAGCTGAGTTTAAAGGGATAAACTATGAATATCTGTTGTACTGATATCTCTTTTCCTTTGCCTTTGGAAGCTAGTTAAATGCCAAAGGGATTTTTTCAGGTGTATGTAAAGTTTTCCAAAATTGGAAAAGTGCAGAGCAAGAGAAAACACTTTTAAAATTTGAGGCGAGGCATTCCAAAGGGAAAACAGGAAGCACTCCCTCACAGCAAAGGTGTCCTAGGATACATACTTGCTCCAGCGTTCAAACTTCCCTAACCTCCTAAGTAAGGAAAATCCTGTCAGTATATGGAGCAAAAAGTTAAATCTTGTGCCAAAGGGGACAGTAGAGCTTCACTTACAGATGAGCTCAATGCCTTCTATGCTCGCTTTGACTACCAGAGCAGGGAGGAACCATCACACACCCCCACGGCTCCTGACAATCCTTTGGTCTCAGTATCTAAAGATGACATGCAGGCTGCCTTCAAGAGAGTGAATCCAAGGAAAGCATCTGGCCTGGATGGAGTACCTGGCCGACCAACTGGCTGGTGTGTTCACGGAGATCTTCAACCTCTCGCTCCAGCAGTGTGTGGTACCCACCTGCTTCAAGCAGGCTTTAATTGCACTGATGCTCAGGAGGAGCGTGGTAACCCGTCTAAATGACTACCGCCCAGTGGCACTTACGTCCACTGTGATGAAGTGTTTGTTTTGAGAGGCTGATGTTGAAGCTTATTAGCTCCTGCCTGAGAGGAGACTTGGATCAGCTCCAATTCATCCACTGAAGCAACAGGTCTACAGCAGATGCTATCTCATTGGCTCTTCACACAGCCAGAAGGCCAGAAGTAAATAGAAATTATTTCTCTGCCTCTCCTATCCAAGTGAATTTCTCTAAGGCAAGGTTCCCAACCTGGTTCCACAGACCTCTTGCTTGATGGTATTAGTCCATGGCATAAAGAAAGGTTGGGAGCCTCTGCTCTGCAAGAAACAAAGTCATTATGTCACTGATCAGATATATTGTGCATGCTATTCCACCCAGCATCTTTCTTGCTTATCTATTAACTCAGCTCCATCCAGTGTCAATCTCTTCCCTCAAAAGAAAGGAGAACTCTTACACTAATGGAACAGATTTATTCATGACGAAACATGGAAGAATACATTGTGCAGAGATAACTATCAATCATTGTCTCGTCCATCACAAAAGAAAAGCCTGATGGAATCCATCAACAAAATTACCACAGGTTTGGCATCCCCAAGTCATTCACCTCTAATTTACCTTGTCTTCACTTTTATTCTGCGAGATGTGTTAGTAATAATAACAGCAATCATGGTATACCATTGTGATACGTGTCACAGCTGAAAACCTGTTTCTCTTCCCCAGGGAATGAAAGTCTAGCAGAAAATTATGTGCAAGACACCAAGATGGGTTTCATCATTAACGCCATTTATGCCATGGCTCATGGATTGCATGACATGCACAAAGCCCTCTGCCCAGGCCACACGGGACTGTGCGAAGCAATGCAGCCTGTCGACGGCAGCAAGTTACTACAATTTCTAATAAAGACGTCCTTCATTGGAGTTTCTGGTGAGGAAGTGTGGTTTGATGAAAATGGAGATTCTCCAGCAAGGTAAAAATCTGTTTTCAGCAAGTTAGTTGATGTTGTTTACTTGGGATATATTATTCTCGGTGTTTATTAGGTTGTGGGGTTGGTCATTTGGTTTTGTTTTAATGAGTTGTTTCAAAGTCATGGGTCCCTCAGGTGCTTCTCTTGAGATGTATTATTTGTGGGCATTTACTTAAAAAGTACTATTTAGGTGTTTATTTGGTACATATTATCCAGGTGGCGGGGTGGAGATACGTCTCTACCAAAGGAGAGGTAAGGCGCTCCTTTCCTCCGCTAGCCCGCAGTCATCCTCGGGCAAGGTGTAGCACCTGCTTAGCTCCCCTGATCCGAATCATGTGAAGCCATGGGAACAGGTCATATGAGCAAAATGCTGGTGCATGTCATAAGTCCTGGCTATGTGACCACTGACACCAGGCGGACAATCTCTGATGAGTATTAATAGCGGCTGGGGTCGCCCGTCTTGTAAAGACACTGCCCAGAAGAAGGCAATGGCAAACCACTCCTGCAGAAAGATTTGCCGAGAACAATCAGGGCCAGTGACAATGATCGCCAGCATCATACGGCACGGCACACAATGATGATGATGACCATCCAGGGATCTGGACTTAAAGGAGCTTGTTTGAAGACAAGTTAAACGTGCACAGAAGCCATTTTGTTTATTCTGCCATACCAGTCCGGTTGGTCCCAATCCCAGATCTTTCTGTTCAGCCCTTTGTTTATTCCTTCTCAACCATCAATCCAAGTCCTTTGTTGAATGAGATGATTGAAAATGTTCCATCAGCCTTTCAGACACTGAATCCCAGACCTTGACTACTTGCTGATTGAAAAAAGATTTTTATAATCCCTGCCTGCTCTTTGGGCAGTCACTCCAAATCCATGTCCTTGATTGTTGACTTCTCTGCTGGTGGGAACTCTTCCTTTTTTTTAATACTCTGTCAAACATGCATGATTTTGATCACCACTGTCAAATCACCTGCTCAGCCTTCTCTGCTCGAAAAGAACCTTTGATTACTTCAGCACAAAAATTTCCAGGCCTCTGCTCCTGCTGTCTTGCCTTGTGCCTTCTACACTCTGCTTTTTCACATTCATCCCACCAAATTTATCATTTAGGAGTTCTCTACATTACATTTTATCTGCATTGCCTGCACCTGTTTGATCCTTACTTCCCTCAGTAACCTCATATTTCCTATGATTTCATAATTCATTACAACATAAATGGAAGCCATTTGGCCAGCTGCATCCAGGCCAGCTCTCAGAGCAATGGCATCGGTCCCACCATTCCATTCCCCCGCTTACTTTTTTCTGTAGCCTATTTATTTTTGATGCCTATCAACTCTCCCTGCCCGCAATTTTTCTGCTACCCACCCACACTAGGAGGCAATTTACAGTTTACTTACCAACTGACAAGCTTTTTGGATATGGGAGGAAACCAGATCACCCCGGGTGAAACTGACATGGTCAGTGGAAGCAAACACAAATTCCACAGAGCTAAAACCTGAGGTCATGATGGAACACATTTTGTTGGTGTTGAAAATGCTGTGAAATTCTGAGAAGCTGGAATTAGTGATTTATCTTTATTAAGTATTGCCAATCATTCTACCCTTTCTATCATTTGCAGCCTATCTAAAAACTCAGCTAGAGACAATTGTCTTTGGCAGCATCTCCACCTTGATAAAGGCAGTCAAAAAGTGTTCATTTAAAACCTGTGCCAATCTCTTTTGTGATTACTCATTAACTTTGCCCTTCCTCATCAAAACCGAAAGAAAAACATCAGTTGCTGGAAATCTGAAATAAAAAGAGTAAATGTTGAAAATACTTAGCAGATCAGACAGTATCCATGGAGAGAGAAACAGTTAATGTTTCAGATCTGGATCCTTCATCAACACTGAGAAAGGCATCAAAGAAAATAAATATTCAGTCAGAGATGGGTAAAACAAAAGGAATATCTCAGCTTGGATGCAAACCAATGATTTAATAAACCAGAACAGCACAGTACAGACCCTTCAGCTCATGATGCTGTGCCAACCTTTATAACCTATTCCAAGATAAATCTAACACTTAGCTCCCACATTGCCGTCTATTTTTCTATCATCCATGTGCCTAACTAAGAGCCTCTTAAATGTCCCTAATGTATCTGCCTCAATCACCAACCCTGGCAGGGCATTCCACACACCCACCACTCGCTGTGAAAAAAAAACCTTCCACTGACAGGCACACCGCCCCCCCCCCCCAAACTTCCCTCCAGTCACCTTAAAATGATGCACTCTCATATTAGCCCATATTAGCCATTGCCACCCCGGGAAAAGGCTGCTAGTTGTCCATTTCTTCAATGCCCCTTATCATCGTGTAAAGCTCTAACAAGTCACCTCTGATCCTTCTTTGCTCCAATGAGAAAAGCCCTAGCTCGCTCAACCTTCCTTCATGAGATATGCTCTCTAATCCAGGCAGCATCCTGGTAAATCTCATCTACACCCTCTTTAAAGCTTCCAGATCCTTGTTATATTGAGACAACCAGAACTGAACACAATACTCCAAGTGTGGTCTAACCAGAGTTTTGTAGAGCTGCAACATTACCTTCTGGTTCTTGAACTCAGTCCCCCAACTAATGAAGGCCAACAGAACATATACTTTCTTAACAGTCCTATCTACTGGCACAGCATCTTTGAGGGGTCTATGGATGTGGATGCCAAGAACCCACTATTCCTTCATACTGTTGAGTCCTGCCATTAATCTTGTACTTTGTCTTGAAGTTCAACCTATCAAAATGTATCACTTCACATGTTCAAAATACAAAGTGAAAAGTAAATTTATTATCAAAGTACATATATGTCACCTTATGCTAACTTTGGATACATTTTTTCAGGCATTCACCATAGAATAAAGAACTACAATAGAATTAATGGAAAATTACACACAAAGACTCCCAAATAACAAATGTGCAAAAGAAAACAAACAGGGCAAATAAATAAATAATACTGATAACACAAGTTATAAATTCCTTGAAAGTGAGTCCTTAGGTAGTGGAATCAGTTTAGAGTTGAGGTAAGTGAAGTTTTCCATGCTAGTTCAGGAGCCTGATGGTTGAAGGGTGGTGTGGCACCTAAGGCTCACGTAGCTCCTTGCCAATAGCAGCAGCAAGAAGAGAGCAAGGGCTGGATGATGGGAGGTCCTTGAGGATGACTGCAGCTTTCTTGAGGCAGTGCTTCTTGCTGATGTGCTCAATGGTGGGGAGGGCTTTTCCTGTGATGGACTTTCTGTAGGCTTTTCTATTCTTGGACAATGATGTTGCAACCGGTCAGGATACTCTCCACTGTGGATCTATAGAAGTTCATCAAGGTTCTACAGGACATATTGAATCTGAGAGAGTAGGGGTGCTGTTGTATCTTCTTTGTGATGTTACATTCTAGACCCAGGACAGATCCTCTGATATGATAAATGCCAAGGGATTTAAAGTTACTGACCCCCTCCACCTCCAATTCCCTAATGAGGACTGGCTCATGGACCTCCAGTTTCTTTCTCCTGTAGTCAATAATCAGCCCTTTGGTTTCACTGATGTTGTTATGGTATCATTTAAACAGATTTTCAATCTCCTTCCTCTTCGCCAATTCGTCGTCACGTTTGATTCGGTCACAACAGTGGTGTTGTCGGCAAACTTAAATCTGGCGTTGGAGCTGTACTTAGCCACACAGTCTTAGGTATAGAACAAGTAGAACAGAGGGCTAAGCACACAACCTTGTGGTACGCCTGTGCTAATGTTGATTGTGGAGGAGATGTTGCCTATCCTTACTGACCGTGGTCTTAAAATGACGAAATTGAGTTTCCAGTTGCACAGTTTAAGGACTGAACTCCATTTTCCACTTCTCAGCCTAGATCTGCATCCTATTAATGGCTGGTTTAACCTACTGCAACCTTCCACACTAAGCACAACTCAATCAACCTTCATGTCATCTGCAAATTTACTAAACCACCATTCCACTTTCTCATCCAAGTCACTGATTAAAATCACAAAGAGAACAGATCCCTTCCCCACACCACTGGTCACCGACCTCCAGGTACAATACGTTCTCTCTCCAACTACCCTCTGCCTTCTATGAGCCAGCCACTTCTGAATCCACACGACTAAGTCACTGCTGCCACTGAGAATGCAAAGATCATCGCCAGAGGTGCAGCAATCTTTTTCTTTGCTTCCCATAGAATATCTCATCTGGTCCCAGAGTCTTACCTATCTAATATTTTTGCAAAAGTTCCAGCATATTCTCTTCCTTAACATCAACATGTTCAATGCTATCTTCACATTCATAAAGACTCCTCACTGTTGAATATTGAAGTATTCATTAAGGACCTCACTTACTTCTCTGACTCCAAACACTTTTCCTTTTTTATCTCTGCTTGCTCCTACCCTGATTCTAGTCATCTTTCTATTTTTTTACATACTAGTAGAACGCCTTTGGGTTTTCCTTAATCCCATAGTTGGATGCATCAGCAAAGGAGATGGGGCTGAGTACAGGGCTGCGGTGGGAAACTTTGTCACATGGTGCGAGCAGAATCATCTGCAGCTTAATGTGAAAAAGACTAAGGAGCTGGTGGTGGACCTGAGGAGGGATAAGACACCGGTGACCCCTGTTTCTATCCAAGGGGTCAGTGTGGACATGGTGAAGGATTACAAATACCTGGGGATACGAATGGACAATAAACTGGACTGGTCAAAGAACACTGAGGCTGTCTACAAGAAGGGTCAGAGCCGTCTCTACTTCCTGAGGAGACTGAGGTCCTTTAACATCTGCTGCAAGATGCTGAGGATGTTCTACGAGGCTATGGTGGCCAGTGCTATCATGTTTGTTGTTGTGTGCTGGAGCAGCAGGCTGAGGGTAGCAGACAACAACAGAATCAACAAACTCATTCGTAAGGCCAGTGATGTTGTGGGGGTGGAACTGGACTCTCTGACGGTGGTGTCTGAAAAGAGGATGCTGTCCAAGTTGCATGCCATCTTGGACAATGTCTCCCATCCACTCCATAATGTACTGGTTAGGCACAGGAGTACGTTCAGCCAGAGACTCATTCCACCGAGATGCAACACTGAGCGTCATAGGAAGTCATTCCTACCTGTGGCCATCAAACTTTACAACTCCTCCCTCGGCGTGTCAGACACCCTGAGCCAATAGGCTGGTCCTGGACTTATTTCCACTTGGCATGACTAACTTATTATTATTTAATTATTTATGGTTTTATGTTGCTATATTTCTTCACTATTCTTGGTTGGTGCGGCTATTACGAAACCCAATTTCCCCTTGGGATCAACAAAGTATGTCTGTCTGTCTGTCTACTTACCAAAGCTTTCTCGTGTCCCATTATAAGTCTCCTAAGTCCTTTCTTAAGCTCCTTCCTGACTACAATATAACTCTCCAAATCCCTGTCTGATCCTGGCTCCCTAAACTTTAAATATGCTTCTTTCTCCCTCTTGAGTAGATGTTCCACATCTCTTGTCAACCATGGTTGCTCATCCTACCATCCTCTCCCTGCCTCAATGGGGCAAATCTATCCAGAGCCCCATGCAAGTGCTCCTTAAACAACTTCCACATTTCTGTAGTGCATTTCCCTGAGTTCTTCTGATCCCAGTTTAAACTCCTAAGTTCCTGCCTAATAGCATCATAATTACCCCTCTCCCAATTAAATAATTTTCTGTACTGTCTGCTTCTATCTCTGTCCAATGCTATGTTAAAATTCAGGGAGTTGTGGCCACTGTCTCTGAACTGCTCATCCACTGAGAGATCTGTCATCTTATCAGGTTCATTGTCCAGAATTAGATCCAGTATGGTCTCTCCTCCAGTTGACCTCTCTACATATTGTGCCGGGCACACATAACAGATTCGGTCCCATCTACCTGATGAAAGGCCCAAATTATCAACTGTTTATTTCCCTTCATAGATGCTGCCTAACCTACTGAATTCCTTCAGCACTTTGTATATGTTGCTCAAGATTTCCAACAGCTGCAGAATCTTCTATGTGTATGATTTTCTCCCCCATTTAAACCTTTTGCACGAAAGAGGTATCAATCAGTATTAAGGAAGTTGAAGGCACCCATGACAACAACCCTGTTATTTTTGCACCGTCTCAAAATCACCCTCCTGATATCTGTGTCTCTCTTGCTACTGGGACATCCATAGAATACTAGAATCCCAACAGGTAATTGTTCCGTTCCTGTTTCTGACTTCCAACCACACTGGCTCAGTAAACAATCCCTCCACGCTGGCCACTCTTTCTGTACCTATGATTTTACCCCTGATTAGCAATGCCGCTCTCCCACCTCTTTTACTTCCCTCTCTGTGCATTTTGAAACATCTAAACCTTGGAACATCCAGCAGCTATTCCTGCCCTTGTAACAGCCAAGTCACAATGGCCACGATATTGTAATGTGGCGGCAGAGGGTAATTTGTTTATTTTTTCTGTGTTAATGGTTGCTACCAGTGCAGTCCTGCCAGTACAAATGAAATGAGAAAAACTGAACCAAATATCAAAGAGGGATGGTTGGGAGAAACAGCCAGCTCTGATAAAGACAGTTACGGTGTATCACCTATTCTTAATGACTAAATATAGAGAATAGTGTCTGAAAAACTCCATTATGCTCAGAAGAAAGATGAGGTTTTGTCCCTTGTGTGTGCATTAGGCCTCGTTGTAACAATGCAGGCAGTCACAGACTGAAAGGCCAGGGTGGAAGGAAGAGACTCGGCAGATGCTGGAAATCTTGAGCAAGAAACATAAAATGCTGGAGGAACTCAGCAGGTCAGGCAGCATCTGTGGAGGGGAATAAACAGACCTAGACAGGGTCTAAAGTGTCAACTGCTTATTTTTCCCTACAGATGCTGAGTTCCTCCAGCATTTTGTGTGTGTGACTCGTGGTCAGAGTGGGACTGTGATAGGAAAGTAAAGTTAGAGTGCTCAGAGTCAGTCTTGTGGTCAGAATGCAGCAGCTCTATAAAGTCATCTCCCAATTTGCATTCATCTTCTCCAATCAAGGGGAGACTATGTTCGGAATACCAAATGCACTGCACAAGACTGGAAGGAGGGTAGGTAAATCCCTACACCTCAAAAGCTACCTGTTCCAACCGGGAGTATATTCACCTCCCCTCCTCTTTTGGGAAATTTCTTTAGAAAAAATTTAGTGGGATTTTTAGAATATACTGTTAGAGTACATTTTACTTTAATGGATGATCATTGGAGATATATGTATGTTTTGCATTTTCAAGATATTACATTAGTCTGTGGGTTTGGAATCTTTTATTTTTTTGGAAAGTCTTTTTGGAGGATTGTTTATTTTAAACATATTACCTGTGGTTGCTTATGTGGGAATGTAATTTTGTGGGTGGTGGCAGGGCTGGTTTCTTCTGTTGTATCATCTGTGGTGTTTAATTTGGATCATTTATTTGAAGGGATTTATCTTGAATTATTATTTGAAGATATTGATTTGGGAGGTGACGTAGGGGGTGTTTATTTGGCATGTATCATTTTGGATTCTTGCATTTAACATAAATAACTGAGACTTGCAGATATAAACTCAGCGGCCACTTTATTAGGTACACCTGTACACCCGCTCGTTGATGCAAATATCCAATCAGCCTATCACATGGCAGCAACTCAGTCCATGAAAGCATGCAGACATGGTCAAGAGGTTCAATTATTGCTCAGACCAAACATCAGAATGGGGAACAAATGTGATGTAAGTGACATTGACAGTGAAATGATTTTTTGGTGCCAGATGGGGTGGTTGGAGTATCTCAGAAACTGCTGATCTCCTTGGATTTTCATGCACAACAGTCTCTAGAGTTTACAAACAAAGGTGCGAAACACAAAAAACATCCAGTGGACCACAGTTCCATGGGAGAAACCGCCTTGTTAATGAGAGAGGTCAAGGGAGAAAGGCCAGACTGGTTCAAGCTGACAGGAAGGTGACAGTAACTCAGATAACCAGGCATTTCAACAGTAGTATGCAGAAGAGCATCTCTGAATGCGCAACACATCAAACCTTGAAGTGGATGGGCTACAACAACAGATGACCACGAACATACACTCTGTTATTCTGCACTGACATGGAATGGTTGTCCTGCAATAAATTTTAATGTTGTATTTTTTACCCCTCTTGGACGTGCAGGAATACCACCTTCTTCTACAGATCCCCAACCCACTGTCTATTGTTTTTAATCGTCCATCAACGTTTTAAGATTTTCAATTGTTTCCTTCTAATATAGAAGAGCATTTAGCCCATCGAGCTCATGCCAGCTTTTGGAACAATCCCATCAGTCCATTCTCCCTTTATTTCCCTGTAACCTACTCTCTTTCAACACCATCCCCGCACCCCCCCCCCCCCAGCCCATTCCCTGATTCTCCTGCCACTCCCATACACACAAGCGACTCATTGTGGCCAATTAACCAGCATGCATTTGGAGCCCCCAAAGGAAACTCACTGTGTCAGCACAGGGAATACACAAACCCCAGTCATGCAGCACCAGAGCTCAGGGTTGAATCGGGGTCACTGGAACCATGAGATGGCAGACCTGCGGTGATGTCATGCCCCCATCAGTGGCTGTTGCATCTGACTCTGAAACAATTATATCATCATCAGCTGATTGAAATCACCAGCCACTCCCAGATTTTACACAAGTAGATTCATTCGTGTAGATGTACAGACATGAACTCAAGTAAAGAACCTCCAACATTTTTGCATAGTTGGCTTTTCTCATTATGTAACCAATAAAATGTAATAAATGATCACATTCACACAAATATGAATATTGAAACGACGGACATCCACATAGTGACTGTTACTCATCTTAATTTACTAATGAGAAGTGTTTATTAGCCAAATCTGGACTCACTATTGGCCACATGACTAATAGATGCTTCCTCTCATCCACCATTAACTTATCCTAAGTTTTTCTTTCACTCTGACCTGGGAGCAGACTATCATTCCCAATCACACCGCATACGTACTCACCTTGGACTCAGTGTGATAGTTCCCAAGGTAAAGATTACGGCTGCATAGGATGACCAAGATATCTATAACTCTATACCGAATAAAAATTGTTCATGAAATGAATAAGGATGCTTCAATGTTATCAAACCTTGCTCAGATCTCAACTGGAGTACTACACGCACCAAGATATAGGAAGTATGGTAGATTGGGAAACCACCCAATGGAAAAAGCAGGATCTCCCAGTGGCCACCCATTGTTTTTTTACAATATTTTTATTCAGAAGAAAAAACAAGATTTACAGAGTGCAACGCATAGATACATCTCAACATAAATTGTGTATATTCATATATTGTAATAAAATTGATCAAAATGTTATAGCATATCACATAAAGGTATACCACTCTGTAATCAAAAATTTAAAGATAGGTCATACATCATAAAAGAAATTTTTATATAAAAAAACTCAACCCCCTACCAACTACCAAAGAAAAAAGCTGATGGACGATAATGGATAATTAGAAAAATAAACATATTCACTTAAGAAGAGAAGATAGAAATATACATAAAAGTCTGTGCACTGTTAAACTTTATAAATTGGAAAAGTAATTTAGGAAAGGTCCCCAGATATCATAAAAAGATTGCTTCAAATTTAAGACTGAGCAGCGGATCTTCTCTAAATTTAAATAAGACATAATATCATGTAGCCATTGAAGATGTGTAGGAGGGGTAGACTCCTTCCATTTAAGCAAGATTGCTCTCCTTGCTAAAAGAGAGGTAAAAACTAAAACCTGTAGGTTAGGAGTATTTTAAGTTATATATTCATTTGCAATAATACCAAACAAGGCAGTAAGAGGAATTGGGTCAAATTGGACCCTAAAAAGTTGTGAGAAGGTATGGAATACTTCCCGCCAAAACTTTTCAATTTTAGGGCAAAACCAAAACAGATGAATTAAAGAGGCATCAGCAGAGTTGCATTTATTACAAAGTGGAGAAACGTCTGGATAAAAACTGGACAGCTTCTGTTTAGAAATGTAAGCTCTATGAACCACTTTAAATTGTAGAAGAGAATGACGGGCACAGAAAGATGATTTATTAACCCGTTTAAGAATTTTATTCCATCCATCATCAGAAATCTGACAGTTTAGGTCATCCTCCCAAGCTTTTTTTTATTTTATCTAAAAAGTCTTGTCTAGAATCAGTCAACAAGTTATAGATACCAGTAATAGAACCATTAACAAAAGCTTTTAAATTTAAAAGATCATCCAGTAAATTTTTATCAGGACCTATAGGAAAAGTAGTTAATTGGGAACGTAAGAAATCACTAATTTGAAGGTATCTGTAAAAATGTGTTTTTGGGAGTGCAAATTTAGTTGACAATTGGTCAAATTAAGCAAGAGATCCTGAGATAAACAGGTCCCAAAAACACTTAATATAGGAAGTATGGTAGATTGGAAAACCACCTGCCGGAAAAAGCAGGATCTCCCAGTGACCACCCATTTTAATTTCACTTCCCATTCCAATATGTCAGTCCATGGCCTCTTCTACCGCCGCGATGAGGCCACTCTCAGGTTGGGGGAGCAACACCTTATATCCCATCTGGGTAGCCTCCAACTTGATGGCATGAGCATCGATTTCTCAAACTTCCAGTAATGCCTCCCACTTCACCATTCCCCATTCCCATTTCCCCCTCTCACCTTATCTCCTTACTTTCCCATCTCCTCCCTCTGATGCTCCTCCCCCTTCCCTTTCTTTCATGGCCTTCTGTCCTCTCCTATCAGATTCCCCTTTCCCAGCCCTTTATCTCTTTCACCAGCTCTTTACTTCACCCCTGCCTCACTCCCGGTTTCACCTATAACCAACTAACTTGCCCTTCTACCTCCCCTCCACCCGTCTGTTTATTCTGTCTTCTCACCTTTCTTCTCCAGTCCTGCCGAAGGGTCTCAGCCTGGAATATCGCCTGTTTACTCTTTTCCATAGCTGCTGCCTGGCCTGCTGAGTTCCTCCAGCATTTTGTGTGTGGATTTCCAGCATCTGCAGATTCTCTCTTGTTTGTAATTGGAAGCATGGTCATAGTGCTGGAGAGGGTGCAGTGTCGTATCACCAGGATGTTCCTTGGAAAGGAGCAATCCGGTTATGAGGAAAAACTGGAGAAGCTAGGTCTGATCTTGGAGATAAGGACGCCGAGGTGCATAAAACTGAGTGGTGTAGATAGGACCATCTGCAGGAAACCTCTGCGCATGTCAGAAGTTGAAAGGTGTAGAAAACAAAGAGACATAGGTTTTGAGTAAGGGCAAACAGATTGCGGGGGAATATGAGGGAGTGATTCCTTCTTTACCTGGAGTGTGGTAAGTGTTTGAGTAGTTGAAGCTGGGTCCCTTTTGGCACAACCATATCAATAAATGTTAAAATTGGTTAGGCATAGGGGACTCTGGACTAAGAACTGGGTAAAGGAATTAATATAGAAGGGTACCTAGTGGCTTGCATGATTGAGACAGGCTGAATGGCCTGTTTTCATGCTGTATGATTCTATAGAAGTTAGAATCCATTACCTCACCCCCATCTTCATTTCTCTCCATGGCTGCTGTCTGAGGCTGAACAACTGCAACCTCTCTTATCTGAAAAAGTTGAGCTCAGGATCTCCCATTCTGTTTATCATTTATCTGTTCTCCTTCACCTCCATAGCACTACCTATTTGTGTCACTGCTTCAGCCCATCTCATACACAAGATTAGACTGTCCCAATCGTCATCCTGCCAGCTTCCGCCTAAAATACTCTCTCCTGCGAAACTCTGCCACTTGCGTCTGAACTGAACAGCGGCATCCTTTGGGATCCACTGCACAAATAATTCCCGGCATGAGTTGGAAGGCACTTCGGATCTACGGGAGATTAACTCAAGAAAGGAACATGTGATGCATAATTGAACTATGTCTGTCTGATGACTTTGGGCAGTACTCAAGGTATTTGGTGGCTGTTCATTGTAATGATTTCAGCATGCACCCAGGGGCAAAACAACTGTTCAGTGTCTTATCAATCTCAACCCGAATTGTGGAGTGCTCACTTCCCCCCACAGATGCTGCCTGACCCTCTGAATTCCTCCAGCAGTTTGTTTTTCTCATGCTCTTGATTTCAGCGTCTCCATTTCAGTACTTTACTCATAAAATATTGACAGTATAAACAATTGTTACACGGCTTCCCCTACATTCATTCAATTTACACTCTGAGAATAAGTCAACAACACTCATGTTTGTTTCTTAAACATGAAATGTGGAACGTTTGAGAGTCTGTTACCACAGGATCACAGGATGGTAAAGTGTTGTACCTCTAGTTCGACACTGAGCTGTGAAGAGGAGGAGAACCGTGTCCATGGGACAGGCACAAACTACAACACGAGGCACTGCTCTGGAGTCTGAAGCCCTGGCTCCTGGTGAATGAATCCACCCAGTGCACCGCTCGCCTCCCTGACACATTCCCCATACTCATGTGCCCCGCCACACCGTCACACATTTACTGCGACTCAAAGCTTGGCACCGACATCTCACAACTTGGACACAATGCCAGCTATTCAACTGCGATACTTGCTGGCGCATTTTACTCTCTTACTTGGAGGCAGCAGTGCACCAGATCGTCTGGATCACCTTACAATGGTATGAGGCATGGTGCTCCCAACACTGGAGACACCACGTTGATTTCACGGCTAAGGAAGCTCACCAGTACCTCTACCTCCTTCATTATGATCTGACACTTTATCATTTACCTGTTCTGCAATCCTTCGGCAGCCTTTACACTTTATTCTACATTATTATTGTTTTACCTTATTCTGCCTCAGTGCACTGTGTAATGATTTGCTCTGTATAAACAGCATGCAAGACAAACTTTCCTCGGTGTCTTGGTCCATGTGACAATAATAAACCAATACTATTACCATTACAGTATTGATGGGCAGAAACATTGCAAGGCTTGTAAGACAATCTGGTATCCTCCATCTTACTTTCTTCTTGTACCCCACATCACTGCTGACTTACAAGTTGACACCCCCCCCCCCCATTTCCTGGCAGCATCTCGCATCCGGCATCCCTCACCCATCACCATGCCCAAGCCTGTTCCTCACCTTGTCCTGACCCCTGCATCTTTCTTCCTCCAGATGGCCCAGGACAGCAACTTGGCCAGGCCGAGGTGAAAGGGCAGACAGAAATTGAACAAGTTAGCGTTCCCAAACACCAGCTCTGAAATGCTCAGGGCTCAATGCAGAGGGGGAATCTGCATCTGATGTGTTGTGATGCTGAGGTAGGGACAAGGACAGAACCTAACACCATCCAAGTGGTGGCTCAGTCCAATACCAAGTTTGCAGACAGCAAAACAGAATGTCCCAAAGCTAACATTTCAAAGTTCAAAATATGTATACGTTATACAACCTTGAGATTTCTCTCCGTACCCGAAACCCAAAAGAACCCATAAAAAAAACCAAACACCCAATGTGCAGAGAGAGCGAAGAAAGAGCAAATCATGCAAACAATAAAAAATAAGCAAACAGCACCTAGACCGATAGTGAGTCCTCAGACATGAAGCCTGGAGGAGCCAGAGCCTCAGCCTCAGTTCACCACATAGCAGAGTAATGGAGCAGCAAACAGAACTGGCCTGACCCTCGCCTCTGGTCCTGTCACCTTGCCTTTTCAATCCATCTGGCCCAGCGTTTAAATCATCCAAACATCGTCATTCCTCACTCTGGGACGCGGGTCCTGAAGCATCGATACGCACTGGGCCTGTACCCGTCCTTTCCAAACCAGCCTGGAACTTAGATTGATCAAACCTCGCTCTCTGTTTAAGTGGACGAGAACCGAATCTTCTCCGCTCCAACTTTGCTCAGCTCCACACACCCTGACTCCGCCTCAAATGTTACTCGACCTCGCTCCAACTATTTCTCCTTGAACATGCCTCAACCTTGCTCCAACCTTGACCCTCAACTTAGCCTTGCCTTTACTCGCCCCTTCATTGTTTGTGGTGATTGTTTAGCTTAATTTTTTTTTACAGAATAAGTATTATTGATTAAGTATTTATTTAAATTTCTTGCTTTGGGAACCATGAGTAAGTTGTCGCTCACCCTCAGTAGCACCATCTTAAACCAGAAGCTGGGTGTTTCATTGCAGCTTACCAGAATAACCAAAGATGTGAATACAGCAGGAAGAGCTCAGACCTGTTATGTAGTCAGCACAGTGAATACAGTGATCAAAGGCACTTGGAAGTTACTAATATTGCTGAGATGCCACCCTGGGAGAGTGCAAGTGGTATGTGGAGCATCTTTCAGCATCCCACTCCCTCCATTTGCTTTTACTTGGCAGCCACAAACCCACCCAAGACTGCTGCCACTCATAGTGAGAAGGTGCAGTTGTAACTAAACTCATCAACACACAGTTTCCTTGGACACTGGGGAAAATTGAACAGTCATACATGCCTTCAAGGACTCTAGCTGAAGGGTCTCAACTCAAAATGTCAACTGTCCATTTTCCTCCATAGATGCCACCTGATCTGCTGAGTTCCTCCAGTGTTTTGTGTGTTTCTGATGTTCAACGAGTTGGCCACCTGTTCTTGTAGATGACTCACTATTGTTCCATGGTAAATTTGTGAGACTTGGCTGCATTAATTCAGAGGAGAAAAATAAAACCTTGAGTTTGCTGGGTGCTTTATGTCAATTGCTCTTTATGAGAATTGAGCATCCGTACCAATTATCAGTTGGGTTTCATTCCAGATGTAGCAACACATTTCATCTCCTCTCCTCTCACTTCTCTGATCCAATTATCACCCAGGAAAGAGCTTCTCTCACACATACGCTGTGTCTCCATGAAACAGCAAGTAGAAGCAGATATTGCTGGGAACACATGATGACAATCTGCATTTATATAGCACCCAGGAATGGTAACTGACACACGTCTGCACTGAGCCACATAAGAAAGGAACAGCATTGATGATCAAAAGCCAAACACTTGGTGGAAGAGGCCTTAAGGAGTCTGTTGGAGTAAGGTGGAGAGTTAAATAGAAAGGTTAGAGATAACTAAAGTTGAACAAAGGAGTTAAAGTACAATTTATAATTTTAAAAATTAGAAAATTCATCGCATACAACATGAAAGGACATAACTGGCCATGACTAGGGATGCTAAAGGAACTTTTCCCTAAAATGTTCTAAGTTTATTGACTTTATCAGTAGCAAAGCCAAATAAACAATGTACCTGCTAACTCAGTCACAGAGTGGGGCCTGATAATGTGCTGGAGCAAACTTCAAGCACTACCATATCTTGTTCCAGAAACAAATTTGCACGTCTTTAAGATCTGCAATGCATGTTGCTTGCCCACAGAAGCCTCACTATCCTGCTTCTTAACTATGAATGGTTATTATAACGATTATTGATTCTATGAATTCTACTTAGGTGCCAAGTTGGCATATTACTTACTTTGTCAGAAGCTTAAGGGCTCAAGTCCCATCCCAAAAACCCAAGTAATTCACTGATGCTTGTGTATTATTTGATTGATCCTACAATATCAGTGAATTGAATTGACTTTATTTCTTCATCCTTTACATACATGAGGAGTAAAAGTGTTGCCATGCTTCACCATTACCACTCCTGTATGATCGTTTTAAGAGCTCTTATGGCATTTAAAAAGTAAGTGTCTGGGAGGTCTTGCAGTTTTCATGAGGGGATCTCATTGAAACATCTCAAATGTTGAAAGGTCTAAAGAGGATGGATGTTTCCTATAGTAGGGGAGTCTAGGAGAGACAGAGGGCACTGCCTCAAAATAGAGGGATGACCATTTATAACAAATATAAGGAAGAGTTTCTTTCACCAGACGGTGCTGAATCTGTGGAATTCGTTGCCACCAACAGCTGTGGAAGCCAGGTCATTGGGTGTATTCAAGGTGGAGGTTGATAGGTTCTTGATTAGTCAGGGCATGAAAGGTTATGGGAAGAAGGCAGGGGAATGGGGTTGAGAGGGAAATGGATCAGCCATGATGAAATGATGGAGCAGATGCGATGAGCTGAATGGCCTAATTTTGCTTTTGTCTTCCGGTCTGATGGAATAGTAGATTGAAGCTGGTGAAGGCACCATCCTTTGTAATGTAGCAATGGTAAATGAGGATGCCCAGAGGTCATGGAACACAAAATTCTTGAAAGGTTGCAGAGCTGGAGGAGGGCAGAGAGAACAGAGGAAATGGCAATGGAGGGAGTTGAGCACATTTGAAAATGAAGCAGTACCTAACTACAGGCCAAGGTAGGCCTCCGGACAGAGGTATGATGCATAAGTGAGATTCAGGATGAGTAGAAGTTAAGGGATATGGACAAAGACTACCCAGAAGGACAATGAACTAATTGAGTCAGGGTCTCACAAAGGCATAGATGAGAAATAAAACAGTCATTGGACTGGGTTTACAGCCAGTGTGAGCAAGGTAGGGGCAGGTAGTCGGCAACTGCAGACAAATTTGATTCGGTGCAAAGGATCTGCTCCCTGTAGCTGAGCTGCTGACTAAATCTTTTCCTGTTTTGTTTCTTTTCCCTTAGTGTAGCTTGTTCAAGGCTCGGTATATCTTAAGTACGGTAATACAAAATTGTGCT
Source organism: Hemitrygon akajei (assembly GCF_048418815.1). NCBI lineage: Eukaryota > Metazoa > Chordata > Chondrichthyes > Myliobatiformes > Dasyatidae > Hemitrygon > Hemitrygon akajei. Next base: position 94,488,622 of record NC_133130.1, on the reverse strand, counting down.
ATGAAATCACTTAAATCCCATCTACACCTATTCATCGACTAAAATGCAATCTAAGTTGAATTGAGATTCTCTCCAATACGAGTGCGTGCAATGCGAGTTAAGTACAAGATTACTTTTAAGTATTGAATGTAGATACATCAGACACTGCAATTTAGTTGAAAGTTACATCCTTCTGTGAAGGCTGTTCTGTTTATAATTCAACCTCTGATCACCTTAGTGTATAACACAAACTCAGATAATACCAGCATCAATTTTGGGATGTTGCCTCTTGAGCAAGTAGGAAAAATCGAGAATGGATTTCCATAAGTAGAGTGGTGACTAACTGCAGGCAGTAGAGGTCTTGGCTATATTGTGGAGCCTGAGAAATACAAGGAGGTATGTGCCCTATACATAGAAGGTGGGACAATGTTCTTAAGTTGAAATAATATTTAGGGATGACACAGAACAATGGAATATGGTGACACACGAGAAGAGGAAGGTGACAGCGTTGCTGGCTATAGGATCAGTGACAGTATCATCTTCCAGTAAGTTGGCAGCAGCACAGGCTATGAACTAGGTATCATGACAACTTGAAGGAACTTTTTAATCCAATACTATCAGAGATTTTTCAAGAGCTACAATTTAGGCACATGCAAGGATCAAGGGAAATGGGTGGTGATACATGGTTGGGTTGTAAAATAAAAATATGCAATTTCCAGACGTTTTGGGTCAGGCAGTATGAGAATGCCTGTTGGTTGGACTCACTGTTGAGAGAATTTGGGTGACGCTATTTAACGTGACTAGCCTCCCTTTAGAGGGGAGCAGTAGGATGGTCACCGGTACGGAAATGGTTTAAGGATGTGAGGTGGTTTCACTCAGGGTGCCATTCGGAAGTGTGAGCATTGAACAAACAAAAGAGTCTGGTAACGAAGGCAGTTTCCTTAGTGCAAAATCCTTGGGTCACAACATCCTGAAAGGCTGTAACAGTTAGAACGATCACCAGAGGAAGTGGCTACAGATGGGTCCTCCACTGCCAGGGTGTTGAAAATGCATCATGGAGCACCAAGAATTGACAGTATACTCACTGACTGGGACACTGGTGGTTCCAGGGTCACAATCCCCAAGGCAAGTAAGACTATATGATTATGTGGGGACTATAACATAACACACAACTGGGCACTGGTACTCCACTGTGGCTTTGGTTGTGAGCTGTGGGAGAGAGTGCCGTGCGATGTGGAAGGGTGAGTGACGGGACACGTTTGCTGGAGCAGCATCTAAGGCCAGTGATCCAGTTGATGGAACATGGGCTGACTGCTAATCACTTGTGATAGGTTGTTGAACTGCCAGTAAGACTGAATCCATCTCCTTTGTCCCCACATTTTCAAGGCTTGTCTCCTTACATTGATCTGCAAAACCACTTACTCCTATTGCATTCCCAGCTAGTGTTAGAGAGTTTCATGCACCTACCAAGTCCGGCAAGGACTCAAGAAATCCATTGTGTTCCCATAGCATCAGTTTTCCAGATCATCTTCAGTGGTGTCATGACAATCTTTTCCTCAGCGTCGGCAAAACAAAAGAGCTGGCTGTTAACTTGAGGAAGGGAGCAATGCACTTGCCCTTGTTTACATCAACAGTACTGAGGTTCAGAGGGTTAGATTTTTAAGTTCCTGGGAGTGATCATCGCCAGTAGCCTGTCTTGGTCCAACTATATAGACATCATGACCAAGGAAACTCACCAACACCTCTACTTCCTCATAAGCCTAAAGAAATTTAACAGATTTCCATCGAATGTCACCAATTATTATCGATGTACCTGTCACAAGGGGACATGAGACTGGACCCAAATGCAGGACGCAGGCACTGAAGTACCAGGGGCAGGACAGGAACAATTAAAGGATAGAACAAGATGGGGAGACCGTGGTGTGCGTGAGGGACGTGGCATTCAAGGTGATCCTGGGGTTAAGAGATAGTTCAGGCAAGGCAAGATCCTGGAGTTCATGGCAAGGCCGGATCTTGGAGCTCATGGCAAGGCCGGATCCTGGAGTTCATGGCAAGGCCGGATCCTGGAGTTCTTGGCAAGGCCGGATCTTGGAGCTCAGGGCAAGGCCGGATCTTGGAGCTCAGGGCAAGGCCGGATCCTGGAGTTCATGGCAAGGCCGGATCTTGGAGCTCAGGGCAAGGCCGGATCTTGGAGCTCATGGCAAGGCCGGATCTTGGAGCTCAGGGCAAGGCTGGATCTTGGAGCTCATGGCAAGGCCGGATCTTGGAGCTCATGGCAAGGCCGGATTCTGGAGTTCATGGCAAGGCTGGATCCTGGAGTTCAGGGCAAGGCCGGATCTTGGAGCTCAGGGCAAGGCTGGATCCTGGAGTTCATGGCAAGGCCGGATCTTGGAACTCAGGGCAAGGCCGGATCCTGGAGTTCAGGGCAAGGCCGGATCCTGGAGTTCAGGGCAAGGCCGGATCTTGGAGCTCAGGGCAAGGCAAGATCCTGGAGTTCATGGCAAGGCCGGATCTTGGAGCTCAGGGCAAGGCAAGATCCTGGAGTTCATGGCAAGGCCGGATCCTGGAGTTCATGGCAAGGCCGGATCTTGGAGCTCAGGGCAAGGCCGGATCCTGGAGCTCAGGGCAAGGCCGGATCCCGGAGTTCATGGCAAGGCCGGATCTTGGAGCTCAGGGCAAGGCCGGATCTTGGAGCTCAGGGCAAGGCCGGATCTTGGAGCTCAGGACAAGGCCGGATCTTGGAGCTCAGGGCAAGGCCGGATCTTGGAGCTCAGGGCAAGGCCGGATCCCGGAGTTCATGGCAAGGCCGGATCTTGGAGCTCAGGGCAAGGCCGGATCTTGGAGCTCAGGGCAAGGCCGGATCTTGGAGCTCAGGGCAAGGCAGGATCCTGGAGCTCAGGGCAAGGCCGGATCCTGGAGTTCATGGCAAGGCCGGATCTTGGAACTCAGGGCAAGGCCGGATCCTGGAGTTCAGGGCAAGGCCGGATCTTGGAGCTCAGGGCAAGGCAAGATCCTGGAGTTCATGGTAAGGCCGGATCCTGGAGTTCATGGCAAGGCCGGATCCTGGAGCTCAGGGCAAGGCCGGATCCTGGAGTTCTTGGCAAGGCCGGATCTTGGAGCTCAGGGCAAGGCAGGATCCTGGAGCTCAGGGCAAGGCAGGATCCTGGAGTTCATGGCAAGGCCGGATCTTGGAGCTCATGGCAAGGCCGGATCTTGGAGCTCAGGGCAAGGCCGGATCTTGGAGCTCAGGGCAAGGCCGGATCCTGGAGTTCATGGCAAGGCCGGATCTTGGAGCTCAGGGCAAGGCCGGATCTTGGAGCTCAGGGCAAGGCTGGATCCTGGAGCTCAGGGCAAGGCTGGATCCTGGAGTTCATGGCAAGGCTGGATCCTGGAGTTCATGGCAAGGCTGGATCCTGGAGTTCATGGCAAGGCTGGATCCCGGAGTTCATGGCAAGGCCGGATCTTGGAGCTCAGGGCAAGGCCGGATCTTGGAGCTCAGGGCAAGGCAGGATCCCGGAGTTCATGGCAAGGCCGGATCTTGGAGCTCATGGCAAGGCCGGATCTTGGAGCTCAGGGCAAGGCCGGATCTTGGAGCTCAGGGCAAGGCAGGATCCTGGAGCTCAGGGCAAGGCAGGATCCTGGAGCTCAGGGCAAGGCAGGATCTTGGAGATCAGGGCAAGGCCGGATCTTGGCTAGGCTAGAGGATGGGTCTATGGGACAAGGAATGCTGGGAGGATAGCCCTCTGGGCGGACCGCATAACTCCTGGGCAGGGCCCAGCCTCCCAGGCAGGAACACAGGGGCCTGGGCAGGTCGCGGGGCACAACCCGTCGGAAGCGAGGGGTAGGAAAGGGCAGAGTCCCCCGCCAGGCAATGGCAGTCCGGCCGGGCTTACCCGACGGAGGCAAGGGATAGGAAGGGAGCTCGGCCCAGGGTGACTCCGAGACTGACTCACAGAACAAGTTGATTAACGGTGGATACTCCAAGCCTGGGTGAACAGGACGAACAGAACGAAACCGGGCAAACAGCGCAAGCAGGGCAAACATGATGAACAGGTCGGAACAGGGTAAATAGGGCGACCAGCACAAGCAGGGCAACCAGGTCGAAATGGGATAGACAGGCGAACAGCGCGAACAAGGTGAACCGGACGGAACAGCAGGACCAGCACATACAAGACAAACAGGACAACCCCCCAACCAGACTCCGTCCCAGAGCCCCTTATAGGCATCAGGTGCACCTCCTTAAGCCAAGATGATCCTATTTGGGCTTAAGGGTGAAAGGAGGGACGGCTACAAGACCCGGAGTCCAGAGTCTGCGGACCGGATCAAGACCCGGAATGCGGGCTCTGGACCGGACCATAACAGCACCACTGGAAGTATCTTATTAGATGCATAATGGATTGGTATGGCTACTGCTCTGCACATGACCAGAAGAAATGCAGAGAGATATGGACACAGCGCAGCACGTCATAAAAACTAGCCTCCCATCCTCTTCGTGTATACTCCTTGCTGCTTCAGGAAAGAAGACACTATAACCAAAGACACCAGCCGGCCCAACATTCTCTCTTCTCCCCTTTCCCATCAAGCAGAAGAGACCAAAGCCTGAAAGCATATACCACCAGGCTCAAGGACGGTTTCTACCCCACTGTTATAAGACTATTGAATAATTCCCTAGTATGTTAAAATGGACTCCTGAGCTCAAAATCTACCTCACTATGACCTTGAACTTCAGTGTTTACCTCCACTGTACTTTGTCTGTAGCTGGTACACTTTATTCTGCATTTTTTTAATCTTGTATTATCTCAACGATTTGATTTGTATGAACAATATACAAGGCAAGCTTTTCACTGTACCACAGTACATTGATGGTTCCACTTAATACCAGAGAATGTATACAATACACAATCTGACACTCTCACTCTCCACAGATATCCTCGAAACAGGAGAACCCCAAAGAATGAATGACAGAAACAAACATAAGAACCCCAAAGTCCCCTGCCCCCTTCCCAGGCACAAGCCACATCAACCCTCTCCCACAGCGCTCCCGCCACCCACCATGCAAACAACAGCGAAGTCCGAACATCAAAATCTAATTGTTCATTCCAACAATTCCACATGAAAGGGGAGCTTTAAGGACGCTTGAAAAGTAAAATGCTGGGCTTGGGAAAAATACATGTAGAAGTAGTCGGATAGCAGTTACAAGGTAAGACAGGATAATTGGTCTCCTGAGCTGAGAAAAAAATATTAAATTATCTAACTGAAGAACAAGTGCAGTAAAACTCAACTAATCTGGTATCTAATTGTTTAGAAATACTGATATTCCGGGTATATAGTCACTCATTTGATGGGATTTGTGAACTGAGTGCAAATGGAGTTTATGGCTGGATCCAGAAGGTCTAAATCAGGGGTGTCAAACTCATTTTAGGTCACGGGCCGGATTGAGCAAAATGCAGCTTCATGCGGGCCGGATCAGTCAGACGCGTGCGAACGCAGCTTTCGTTGCCTCCATTTTTTCAGCCTGTTCTCATGTGTCTCAGTCTCTGCTATAACTACAAAGAGTTTCACTTTACAAATTCTGTTTCTTATGAAGAAGACTGCCGAGCAAGACTGCCGAATAAACACTAAAAACCCTGAAAACCTGGTACCTGAATAAACTCAGCATTAGCCATACCATACGCCATAGGCGCTTCGATTACTGGGGCCAGCTTTAATAGTAATTAGATATTATCTCGCGGGCCAAAGATAATTCCACCGCGGGCCGGATTTGGCCCGCGGGCCTTGAGTTTGACATATATGGTCTAAATCAATCCACGGACCCCTCGGTTAATGGTAAGGCTCCATGGCATAGAAAGGTTGGGAACCCTTGGTCTAGACTGTGGGCCAGATGTAAAGAGCTGGGCTTCGGGCCAGGAAGATAGGTAGGCTTGTAGCTGAAACTGGAATCTGGAGTGTTTGTATATTCCCTGTTCCCTTTAAAACCCATTGGATTCACAGGGAAATTTATTACACTGAAAAAGTGAAATTAAGGTATTGTATGTTTGGATATTTATGGGAGAACCATCCAATCATCTGGAAAAACAGCTAATCCAATACCATCCAAAGGTATTGGAATCTTAGGGCACATTTTGCAAACCCAATGGGACGTCTTCCTCAAGGAGAGGGTGAGCCAGAGACTTGGTGATAAAATGCCAGTCTGCATAACTTCAGGATCTGCACTCCGGTTGGGTGAAGTTCTTCCCCACTATGGGATCACTACTGAAATCCCAACTACAGAGTGCCGGTCCCAGTTAAACTTCTTCTTTGTAATGCCAGGTATGATATTATGAACCTCCAAATGACAGAGCATGGTGCTTACGACTACGTGAACATAGGGACTTGGCACGAAGGGTTGCTGGACATAGATGACAACAAGCTGCAGATGAACATGTCAAAGATGGTGCGTTCTGTCTGCAGTGAACCATGCACCAAAGGACAGATTAAGGTGAGTGCTGGGCCTTATGAAGGTCAGCCAACTAGCTGGGATAAGCTACTGTGTTTGGCTTCACTTCCGCTTAACGGGAACCCTGAGTAAACAAGTCCTCTTATGCTGATGATGGCCACCCAAAATGTGCAACTCTTTTTTTTCCTCTCTCTCTCTACACGTCCTGCCGGGTGATTCCCAGTGTTTACTACATCCTTCTCAAGGCACACTCTTTTTGTTTCCCCCATTTGGGCAGGTTATTCGGAAGGGAGAGGTGAGCTGCTGCTGGATATGCACCACGTGTAAGGAGAACGAGTATATGCTGGATGAGTTCACATGCAAAGCCTGTGAACTGGGCTGGTGGCCAAACACTGAACTCACAGGTAACTAGCCTGAAATATCCTTGTAATAGACATCCCAAGGCGCTGGGGAAGGTATCACATCACTATTTTAATGTAGAAAGGAGCCGGGGTCATTGTTTACTCCACAAGCCAACAGAAGCTTCAAAAAAAAAGAAAATTATAACCCAGTTTCAACGCCAATAGAAGTAGTATATATTTGAATAGGGTTGGCGAATTAAGATTTTCTTACCTTTCATAGAATTACAAAGCATCACAGCACAGAAGCAGACCCTTTGGCCTAACTTTCTGTGCTAACCTAGTTGCCTAACTGAGCCAGGTCCATTTGGCCTACATCCCTCTAAACTTTTCCTAATCTTATACCAGTTCAAATGTCTTTTAAAGGTCAAAATCGTACCTGCCTCTACCACTCCCTGTGGCAGAATGTTCCATATGCACACTATACTTGATGAGTAAAAACTGCCCCTCATTTCTATTTTTAAATCTTTCCCTTCTTACTTAAGCCTATGCCCTTCATTTTTGGACTCTCCTCCCCCCCCCCCCCCCCGCCCACACCCTAGGAATAAACTGCAGCTATTCACCTTGTCTACACCGCTCATGACCTCTATAAGGTCACCCCTCTGCTTCCTGGGCACCAGAGAAACCATCCTAGCCTATCCAGACACAACAGGCTGCATAGTGAATCTGCTGGAGGAGCTCAGCGAGTCGAGCAGCATCTGGTGGGGGAAAAGATCTTCAAAGTTTCGGGTCAAAACTCAAGTCTTGTACAACTCCTTACCGACCCCACACATGACACTTGAGTTCCTCCAGCAGAATGTTTGTTGCCCTAGCCTATCCAGTCTATCCCTGTCACAGTAACGTACTTTTTCTGCACCCTTTCAAGTTGAATGACATCATTCCTATACCTAGCCCACCACCTAGTCATCCATAGCCAGGGTCTTGGTATCTGACACTTATGCACCAAGTATCCTGTTATTGATTGCAAGTGCATGGTTAGAGAGTGGTTGTTGGTGTCATACCCCAGACACCCTCAGGGACTGCATATTCTTATCTTCTAAGTTTCGTTGGCTTTTCCATCCTTTAAACATTTTCTCAGTGATCCAACAATGAAAGGAGTTGAGCCTTAGGTATCATCCACGACTGAAAGTGTGCAGAAAACATTGCATTTATATAGTACAAAAATTCCTCACAGGATTATTGCATCTAAATGTGGAAGTAAGCGATTTAAAGAGATGATCAAATGTTTAATGTTATTTTAAGCTCTAATTTATTCCTGTCCAACAGATTGCCAGAGGATTATTGTGAAGCACCTGAGATGGAGCGACGTGGAGTCTGCTGTTGCCGTGGTCTTCTCTTGTCTTGGGATCCTCGCCACCATGTTCGTCACCCTCATTTTCGTGCTGTACAGGGACACACCCGTGGTGAAGTCCTCCAGCCGGGAGCTCTGCTACATCATCCTGGCCGGCATCTTCCTGGGCTACATCTGCCCGTTCACCTTGTTGGCCAAGCCGACGCTGACCTCCTGCTACTTCCAGAGAGTCCTGGTGGGGCTCTCGGCCGCCATGTGCTACTCCGCCTTGGTGACCAAAACCAACCGTATCGCCAGGATCCTGGCCGGGAGCAAGAAGAAGATCTGCACCCGGAAGCCCAGGTTCATGAGCGCCTGGGCTCAGTTGGTGATTGCGTCCATATTGATCAGTGTTCAGCTGACCATTGTGATCACTCTGCTGATTCTGGAGCCTCCTACCCCTGTACTTTCCTACCCAAGTATCAATGAAGTCTTCCTAATATGCAACACCAGTAACCTAGGTGTGGTGGCTCCCCTAGGTTACAATGGGCTCCTCATTATGAGCTGCACCTACTATGCCTTCAAGACGAGGAACGTCCCCGCCAACTTCAACGAGGCCAAGTACATAGCCTTCACCATGTACACGACCTGCATCATATGGCTGGCTTTCGTCCCGATCTACTTTGGCAGTAACTACAAGATCATCACCACCAGCTTCTCGGTCAGTCTGAGCGTGACCGTGGCCCTCGGCTGCATGTTCACCCCCAAGATCTACATCATCATCGCCAAGCCCGAGCGCAATGTCCGCAGCGCGTTCACCACCTCAGACGTGGTGCGCATGCACGTGGGCGACGGGAAGGCAGCCTGCAGGTCCAACAGCCTGCTCGACATGTTTAAGAGGAAGAAAACCAGCAACAGCAACACAAGGTAAGGAGTTCCAGTTGTGGACCGCTCTGTGGAGTTGTGGGCCCCATTTTCCTAACACGTAACCATCCCTGGTGCTCAGTTAATGGTCTAACCTTCACCTGCACACTTCTGCAATGGAGTCTTGTGAGATAGGGCAGTGATGCAAAAGACAAGGTACAGAGAATTGTAGATCTATCATCGCAATGTGAGCAACAGGCACTCAAGTCAATTCAGTGATCTTCAGCGAAAGGAACTTAGCTGGCCCACAAAACACAGCAAGCCTTGCCCACACACAAAAAAAAACCCCTTCAAAATAAAAAAAATTATACCCTCTTGTAGCTGTGGAGTCCACTTGGTATAGTGTTAACAGGAGAGCAACATACTGTTCATGGAGCTGTCTGGCAGTTTACGAAATACTGGTCCCACCATCCCTGAGGTAGGCATTGCTCAGATGCCCACGGCCATGGCTCTAGGATACAGTGACAACCTGTAACTTGTCTGGTTAAAGATCGCTATGTTGACCTTTTCCTGGGGCAAAGCACAAGCCAATGTGCTCCACTCTTTATCCTGATGATGGTATTAAATTCATCACCCCTGCTCAACGGGCAGGAAGCTCTTCCTGGTCTTCTGGTAGGTGGCCATAATCTAAAAGGAGAACCTCTCCTTTAAGCCTGCTGTACTGGTGTGGAAATAATCCCAGCACCTTAAATTACCCTCTCCATCAGAAGTGTTACCAGGAAACCACATGCATGTTTTCCATGTGAAGTGCTGTGCATGGTACTTTGTAAACGTTTGCAGTGGGTCAGACCATGTACCAGGAACAAGCAACAGAAGTATTCAGCTATACCATATTGCGATTCTGTACCAAAACATATCATCACTTTGCTTGTATTTATTAGTTCACGAAATGTTGATGTCACTGGCAGAGCCTGTAATTATTTACCATCACTAATTGCTCCTGAGCTGAGGCAGTTAACAATTAATTACATTCCTGAGTGTAGTGTCTTCAGCTGAAAGGTGTTCTTCTCTGGAGGAAACTGGTGAATCAGATGTGGTTTTCTTTTACGACAAACCCGCACTCTTTTGGTTTACTGCTACTGGGTGGCTTATAGTGGCTAAAATTCTACCATTTTAGTATTACTTGAATTTAAAATCTAGTCAAGAGGAAGAAGAAAGCATATTTAGGGTTTAGGAAGTAAGGGTCAGACAAGGCTTTTTGAGTGGTACAGGGTAACCAGGAAGGAGTTTAAGAATGGACTTAAGAGCAGCAGAAAGGGTCATGAGGAGGCCTTGTCGAGTAGGGATTAAGGAAAAGCCCAAGGCGTGCTACATGTACATGAAGAGCAGGAGAATGTCCAGGGTGAGGACAGGACCAATCAGGTATGAAAGAGGAAACATGGGCTTGGCCCAGAGGTGGTAGTGGAAATCTGTAATAAATACTCTGCTTCAGTGTTCACCTGAGAGAGGGACCTTGACAAATGTGAGGACAGCATAGAAAAGGCTGATATGCTGGAACATGTCGATGTTAAGAAAGTGGATGTGCTGGAACTCCTGAAAAGCATTAAGATAAATGATTTCCGGGACCAGATGGGATATACACCAGGTAACTATGGGAAGTGAGGGACAAGATCGTTGTGCCTTTCGCAATGATCTTTGCATCCTCATTGGTCACAGGAATGGTATGAGAAGCTTGGAGGGTGGTAAATGTTACTCATTTTTTTCAAGAAAGGTACTAGAGATAAAGTTAGGAATTATAGACCAGTGAGTCTTACGTCAGTGGTGGGCAAACAGCTGGAGAGGATTCTTAGAGAGAGGATTTATAAACATTTGGAGAAGAATAGACTGCGTAGGGATAGTCTGCATGGCCTTTGCATGAGTAAGTCATGCTTTAAGAACTTGATTGAATTCTTTGAGGAAATGACAAAACAGTCGATTAATGTATAGTAGTGAATGTGATGTATATGGATTTTAGTAAGGTGTTCAACAGAGTTTCCTGTGTAGGCTCATTCAGAAAGTCAGGAGGGAAATTTGGCTGGACATTTGCAAAATTGGCTTGTCCACATAAGGCAAAGGATGGTAGAATATGGAACAGGTTCTGCTGGAGGCTGGTAACCGATAGTATTCCACAAGGAACTGTTCTGGGACCCTGATATTTGTGAATGTTATAAGCTGATTTGGATGAGGAAGGGAAAGGGAGGGTTGGTAAGTTTGAAGATGACACAAAGGTTAGTGGTGTTGTGGGTAGAGTAGAAGATTGTCGTAGTTTACAATAGGACTTTGATAGGATGCTGAACTGGGCTAACAAGTGTCAGGTGGAATTCAGTGTGGAAAAGCATTGTTCAAAGTTCAAAGTAAATTTATTAACCAAGTACATATATGCCACCATATACAACCCTGAGATTTATTTTCTGGCAGGAATATACAGTAAACCCAAGAAACAATAGAATCATTAAAAAAAACCACGCCCAACAACCAATGTGCAAAAGACAACAAACTGTGCAAATACGAACAAACAATTAAGTAAATAAATAAGCAAACAAGCAACAAATACTGAGAACATGAGATGAAGAGTCCTTGAAAATTAGTCTATAGGTTGTCACAACAGTTCAGTGATGGGATGAGTGAAGTTATCACCTCTAATTCAAGAGCCTGATGGTGGAATGGTAATAACTGCCAAGTATGAAGTGATAGTTTGGAAAGTTGAACTTGAAGGCATATTACAGGGTTAATAGCAGGATTCTTCGCAGTCTGCAGGAACAGAGGGATATTGGGCTCTACGTCCATAGATCCCTCTAAGTTGCCATGCAAGGTGATTGGGTGGTTAAGAAGGTGTATGGTATGTTGACCTTCATAACTCATGGGATTATGTTCAATCCTATATCACCAATTGGTAAACTGCAGCTCTATAAAACCCTGGTTAGACCACACTTGGAATATTGTGTTCATTTCTGGTCACCTCATGACAGAAAGCAGTCAGGCTTGCATAGATAGATCACCACCCAGTTAACAGGAATCAGCTACCACTCATTCCCAACTCATCACCTGCAGCCTATTTAAAACCAGCTCCAATCCACAATCCTTGTTCACTCATCCAGACGCTCCTAGCCTTGTCATGGTGAGTATCAGATCTCTCTGGCTTTGTGTTCCCTCATGGCTTGTTGTTTTGCAGTTTATTATTAAAGTTATTGCTCCCCGCCAATTCATCTATGCTGCTCTGCAGTTGCCAACAGGATGAGTTTAGCTTCAATTGACCCGGCAGAGTATGCTCCTCTAAAGGAAGCCATCCGTTGACATGAGCTTATGATCTAGAAGCAGCAGGAAAGCACTGACCATCTGCTCACTGTTCTCTTCCAACTGTCCGTCTCGATACAGCAACCCCATGATAGTCAACCACCTCTCTCTGAGTCCCAGATTCCAGTGCCCGGGCACTTCGATGGATCCCCAACCCGATGCAGCGCCTTCCTGTCCCATTGCATCCAACGTTTAAAGCTCCAGCCATCTCTGTATGTTGGGGACCAAGCCAAAATTGCCTTCATGATCTCTGTCTTGACTGGCCAAGCTCTGACCCAGGCAGCTGCTAAATGAGACAATAAAGAAATTTGCAACAAATGAGGAACTTTGCACTGAGATGCGCCAGGTTATCAAACATCCGGTAAGTGGAAGGGGGGCAGTGGATCGGATACTTTGCCCGCACCAAGACTCACACTCAGTGCTGGATAACAGTGGAATTCAGGACCCTCACGGCAGAGTACAGCCAGAACATGGGCGCACTGCTGGCCCATTACCATCACAGCCCCTCAGTCTGCCCATTGCATCAACCCAGTAACTTGCCATCCCCAGCTGCCACTGTCCCTTGGGATCACACCTACCACCCCTGTGTCCTGCCTCAAGCCCGTTGTCCACAGACCACTCAACCCCGCTGAGTACACACCTATGGAAATGAGGACAGGGGAAGATATCCCAGTGCACGTGGTTTGCCAGCTGATGGATTCACATTGTTGTGGATAGTGTGTGCAGTACCTGGTCAACTGGGAAGGGTACGGCCCAGAGGAGAGGGCTTAGCTGCCGTTCAGTTTCATCTTCGATCCATCGTTCATTGAGGAGTTCCACCGGACCCATCCACATCGCCCTGGGCTGCCGGGCGCTGGCCATAGAGGGGTTCCTGTCAGGCTTGAACAGGCAGACACCTCGTAGTCTCCACCCTGTTAACAGGAGTCAGCAGCCACTTGTTTCCAACTCATCACCTGCTGCCTATTTAAACCCAGCTCTCATCCACTGTCCTTGTTCCTTCAGACAAACCTGCCAGCCTCAACCAGTTGCTCTTGGTTTTCTGTTACCTTGTTGTCCTGTGTACCTGTTCGCTCTTGTTTTGTGGCTTATTATTTTACAGTTTGTTATTAAAGTTATTGTTCCCCACTAAAATATCTTTGCTACTCTGCATTTGGCTCAAGCCTACTCTATGTTACCTGACAGAAAGCGAAGTTATCCCCTGTGGTTCAGGAGCCTGATGGCTGAGGGATAATAACTGTTCCTGAACCTGGTGGTGAGCCCTGAGGCTCCGGTACCTTCTTCCCAACGGCAGCAATGAGAAGAGGGCATGACACCAAGTCTTTCAGAAGATCATGAAATCTGTAGTTCATTGTCAATTTAAAAGCACAATGTTTGAAGGGAAATTACATGCTGCAGATTGTAATCAAGGTAACAAACAGGTATATTTAGAAGTATTGGGCATAAAAGTGGCCCGAAGGATCATTGGGGACCCGAGTCACCTCAACCACGAACTGTTTCAGCTGCTACCATCCGGGAAATGGTACCACAGCGTTAAAGCCAGGACCAACAGGTTCCAGGACAGCTTCTTCCACCAAGCCATCAGACTGATTAATTCATGCTGACACAATTGTAGTTTTAATTTATATGGATTGGTCTGTTGTGTATCTTACTGTACATACTATTTATTATAAAATTACTATAATTTGCACATTCAGACGGAGACATAACATAGACATTTTTACTCATGTATATGAAGGATGTAAGAAATAAAGTCAATTCAATTCAATATTGTACATAGCTTGCTGTGGTTCACTGGCACCATCTTGGATAGTTGACATATTATTTTTATAGCTTGAATGAACTTGGGCTATTATTTTTGGAACTAAAGAGAATGAGAGTAACTTGATGGTGGTGTATAAGATAATAGACGAAGTGAATGGTCAGACATTATCTCCCAGGGTGGAAATAAGTAACATGAAGGTCATAATTTTAAAGTGTTTGGAGGAGGGCATGTGGGGTAGGCTCTTTACACAGGTGGTGGCTATAACCTGCTGCCAAGGAGGTGGTAGAGGCAGATACACGAGGGACATTTAAGAGACTCTTAGATAGGGACATGGATGAAAGAAACATGGAGGGACACGGGAGGGAAGGGTTCCATTGATCTTAGAATAGGTTAAAACGTCGGCCTAAAGTCGTAGGCCAAAAGTCCTGTCTGTGCTCTATGACTCCACGAAGTTCAACACTCAGTGGCCACTTTATTAGGTACAGGAAGTTCATGGTCTGCTGTTGCTGTAGCCCATCCACCTCAAGGTTTGATGTGTAGTGTGTTCGGAGATGCTCTTCTGCACACAACTGTTATGATGCATGATTATTTGAGTTACTGTCATCCTCCTGTCAGCTTGACTTCTCATTAACGAGGGCTGTATTGTACTGTTCTGCCATGTTCTACAATCAGTGGCCACTTTATTAGGTTCCTCCTGTACCAAGTAGCCACTGAGTGTATGTTCACGGACTTCTGCTGCTGTAATTTATCCACTTCAAGGTTTGACGTGTTCAGTGCTGCACACCACTGTTGTAAGGTGTACTTATTAGGGTTACCATTGCCTTCCTGTCAGCTTGAACCAGTCTGACCATTCTTCTCTCACCTCTCACTACCAAGGCATTTTTGCTCTCAGAACTGCCACTCACTGGATTTTTCTTTTGTTTCTAGCACCATTCTCTGTAAAATCCAGAGTCTGTTGTTTGCAAAAGTGCCAGCAGGTCATCAGTTTCTGGGGTCTGAAACCACCTCGTATGAGACCAGCAATCATTCCTCAGTCAAAGTCACTTAGATCACATTTCTTCCCCATTCTGATGTTTGTCTTGACCAGCTGTGCATGCTTTTATGCATTGAGTTGCTGCCACGTGATTGGCTGATGAGATGTTCGCATTAACGATCGGGGGTACCTAATAAAGTGGATGTTCAATGCTTAAAACTTCCAATCTTCCATGTGCTGGTCCAGCAATATGCCAGGACATTGCCATATCCTTGACATCAGGTGACGATTCTGGCTATCTATTGCGCCTACATCCTAATCACACTCAAATCTGTCCCATCTCTCCATTTTCCCTAGAGCTGCCACCACTGTCATTTGACACCACTGACCTATTTTCCCCTGCTGACTTAGGGGCTTCTCTCGCCACATGTTGGATCTCTTTTAAATCTTTCTCCACCTTTACACTAACTCTGCTTTCAATTTTTCCCCATCACCCCATTATTAAGGGCTACTTTCAGAAAAGGCACCCAAATCCTCAATATGAACTCAATACAGTGATTCAGCATAATATTCGGGGGAATATTAAGGCAGGGAACCATCATAGTGAACTCAATCAACCCCTGCACCCCTAGCAACACTTGGCCTATCCAAGGATTGACCTCCACAATCTCATACAGGCCCATTGCTAATTGTTCTGTGGGATGTCCTTGATAAAAGAAGTAAAGTTTAAGATTTTTATTTAAAATATAATCATTTTTTTTAAATTGCAGTAAGGTGGTTAAAATTGCTAATGCATTAAAGTTGGATGTTGTATTCACAACAAGCAAAAATTTAGCCCTGTTGCATCAATCAATAATTCTCTTCACACCCATTGTGTTGGGATGTCTCTGGTGTAATTTATCCAGAGCCACACTTCATTCACTCAGTGAGAGAGGAAAGAATCATGGGCACCGGTAATCAAAGACTGTCAAAATCAGAACGGATGCACGGAGTAGAAATCCTGATTCAGCCAAGCAATGAGATAATTATCATATTATTTGCATAATGTTATTGCTTCTTTGTATGTTCATATTTTGTGGAATAAAGTAGCTGTCTGTTTCTTATTGAACCTCATCTTACCAGTTATTTTCTCAATTTATCTTTGGATGGCACAGCATAAGTGTTTGACTCCTAATACAAGGTAGATGATAGTATGATCTAGATAGGTTCAGTTTGGGCAAGCCCATCAACCAAAAAAGTTCAGGGCTTTTTACAGAATAATTAAACCACCATGACCAAGAACATATGTAAGGGAGAGTCTTTAGAGCAGGAGTTCCCAACCTTCTTGTGCCACAGACCCCTACATGAACCAAGGGGTCCATGGACCTCACGTTGGGACCCCTCCTTTAAAGTGAAGCACCAGAGCACTTGCGTACTAAACTCAACTTACCACTGAAATCTTAAAGGCATTTAAATGTCAGATCAATGTAATAACTTAAGTGCAGGGCAAGTTATTGGCACCGAGTGTGGGTCTCACGTACAAATTACTCTAACATCAGGCTGTGCTCCCTCCTTGAGGCCAAAACATATTCAGACCCAACTTCCTTCATTGCACATAAACCCAAGGAGGGACTGCAGTGGAGCAGAATGGCCACTCTTTATGCAGAGTATCAATGGGGCAGAGTTAAGGGAAAGGCGATAGTGTGGAACGTCTCCAAACTCAGAGGCCACACCACCATTCTCTCACATCACACTCCGCTTCTCACTCAACCAATACATGATCATCACTCACAGTATCAGCTGACAGTCTCTACAGGTGTGGCCTTAAGATTTCCCAGCCCTGTAGGACTGGAAAAGCCTTCCAGCTCTGCCAGCGATCCTGATATAAAAATCCTCACAGTGCATAATGACTCAGAAATATCAACTTACACCACCACAGACGAACACCCTGCTGGAGAGGAAAGGTAGTCAGTGAATTACCAAAGGCAGCACCTAGTACACACTTACAGAACATTTTGTCTGTAAGGCTGCACTCTTCCAAGTCGATCCCCATAACTCAAGCCTTTTTGTTTCTTGTTTAAGTGTTGGTAATTCATTTAAGGCAGCCTATTCTAAACTACTAGAATTATTCTCTGAAACAACACACAAAATTCTGGAGGAACTCAGCAGGCCAGGCAGCATCTATGGAAAAGAGAATTGTCGATGTTTTAGGCTGAGACCCTTCAGCAGGACCTTTCTCCTTTTGTTCTTCTGCCAACAATGTCCCTCTGATCATGGCCCACAATCAGCGGGAACGATTTCTCTTTCCTACTTCCACTAAACCCTGGATGGGCTGCTGACTGTGACTGGTGATATTGCTGAAGGTTTTAATGGTGTGATCTCTTGGCCTATAAAAACCCCAGTCAGTGGAAGAATACTTCTGCTTTTTCTCCAGTGTTCTCTATTATGTGATAAACAAAAATATTCAAAAATCCACAAGACCTGCAAAGTGTTGTAATCCTCTTATGATGTGTCTGTGGTTGTTCTTGAAAACATACAGGAGTTCAATTTCTAATTCCAAGTGACTCCATAGATGCGCGTGGTGACACAGCAGCTGGTGCTGCCATCTTACAATGGCTAGTACACTGTCTTGCAGCAGGTTGTACTGCTTCCCCATAGCTCCAGCCACCCAGCATTGATCCTAACCTCCAGTGCTATCTGTGTGGAGCTTGCACGTTCTCCTGGTGACACTGTGGGTTTCCCTCTGATGCTCCAGTTTCCTCCCACATCCCAAAAACGTAGGTAAACTGGCCACTGGAAGTTACACTCATCTTGAAGTATCAGGGGCTACTGATAGGTTATGGGAAAGTGTGAGATGGAAAAATGGGATTCATAGGATTGCAGTATCAACTTGAAGGACTGAGCAGTCTCCTATGTAGTAGGAAAATATTGGAAATATATGAGAAAATAAATATAATCTTACTAGTGGTTTGTCTCCCTGACACTGAGTGAGTGGGATTGCATGCAAGTGAAGGTGGCTGAAAAGCAACATCCCAATGCCTAGGTTAGAGGATTCAATTAAGAGGATATATTAATTATTCTTCCTTGCAATTATGAAGAATGAAACAAGGCTTAATGCAGGAGTTATAATACTAATGCATATACAGGAAGAATTAAGTGATTTCTTCCGTGGGACATATGGACTAGAAGCAGGAATGAGCCAATTGGCTATCCAACTCCTTCAGCCTGCTCCACCATTCAACAAGATCACTGCTGAACTCGTTGTAACCGAAACTCAAAAATCCCACTTGGGTAATCTCTCACCCTCATGCTAATCAAGTACGTATCTTCCTTTATATCCAAAGTATTCAAAGTCTGCTTCTACCTTCTGTTGAGGAAGAGAGTTCAAAAAATTCATGATCTTTGAGATAAAGTCCCCTCATCTCCATTTTAAATGGACAACCCTTATGTTTAAACATGACCCCAAATTCTAGATTCTCCCACAAGAGGAAATAACTTCTCAGCACTCAACCCATCCAGATCTTTTTTGGCTCAAACAAGTCCCCTTTAACTCTTTTCTAAAATCCAGTTGATACAAGCTGAGCCCGTGCACTCATTCCCCTAGTCTAGAACAAGGAAGAATAATGTTACAGTTTGGTTGATATGTCAGAAAACTAGAAAGCAAGCATCAGTTGACATAATGGCTGGTTGAAATCTGGAAATCTTCACATAACAGGCCTCAACCTTAGAAAATCACTCAAAATGCCACTGAAGGCTGTAGACCAGTGGTAGCTCAGATCATTGAATTTTGGACATGAATAATATCAAAAGGTAGTACACAAGGTGGGAAAGGAAGGAGTTGAGAGAGAGGTTAATTCAGTAGTGAAGGAGGCTTGGGGAATCGAATGACCTTCTCTGCTTCCTGTAATGGTCCTGTTCAGGGTACTAATGGCTGCTGTACCATTGAAAAGCTGTGGTCAAGACCTTCATTGCTTCCCTGGGAAGAAACTGAAATCTGGTCATCTTTCTGATGATTTTGTATTTGTTTATCTCTCTCAATTTCAACATTGACAACCCGACATATGCAAGTCTAAAAGCAAATATGAAAAAAGTGGTCAAATTGTGACTGGAATATTAAAATAAGAGACATACTTGGAGAAATGCACCAAGTATGCAAGGGTGGGAGAGGAACATCATGGTCGAGGCTAAAGGTGTTGGGGAGAAACACGATGTGATCGGAATGATGAAATCTGATACTAAGAGATCAGTTAAGGTAAGTCTAATAAATGGCTGAAAACAAGAAGTACCGGTCAAAGCAACACACACAAAATGCTGGGGAAACTCAGCAGGTCAGGCTGCATCTATGGAAATGAATAAACGGTCACTGCTTCAGGCTAACACCCTTCTTCAGGACTGGAAGGGAAGGGGAAAGTTGCCAGGATGAAAAGATGGGAGGAGGGAAGAAGGGTAGCTTGAAAGTGATAGGTGAAGCCAAGTGTTAGGAAAGGTGAAGGGCTAGAGAGGAAAGTGGACCATAGGAGAAAGGGAAGGAGGGAGATGATAGCAGGTGAAAAGAGATAAGAGGCCAGAGTGGGGAATAAAAGAAGAGGGGTGGGGAACTGAAATTATTTTTTTTACCGGAAGGAAAATCAACATTCATACCATCAGGTTGGAAGCTACTCAGATAGAATATGAAGTGTTGCTCCTCCACCCTGAGGGTCCCTCATTGTGGCACAAGAGGCAGCCATGGACCAACATGTCAGAACAGGAATGGGAATCGGAATTAAATTGTCGTGACACTGGGGAGTTCTGCTTTGGCGGATGGAGCGGAGCTGCTCAACAAAACAGTCCCCCAGTTTACGACGGGTCTCACCACGTCAGGAGCACCGGCACATTAGACGACCCCAGCAGATTAAGTGTTGTCTCACCTGGCAGGACTGTTTGCTGCCCTGAACAGAGGTGAAACAGCAGAATGCAGGGATGAGGACAGGGAGGGAGATTAGTGGGAAGGGATGAATGAACCAGGGAATCCATGCGGAAAGCAGAGAGTGGGGGTGGGGGGGATAAGTAAAGGTGTGTTTAGTGGTAGGATCCCTCTGGAGATGGCAGAGCTTGCAGAGAATGAGTGTTGGATGTGGAGACTGATGGGGTGGTAGGGAAGGACAAGAGGAGCTCTGTCACTGTTAAGGAAGCAGGAAGATGCGGTGAGTGCAGATATCCGGGAAATGGAGATGCAAGTTAGGGCAGCATCAATGGTGGAGAAGGGAAACTCTGTTCTTTGAAGGAGAGGACATCCCTGATGTCCTGGAACAGAAAGCCTCATCCTGGGGACAGATGTGGCCAAGACAAAGGATCAAAGAAAAAGAAATAGCATTTCTACAGGAGACAGTGTGAAGGGGTTGGTCAAGAATTGGTTGGTTTTTAAAAGATGTCAGTTGACAGTTTGTCTCCAGTGATGGAAACAGAGAAATCAAGAAAGCGGATGGAGGCATCAGAAATGGACCAAATGAATTTAAAGGCAGGGTAGAAGTTGAAGGCAAAGGTGATGAAATTAATGAGCTCAGCATGGGTGCATGAAGCAGCAACAATGCAGTTGTCAATGTGGTGGAGGAGGAGTTGGGAGCATTGCCAGGGAAGGCTTGGAACATAGA
The DNA here is from genome assembly GCF_048418815.1 of Hemitrygon akajei. Taxonomy (NCBI): domain Eukaryota; kingdom Metazoa; phylum Chordata; class Chondrichthyes; order Myliobatiformes; family Dasyatidae; genus Hemitrygon; species Hemitrygon akajei. Next base: position 94,467,998 of record NC_133130.1, on the reverse strand, counting down.
CTGTTCCACGTAGCCAATAAGAACACGGGTATTGCTGGGGCTCGTGCGAGTGTCCATGGGTACTCCAAGTCTGGAAAAAGTGGGAGGAGCTGAAGGAGAAATGGTTGAGGATGAGGACCTCTTCTGCCAGATGAAAGAGAGTGGTGACAGAGAGAAATTGATTAGTCCTGCTATTGAGAAAGAAGTGGAACACTTTAAGGCCTTCTTGATGAGGGATAGAAGTGCATAGGGACTGGACATCCATGCTGCATCTTTTCACATATTGAATGTGTAGAACACAAAGGCATTAGCTAGGAAAGAGAAAAAAACAGTTTAATTTTCAGAACAGAAGGTGACTCACATTTAATCTGCCATAATAAAAACAGCCCATGGGATCACCGTATGAATGGGAACACCTTGAATGTTTGATCTGTTCAGAATTTCTACCTTTCTGCACTGTAACAATTTTTAAAACAGCATCAAGAAGGTAGTATTCGTGACGAACATACCACTTCTCATCACTCTGGGGCATGCAAAAGCTGCGAGCTCCAACATTTAAAAGACACTTGGACAGTACCTCGACATGAAAGGTTTGGAGGGATTTGGGCCAAACCCAAGCAAAAGGGACCAGCTTAGATGGGCATCTGGATCAGCATATACGAATTAGGCCAGAGGGCCCGTTTCCACTCTGTCTGACTTTTCCACTGTAGTTGCTTTGCAAGTGGGGAAGTGAGGTAGCCATTTTGCACAGAAAGCTCCCACAGTCAGCTCAGGGATAAAGGAACCCATTTTTGGCTGGTTCAGGGATAAATAGTGGTGAGGACATCAGGGAAGCTCCTTTGATGGTTTCACAGGCTGTGCCGTTAAAGAACGGAAGATTATCTGAGAGGGCAGACAAAGCCTAGTGTAAGGTGATGGCACCTCCAGTAATGCGGCATTCCCTCCCTATGGGAGCAATGGGCTTAGTGTGGGTCCTGAACGCCAGAGCATACGCCTGAGAGCTTCAGAGCAAAACTGGAGGTGGGAGGGTGGTGAGTGGGAGTGGGGAGGTGGCATGGCAGGGAGGAGTTATTTGACACTTTTTTTTGTCTGCTCACTCAGGAATGGAAGAACAGTCTCCTATCGTGCAGTGTCCCCGAACAAGCACCTGCATCACTATCCCCACCTCTTCCGAGCACAGCTACACACGGCCCGAAAGATGTAAATAGAGAGGTTAAGGAAGGAGTGCAGGGTGAGTCATGGAGCATGGATGACAAGGTGCAAAGCACAAGCGCTATTGGCTGCCTGACTCCTTCCATTTCTTCAGTAGCAAGGAATTCTGATCTCACACACCCCGTCCTCAACCAGAGGTGTACGGGATTGTGTAGCTGAGTCACTGTGTCAATGCAGAATGCCCCTGATGAGGAGCTGCATGTTGGATCTGCATGGTCAGAGATGGACATGGCTCTCTGCAGCCACAGTACTCAACAGTACTCTTTGTGAATGTGCAGTCTCCAGTGGCATGGTTGTAGACATACACGGGCAAATATTAGCCCAGAACCAATAATGCCGGCAAAGGGCCTTGAGATTAAACCCGAAGGTTCCTGAAGCTGTGATCTGTTTGAATCTTGTATGTAACTGATTTCCCTAGGCCACCTGGACTGCTAGGACATCAGTTACATATGGAATACAAATAGCTCACATAAACAGGGGAGATTCTGCAGATGTTGGAAATCCAGAGCAACACACACAGAGTGCTGGAGGACCTCAGCAGATCAGGCGGCATCAATGGAGAGGAATCAGCAGTAGACATTTCCAGCCGAGGCCCTTCACCTGGACGCGATCCATCCCAAGGAAGGGCCTTGGCCCGAAATGTCAACTCTTTATTCCTCTCCATAGATGCTGACTGACCTGCTGAGTTCCTCCAGCATTTTGTCTGCGTTGTTCTCAAATAGCTCACAGCTGCCCCAAGTTCAGTCAGGTTGTGACAAGTATGGTGTGGGTGTTGACAGTTTGGGGGGGGGGGGCTGGGGGAGGTTGTTGGTTGTCAAATTGTTGTCATGCCTGTTCCAATAGAATCTCACTTTCTACAAACTTTCCTTGCAATGTAGAGGGAGGCCATTGTTTTAAAGGTATTGGGACAGGTACATGGATAGAAAAGTCCAAGAGCAGGCAAATGGGACGAGCTCAGACAGAATTCTTGCTCAGCATACACGAGCTGGGCAGAAGGACCTGGTCTCATGCTGTATGACTCTGACTATTCTACCATCATCATGTCAGTGCTGGCTTACAGAACAATCCCATTCCTCCATAAATTCTCCCTGTAACATATCACCCACCCTCCCCAAAGATTCCACCACCCACCCACTAGGATTCTATCAACCCCTTGGGATGTGGGTGAAAACTGGAGCATTCACGAGGAAACACAGCCAGTCACGCGGTGGGTGTAAAAATTCCACATGTATGTCACTGGAAGTCAGGTTTGAACTCAGATCACAGGCAGCAGCTTCACGAGCTGTGCCAGCGTACCAACCCCCGCGCTCCCCTCCACAGAAACAACTCAACAGGACAAGCAGCCCCACCCACACCAGACTCACCTGTGGTTCCTTCACTTCCTACGGTCCCGGGGAGACCGCCCGACTATGCCACCTGGTCATTGAAGCCTCAAGGGTGAGGAGCCCAGCCAGTCCTCCTACAGCCAGGAAAAAGTATCACTGGAGGACCTTGTGCCGAGAATATCGACCATAATGTGGCAGAACTAATGGGACTCAATGTAATCTGATTGGTTAATTGGTTAAGATAAAGGCAGAGCCCAACAAAAGATTGCAATTGCGAAATAGCTAAGTCAACTGCATTTGATTAGCGCCAGTCCAGAGAGTTCTCTTGAGGGTAGAACATTTGCGAGATCATTTGGTATAACTGTCACTCAACTTTGAAAAGAGTGCTTTTAAACAACATTCACCCTGGAGCGTTGATTTAACATCTTCCCTGTAAGTAGCTCTCATGGCAAAGCAGTATTCCCATGGGACTGCACTGAAGTGTCAGTATGAGTACCAGCCCCTGCACTAGCACGTGAGCCCTTGACCCTTTGATGTCATCAAGACTTGCTGTCATTGAGTCATGACTGGCACCAGGGGCACAGTTTTGGTGAATTATTCTCTTTGTGTGCCAATCAAGCTTCAGGAAGGAAAAGCCTAGTGTGACCAATTGCACCCCTGCTTGGGCAACCATTGTGTATACAACAAAACTTCGCTAACCTGGCACTGGAAATCCCCGAGCTCCAGGGTCCGGCTCACTCGGTGGTTGGGAATCGGAGCCAGGCTTCCAAAATGCTAGAAGGGAATCTGGATTGCGAGCCAGATTTTGACAGGAGCTGGGGTTGGGATCTAAAAGCATGCAGGGTTAGGACCAGTAGGGTCTGAGCTGAAGGCAGAATCTAGAATGCACTTAGACACAAGAGGTTATGCAGCTGCTGGAGATCTTGAGCAACACACAGAAAACACTGGAGGAACTCAGCGCATCAGGCAGCATCTAAAAAGAGCAATAAAGTCTTGTCCTGATGAAGGATCTTGGGCCAAAATGTTGACTGTTTATTTCCTTCCATAGGTGCTGCCTGACCTGTCGAGTTCCTCCATCACTTTATGGGTCTTGCTCTAGAGAGTTCCTATATTCACACCTGGGTTCACTTGAAAAAATTTTTATATTACGAGGCAATGTATAAAAGAAAACAACATAAAATACGTTTGTATGTTTGAGTATTAATAAAAGTAACTTAAGAAAGTTCCAAAATCTGCTGGTCCAGTACTACCAAAGCCCCAAGTTGGCTGGATTATCAGAGTCTTACCATATGTATCTATTCAATGATTTTATTGTCCCAGTGGGTAGTCTTCCTCAATGAGTGTGAGTTGGAGTCTTGGCAATAAAGTAATAAACTCTCTGCTTTTGGGACCGGCAGTTGTTGTCATACCCTGTTGCACTATACCATGCCCTGTTCTCACTGTTGTTCGAGCCTTCCGCACTTCTTGTTCGATAGGGGGGCCTCCCTCTTGGTGCTGGTGGGACCCAAGAACTTGTAAGAAGAACTGTACTAATCTCAAAAGTGCATCAGCAGTGCAGCATTAACATTTCAGTAGTAGCCCTTAACTAAATAGTTGACTGCAAGAGAAAATTACCAAAACATGTCACAGACAATTAAGTGGTTTGGAGAAGTGCATTTCAAATGTTCAATTAGAAACTGCACCATTCTGCAACCTGCAATTTCTAAAGCAATTTGTTGGAGTGCATATTCAGGCAGAAGACAGGAGATTTCCCCTGATCTCCAAAGTACTATAATTGGGTTTTTCACATCCACCTAAGAATACAGCAGGTCTTGGTTTACTGTCTCTTCTGAAAGATATCTCTGGCAGTCCAGCACTCCCTCAGTAGCAGACTAGATTTTTCTGTTTATATTTATTGAAATCTAAGTATTACTCACAAGTAATGTCCAGTTGTCCCAGAGAAGGTGATGCATGGTTTAAGTCCTCCCACAGTACAGTTGGGGAGGATGCTCCGGGATTTCAAACGGTGAGGAAGGATGGAAGGAAGGGTGGTGTGTGACTTGGAAGGGAATCAGCAGGTGGTGGTGTTCCAGTGCACTTGCGGCTCCAATCCTTCATGATTCGAGAGCCACTTGACTAGTTTGGGTGCGTAATGGCTGTGGAGGACAGACACCACAACCTTTGTGCACCAGTAGTGGAGGGAATGAAGGCTTTGGATTGTCAGTTGGGTATTAATTGAACATGCTGCTTTGATCTGTGCAGTGTCGAGCTTCTCATTGGTGCAACACTTAACCAGGCAAGTGGAGCAGAGTTCAGTGTGCAACTTTCTGACTCAGGCAAGAGCCTTACCCCTTGAGTCATTCTATGTATTTTGCTCTCCACTTCAGTAACACTGAGTGTAAACTAGGTGCTGGTTAGTCATCTGCTCGGAATCAGCTGCACAGCACCGCCTTCCATTTGCATTTCATCCATGGCACTGCACTCTGTCCAAGTGACCACAGGCAAGCAATAATTTACCTCACCGTCACTGTCCAGCTCCCAGACACAAGGTAACCCATCCCATCACCCCTCCACTAAACATTTCCAGAACATTCAATCACACTGCTACACCTCCCTCCTCCCCCACATGGTCACCGCAGCGCTACCACCGTGCATCTCCACCGCAGCCCTGCTTCAAGCAGACACCATCCCAACAACTCCCATCTTTTCATCGCTGCCACATCTCCTCCCGCTAACTCCACCATGCAACCACCACACCCGCAAGAAATCTGCATCTCAGACACACAATCCCAAGTTCATTCTCACTGCAAAGTGGGAATCAAAGGTAGATTTAAAGACAGTTGCCAGGATCAAAGGGTTTTAGTTCTGATGGAAGGTGGGTCTGCTTATTTTCTTTGGGAATGAAGAGTACTGAGGAATTTCACTGTGGGTTTGGAACTCATAGACTTGATGAAGTAGAAGCTCTTATCGCAATAAAACCTGATCAGCATGATATACAAGGCTGCAGGCCAAGCACTGGGCTAGTTACCTTCCTACCCGCAGGCAGTGGCACAGAGAGTTAAATGACCCCTTTCTGTGTTGCCGACTTCTGTGATTCTGTCAACACAGTAAATGGCACAGAATGTATCTGCCACCTCCCCTGTGTGACACAGCTGGGACTGGCCATGCAAGCACAAAAAGTAGAGTCCAGGGGTTAACTGCACAACCAGATGGAAGAGCTTGCCCTGTAACTCGCCATTCTTCTGTTAGTCCTGAGTAGTCAGCTGGCCTACTGAGCAATCAGCCGCTTCCATTGCTGGGAAGTTGTTGACTTGATACCCATTTTAAATCTGTGTACTCGGGGTATCCGCACCTCACTGGTGGCATTCCCACTGCTGCTGCATCCAAGACCTAACTCCCGTGCAGTGTCCTCAACAATGCGGATAATAAGCCCAACAGTTTAGCGCAGCCTTTAGCTCAAGGTTTTGTTGCATCAGAGTCAAGTTGCTGGCTGCTTCCCTGCATTGACAAAAGAAGGAATATTTGATGGTTGACTGGCTGGGTGACTTATTACCTGAATGAATGCCTTTGTGATTTGTTCAGGGAACAGATGGGGGGGGGGGGGATAATGGGGCAGAATAATTGACATTGCCTGCTAGAGAAATGAGTAAATGGAATTAATCAAGAGAATTAAGAATCATGGCTGTATCCATGATTGACAGGCTTGTTTTAAGAATGGATGCATTTCTCACATAACAAGACTAATTTATAAATGGCAAGATGGCTGATGGACAGATGAATGGATGTATTGAAATACAACGATGAAAGACTGCACAGGGAAGTGGTCAAAAAGATGAACAGCTAGTTAAGCCCAACACTGGGCTATTGACCAAATCCTTATGTGGATCAGAAATTGTGAGGATTAAAAATAAATAAATTAAATGATGTAGCAATGGACAGGAAGCTGGATGAACAAATAGCTGACATTTAAGTTTTAGGACCAGCGGGCACAGCCTCAGAACTGAAGGATGCCCCTTCAGAACGGAGATGAGGAGAAATTTCTTTAGGTGGATAGTGATGAATCTGTGGAATTCATTGCCACAGATGGCTGTGGGGGTGAAATCAAAGCGGAGGTTGATAGATTGTTGATTAGTAAAGGCATCGAAGGTTATGGGAAGAAAGAGAATGGGGTTGAGGGGGATGATAAATCAGGTGGAGCAGACTCGATGAGCCAAATGGCTTAATTCTGCTCCTTGCCTTATGGTCTCTGCATTGATTTGCTGCCTGACACGATGGTTGTTGCTCGGTGTGCAGGCACATGGATGGTGAATAAGTTGGTGCTTTGGCTATTTGGCGGCTCAATGGATGCTAGTTAGGTGATAAGCTAGCCCACTTAACAGTGGTTCAGCTAATTAGTTAGTGTATGTAATGAAAGAGATGGAGCTTAATTGGTGCAAATGAATTGATTCATGACAAGCAATGAGATGAATAGATTGTTAAATGACTGATTGGTTAAATGATTAATGGTCAGATGAATGAATTGCCAGCTCAGTTGTGGCATTGTTCACTAGATTGATCAGTTTACAAATAGAATAGAAATATGGCCAGTTCTCCGTTTTGTTAAATAACATTGTATTTCCTAGCAGACGTCTAGATAGAAAGGATGTTTCCTATAGTATGGAAGTGTAGGACCTGAGGGCACAGCCTCAGAATTTTGGGATGTCCATTTAGAACAGAGATGAGGAAAAGTTTCTTTAGTCAGAGGGTGGTGAATCTGTGGAATTTCTTGCCACAGGCAGCTATGCAGGAAAGTTCACTGGGTATATTTAAGGTGGAGGTTGATGGGTTCTTGATTAATCAGGGTGTCAAAAGTTACGGGGAGAAGGTAGAAGAGTAGGGTTATTATTCCAAAATAAATCAGCCTTGATGGAATGGTAGAGCAAATTTATTGGGCTTATTGGCCTAATTCTGCTCCTATTCATTATGGTCTTGTAGTTGGCTATCTATCTGGATATTAGTTTGGATCATTGGACATTTGGATTATTGGTTGAATAGGAAGATAATTTGAACTAATGTCATAAAAATGATGGATGGTTGACTGAGTGGATAGTTAGCTTGGTGTATATTTACAGATAAGTTGGCATTGTTTCTGGATGTTTGGATTACCTATTTGCTGGCTGACTAAACAACTAATAGAAGAACAAACATAAGGGTACACTGAAGAAAATAATACTGACAGCTAGCTGGCTGGAAGATCCAGTAGTTGGCTGGGAGGGAGATAATAACAAACACCAATAGGCTTGGCAGACAGATGGAATTTGAAGGGCTTGCACGATGGTTGAATGAAAAGACAAAGAAAAGCAACTTCTTTACACAGGAAAATGGACAGAATTGGTGGCTAAGTGGGCCAAAGAAAAAGTGACAGATGAACTTGAAAGAATGGATTTTCCTTGATATAGTCATCCTGTCCTCAGTAGAAATCAGATTGCATGAACAAGAAAAAAGAATTGAATGAAAGAGCAAATTTTCACTTCAAAGGATTCACAAGCAATGTTAACATTTATTCAAATGGCCAATGTGGATGTAAGTCATTGAGAAACTCTTGTTCACAATAACAAAATTCCCAGTTATTATTAAACTCCAGCTATCTGCCATCCAATCACAGGGAAATACCAACGGTTTGGCATCTGGCTCACTGGGTGATGTACGGCATGTGTTCTTCTTTCTATTGACTAACAGGGGACTCCACTCAGACCGTCACAGCCCTGTTTCCTGTGCTCACTTTAAATGACCAAGACCCCATTTTAACAGTCCCTTTAAATTTATTATAATATTGTGCTACGTCTTAAATAAATAAAAATCAAATGTTATATAAGAAAAATCACAAGTCCCCAATAGGAGAATCTAGAACTAAGATTTCACTATTCATAGATAAGGGGCCCACATTTAATTGGAGGTGGGATGAATTATTGTCTCCAAGAGGTTCAGGGGTTTAGGAATCTCTTTCTCAAGGGCATTAGAAGCAGAATTGTACAATATCATTAAGACAGAGGTAGATCTATACTTGTTAAATAAGGGTGAAAGGTTGTCATGAGTAGAGAGCACCGTGGAATTGACAGTACAATCTGTTAGCTGTGATCTTATTGAATGATGCAATCAACTCAGGAGCCAAGTGGCCTAATCTCACTCCTTATTCATATGCTCATATGACAACCCATACATAAAATCACTCTCTCACTGCTAGATTGCTCAGCAGTAAATATGTTGTATAAAGAGCCAAGGCAGAGCACACAGACCGACTTTGCATCAGTGAAATTTGCTGGTTCTGCAGTGATAACATCTGCAGAAGCTGAAGCAAGGCAGCCAGTGAGAAGCAGAGTATCACCAGCAATATTGTCTGGATTTCCACATTTAATTGTGTATGCTGAAGCACTAAACAATGCTGACAATTTTACAAAGTACTGACAGCTAATAATTTTGCTGTCATTACATTTGTAAATTCCAGGCCAATAAGATTATTGGAAGTTAATTAAGGAACATCTTGAATTAGCTTCCACTGAACAAATTGTTTATTCCAACTAATAAAATTAATTTACAATATTTCATTCCAGCCTTAATAAACCTACTCACAGAGATTTGGAGCTAAACAGCGTTGGTTTTGATGCTATAAATGTGGCATCTGGGCAGCACTGTGCCAGACAAGTTATTGGGCTTCTTGCCTAATGACAGCACACAATAAAATTATATCATCTGGACAGTGTATTTTGTACTCATCACAATCTAGCATACACTACAAAATCATCATGGATATGGTGTGAGACATCATGTGCTTTACTGCTCTTCCAAACGTGTTTCTTTTCTCTAAAAGCAATTGCCACCCAGTTTGAAAATATATTTATAAGGGTGGTAATTAAAAGATCAATGAACTATTCCTTTACAGTTTCACTTCAAGAAGTTTTTAACTGGAAATTTACATTTTTCTTAGTTCCAATGGGAAGTCTGTGTCGTGGTCTGAACCAGGAACAGGACGGCCAGCGAAGGGACAGCACATGTGGCACAGACTCTCAGTCCACGTGAAGAGCAAAGATGGTGCCTCTAATCAGACAGCTGTTATCAAACCCCTAACCAAACCATATCAGAACCAGGTCAAAACCCTCAACTTCTCTGATGTCAGCACAAAAGCCCTTTACAATGTAGAGGAAGAGGATGAAAATGATCCTTTGAGACCTGATGTTCCCAATAGTCCAGAGATGATGTTAGAGAGACGATCAATGTCTATCACACAACTTAAGGAAATAGAAGATCCTGACTTTTTCATTTCTGATCAGATGCAAAAAGGTGTTTCAGTCATGGATCACTTGCATGGAGTGGGCAATACATTCAAACCCAATATGACTGATCTTAATTCAATGCTTGCTGTGCCAGTGTCTGGTAATGGAATGAATCCATTGTACCAACTTAATCAGGATGTGCTCCCACTGCAAATGACAACCTTTAGTCCCCAACCCATCTCGCCCGTTGAAGAGGAATGTGAAAGGTTTGATCTCATAGACGACTACATGTATGACAGCACTGAGAACCCAGACGAGCTCCTCACCCCCAACAAACTTACCTTGGAGGACTCCCCAGCACTCACTCCGCCCTCTCCCTTCAGGGATTCGGTGGCATCTGGCAGCTCAGTTCCCAGCTCGCCGATCTCCGAATCGGTGCTGTGCACCCCACCAAATGTAACCTACGCTTCTGTCATTCTGAGAGACTACAAACAAACTTCCTCCACTCTGTGAAGGCTCAGCTTCTGCGTCCAAAGTCAAAGCTGCTGGGAATGTCAATGTAACATAGACAGAGGGTGGGGGAGGGAGGAGCGTTGGGTGGTAAGGAGAGGTGGGTTACCTTGTGCCAGAGTGCAAGTCGTAGAGTTTGATAATTAAGAGGAAAGTAAGCGTGTGTCATTCCAATAGTCACCTGAAATTATATATAGGGTTTCCCCTGCAGGGTTCAGGATGTGTCTAGGTTCGAACAATAGTTTCCAAAGTATTACTGTATAGATAAAAAACTCCTATTTTAATGCATATCTTTTTCTCATGTGAAATAGTTATTAGATTATAATTACTGGACAGAGATGTTTTTTGCAGTTACAACTGCAACCTGTTAAACCAGGTAACTACCGCTCTGTTTTTCTGTCTTGTTTGTTGATTGGGTATCAAAGACTGTAAGTTATTTATAAAACAAAGTTGAACACTAGCTCTTCAATAATAATCCTACTTAAATCCTTAAGGTTTTGCTTTGGTTTTTAACCAAATGAGATCAGCAGGTCACAATGCAATAGGAAAGTCCACTATACTTCATTACTCCAGAGGATGGTGGTGTCACTGGTTTTATTTGGAAGCAGGCTGAATCCAATGGCAATTCAGTGAAGAGAATTGGATATTTTGTCTGTTACTCAAGCTTTGTGAACTCATTTTGCAAGTCGCTGAGATTGAGTCTATGCACACAATTTACATGTAGCTACTATCTTTCACTGTATTTTTTTTTGATGGTGGAAATTATCTCATCTTTATTTTAAGAAATTGCCAAAGACTGGAGCTCTAAGCTTTTCACCTGTCACAAGACAAACAGCAAGTTATTCCTTCAAGTCAGGAAAATTGCCAGAAGAATTTGACATGGGTGTAAATGCTCAGAACAAGAGGAAGGCTACCAGCCCTGCCCTGTGACTTCGGACCCAGATCAATGTGGATGACACTAAGCCAGTCTCTAAGATCAGAAAACTCTCAGATCAAGAACAATTCATGGGTAATGCAAGCCCAGCTAATGGTGCCATATCTAATGGAAAAATAAAACTAATTTGAATTCAGTTAGAAAACTGTGGGAGGATCTACTGATCCCTCTGTCAACTTGTTGTGGATCATCAGAAATAATCAGAAAACAGACCCATCTGCAGCTTTGCCTACAATCCTTATTCTTTGGAAAATTAATTAATGTCTCTGGAAGGTCCTACGAGACCAGAGCAAAATGTGGACTACACTTGCCCATTGTTGGTTTCTCTGTAGCCTTTGGCATTTCTGGCCACATTGCCCTCCTCTTATGCCCAACCTGGACCTTTTCTACAGGTCTTCACTTCCACCACGTCTAGTCCCTACTGACGTCTCTCCTTTATTCCTTCCTAATTCCCATCCACTTCTGCTTCTGAGCAACGATTCCTGAAAACACATCAATTTCTGCACTGACAATCGTGACTCATCTTATCACCACCTCACCCGACACCTCCGCCTCTCCGAAGTCTAAGACCATTTCTCAGATATCCAGAACAAGATCAGCAGAAATTTATTTCATTTAAACATTGGGAAGTCCATAGCCCTTTTCAATGGTACCTACTGTAAACTGTATATCCTAGTCACTGACTAGACAACAACCCTATTCATCTCCTTGGCAACCACCTGAGAGAAAATGCATTTGACTTGCCATTATATTTAATTTCAAGTTGAGTTTTAAACCAAATATTTACGTCAGAGAATGACTTATCTCCATCCCATAACCCACTTCCCCCCCTGTCTTTGCTCACTGGTTGTTATGATGCCAGCACATTGCTTCTTACCTCCTCAATTCCACCTTTTGTAACTTAAAGGTCATCTAAAACTGCCCAAGTCCTAACTTGCATCTTCATTCACCAATTAACACAATGCTTGCTGAGATACATTGTCTTTCAGTCCATCAACCTGATTCTAAAAGTCTCATCTCTGGTTTCATCCCTATCACTATATTTTCCAACTCTGACTGATTTTAAATTGCTTCACTATGGGCATTGGCACTTATTTCTTCAAATATCAGGACACTTCGCTCTGCAATTTCTTCCTTGAGCAACCCCGACCCCCTCTTTATTTCCCATCTCACACAGTCCTACCTCTAACCAAAATCACATGTGGCTCTGCATCAAATTTGTCTGACAGTGTTCCTTTAAAGCACCAGAGAACATTTTACTATGTGAAATACTTCTCCGCTATGTAAATAGAAGCGGTTGTTATCATTGTTAATAATGTTTTGTGGTGATGTATAGTAGACATGTGTAAGATGTACACAATGTACAACAGTTGCATTTATTTACAGAAAAAAATGAACAACTTAGCACTAATTCACTAAGAGGTAGAAACTGACTCAGAGAACCTCATCTCTGATCTCCTACCTAGGCTACAGTGGTCTCTAAATGGCACTCACACAAGTCAGAACTGATGTGGACAAATGATAACAAATGGAAATTAAGAGCTTCTGCAATATGTGACTGCAGCAATCAAGAACAGACTTCCAAACAATTCAATCCACACACACACAAAGGAGTGATCACGGCAGTACAGTCGTTCAACCTAGATGCAGTTATCTGGTTTCAACATATAAGTGTTAAATTATTGTTTTTGCTGTACAGATTCATAAAAAAGTATCAAGTAAATGAACTTGAAGGTAAACAAATGATTTTCACAATCCCAGCTGAGAGTTTTCAGAGATTTCCTGAGTCTTGAACAAGTTGTTAAAGAGCAACAAGCTTCCATAGTGGTTATTATAGTGATCAAAGGTACCACGCATTTAATGCAACTTGCTTCTCAATGGTACAAAGGACTTTTGTCATATCAAATTTTGATGCATTTTTTGTGAAAAGTACAGTTCAACATATTATTTCTTGCTGCTCTTAAGATTTATGCCAATTTGATTTGTATTCTTTGTAAACCGTTCTACAAGGACTTTTTTTATTTAAAAAAACTGTAAGAATCTTTCAAAGTTATAAAGTATAAGTTTGAGGAATTTTGCCCAGAAATAGATGTTCTTGAAATTCTGTTCTGTGAATTTAGAAATACTGATTATGTTACTCCCACATTTTAGGTGATGTTCCTTACATTAAAAATCTCACTCCTGATATCTCATCCTCAGCATCATTCTGCAGTACTGGGCAATCTTGCAATTTGTCAATATTAGTATAATGTATTGCTACATTCCTCATACAGAATTTTTTTTTAACCTTTAACTGGTTTTGGGATAGATTGAGTTGGGAGCAATCTTCCCTTGAACAGAAAGTCATGGATTCAAGGCTGGGATTCTAGTGCAATATAAACTTGACAGATAAATAAAGTTCCATAGGTGCACCTAAAGATTCCAGGGCACTATTCAAAGAGTAACATTGGGGTTTTCCTGGTGTTCTAGCCGATATGTGTCTCACTACTAACTTTATGGAGATTAGTTGGACCTTACATTGATGCTCATTGAAGCTTATTGCACACAAAGGACGACAACATTTCCTATGTTACAACAGTGAATACTTCAGAGTTAGAAAAATTCATTAGGATGTCAAGACAGTTGCTGTGTTATTCTTCCTTTCCTGCAATAGTATTCTTAAGTTTCTCTCTCAAACAGAAAGATGACAGCACATTGGGTGGTCCATCAAGTCTGTAACAACTCAGTTTAAGAGTAATCCAATTAATTCCACTGCCCCATCTCTTCTCAACAGCCCTACTGTTATGTTTCCTTTCTATTACCTATCAACTCCCCTTTTGAATGGTGATTGAATATGCCTCCAAAACAGTACCTTAGCAGTACATTCTGTAGCCTAACCATTGGTTGCACAAAAAATGTTATTTCTTGTGCCATATTTGTTGCACTGCCAATTATCATTAGATCCTTTTACTGAATGGGAACAATTTTTATCTACCCTGTTCTGCCCCTTTATATTAGATACCTCCATCAGAACCCCCCCTCAACCTCCTCTACTCCAGGGAGAACAACTGCATCTTTTCCAGTCCATCCACACATTTTCTAAAGTTAAGAGCCTAAAACTGGATGAAATATTGCAAAGGTGGCCAAACCAGTGTCTTGCAAATGCACATCATGATTTCCCTACTTTTGTACTCTGAGTACAAAATGTATTTATCTGTACTCAAAGTACATTGCAAAATGTACTTAAAATGTACTCTTGTACTTATGCTAGGATCCCATGAATATTTTAACTACTTATTCAATCCTACCACTTTTGCAAATATATAGCCTCTCTCTTTTCTTCCTAATATAACAACAAGCTCGGACTGTGCTACATCTCATCTGCCACGTGGCACGGATTCTATCCTTTTGAAGCTAATCACCCGTCACACTTCACTACATTTCTTAGATTAACTCATTAGCACCTACAAGGTTCCTTATGAGCTACATTGAGGCCCACTGGGTAAGTGTTATAGGAGCCAAGCCTTGCAAAATTGGTCTTTCAAATACTTAATGAGTTCTTCAACTTGTACAATGATTCTCTTCTGATAAGAGTTAGCTGGATGCTGCATTGTGCTGATCAGCAACTTTGACACTGATAAACCCACGGCCTCTGCCATCTGCAAGCACATGAACACCTTTGGGTTCCTCTCCAAAACACTAATCAGCTTGACTTGGACACGTTTCGCTTATCTTTAGTCAACCCCGAGTCAAAATCCCAGCGCACCTCACGTAATGGCTTTGCAGCAACTTCTCCACCACAGGGACCACAATTATTCATATAGGCCCATTTCACCACTCTCCTAAGGGTAACTTGTGCCAGTGGTCCGCAAATCTCAACAATGAGCAACAAACAAAAAATATCCCCGAAAGCAGCACAAAATCAGATCTTGATTAGTGAGAGTAGGGAAACAGGTAAGATGCTTGATCCACGGAGAACATAGCATCAAACTTTTTGTCAACCCTAATTTATAGAAACATAATTTGTGCCAGCTTCCAGTCAGATCTTGTTAACAGTGTTACTGAAATTAAAGTCAAATGCCTGAAATTCATGGACAAATACAGGAGCAAGGGAACGTGAATGTTCCTGATGATGAAGAAATCGGTCAGCAAGTGAGCAATGTACAACTGGTTCAGTTCTATTTTGCCTGTACCATTTGCTATAATGCCAATGCAAAGAATGAAAAATTTTATGTAACCCACTATAAATTAATGAAGCACTCCTTTATCCGAGTTTTCAACATGGGGCCCTTGACACAATGCAAGGACGCACTAGAAATCTAGGGCAACTAACTCCAGTGGATTTCCACTGCTGTCATCTCCTAATAGATGAGTTGATTGCAGGTATTGCTGTGTAACTGGAAAACTAGAACACTATAACATTCCCAGTCCCATGGGTCTAGATCACTTTCTTCTTCAGCATGATCTCAACATGCAAAAGAGAAACCTTGAACTTTTGTAACAATGCAGTGATAACAGCCTCAAATCCTAACCTGAACATAGAATTCCTCTAAAATATCAGAGCTGGTGTTGCTTTCAATGTTGAGTAGTACCCAAATTCTTAGAATAATGATTATGTAATTTAGCTAAATTAGGAGAATAATTGATAGTAATTATTGGTTGTGCACTGTTAACCATATATGAATTTAAAATTCTAATTGCGAGTTTGCTATTCAACTTGTTAACTGCAAATGTAAGAAAAAATGTTTAGTCAAGGTAACAATTCAAAAGCAAATGATAATAAAAGATGTTCCATTTACTCTAGTAAGATATTTTCTATTGCAGTAAATCCTCTTTTTGACATTTTTCTGTTTGAATTATGACTGGTGCAGCAATGTATAATAAATTTTTTGATATTTAATTTTAAATCAAACTTCTTTGAATTAAACTGTTGCACTGTATCTTGTGTTGTTGAACATGACATTAGTTCCAACAATGATTTGACTTGAAATACTCTCAGCGTTCCATTCAAATCACTCCCACTTTGAGCTCTGCCTAAACCTCACGAGATCTGTGCTGCTGCATTTCTGGTTTCCTGCAAAGAAAATCTTCTTTTCTTGCTCCACCTTATCTTTGGAACCCACCCCTGAAACAGATCTGTCTCCTCTAATTTTAAGGTGCTCCTTAAAGTTTTTTAGTTAAAACCCTTGGTCTCATCAGATGTTACTTAATAACACTCCTGAGAAATATTGTGGGGCATTTTACCTCATTATTGTAAATTGTAAATCTGTGACCTATTACGTTTCTGGCAATATTACTAGTTTTGATTCTGGTTGGTTGCAGAAGGTTAGATTAGTTGCAGGTTAATCTGTAACAAATACCTTCAGGGACAATCTCTGTCTACTGACTGTAATTAAATAAAGCAGTATGAAATATTGGTCTCATATCATTCAATACATTATTGTTCAGCTGAGAATATTGTTTGAATACTCTTTGGAAACCACAAAGAAGAGGAAAATATGGGTAGCATATTGAGTTTCCTTTGGTACTCGAACTGTAACACAGGAGGATACCAGATCTCAACAGATAATCCCCTCAGTCCTGTCTCCTCTGCTTATTTCCTTGAATCCTGATGATTTACCCTCTCTTGCACAACCCCTTTGCTTCTTTGGTCACTTCCTTATAGCAGGAATAATAACCTACCAGTATGTCATTGACATGCAGAAGGAATCCAGAACACCCAATTTAAAAAGAACACAATGTTACAAGGAAAAAGTGCAAACTCCAGGCAGAGAGCACTCTAATTCCAGAACTGATCCTGGTCTCTGGAATTCAGTGTTAACTGCTGTTCCAGCACACTACCACCAGTTACAGAATCGATGCAGAGACGTGTTCAGCAGTTACTCACTTCCA
The DNA here is from genome assembly GCF_048418815.1 of Hemitrygon akajei. Classification (NCBI taxonomy): domain Eukaryota; kingdom Metazoa; phylum Chordata; class Chondrichthyes; order Myliobatiformes; family Dasyatidae; genus Hemitrygon; species Hemitrygon akajei. The sequence continues at coordinate 94,450,938 of NC_133130.1, read as the reverse complement.
TGGCTCGCCTGGATCAGAATCAGTGACATCTGTGGCTTTGCAGCAGCAGGTTAAGCTCTGTGCAATGCCTCGCTTAAGGCCATCCATCAATAGAATGGACACACCTAACCTGTCACACCACCAAAGTTGTCTGTCACTAATCACCTCTTGTCTTTTCCTTTTCCATGTTAAGTTGTAATCCTTCCCCTCGCCTTGTCAGGTATCGGCTGTGACCTACCAGTACTACTTTGGCTTGTGGGTTCTGTTCACAGACTTGAAAACAGCAACTAGGCTGAGGTGCCCCCACAGTACTGAAGGAGTGCTACACTCTCAAGGGGTGGACAAGTCAGTGTGACTCTGCTCTTGGGTTGATGCGAAGATCCCACATAAAGTATTTAGAAAAAAACATGGGCGATCCAACCCATCATCCTTTCCTCAACCAGTTCCTCCATTCCCCATCTAACCCTCCCCCATTCTCACTACCCCCATTTCCCCTCCTGTTTTCCCCATACCCAAATCACCCACACAACCCAATTCACCATCTCCTACCTCCATTCCCCATCTAACCCTCCCCCATCCTCACTACCCCCATTTCCCCTCCCCTGTTTTCCCCATTCCCAAATCACCCACACAACCCAATTCACCATCTCCTACCTCCATTCCCCATCTAACCCTCCCCAATCCTCACTACCCCCATTTCCCCTCCCATTTTCCCCATTCCCAAATCACCCACACAACCCAATTCACCATCTGCTACCTCCATTCCCCATCTAACCCTCCCTCATCCTCACTACCCCCATTTCCCCTCCCGTTTTCCCCATTCCCAAATCACCCACACAACCCAATTCACCATCTCCTACCTCCATTCCCCATCTAACCCTCCCCCATTCTCACTACCCCCCATTTCCCCTCCCGTTTTCCCCATTCCCAAATCACCCACACAACCCAATTCACCATCTCCTACCTCCATTCCCCATCTAACCCTCCCTCATCCTCACTACCCCCATTTCCCCTCCCCTGTTTTCCCCATTCCCAAATCACCCACACAACCCAATTCACCATCTCCTACCTCCATTTCCCATCTAACCCTCCCTCATCCTCACTACCCCCATTTCCCCTCCCGTTTTCCCCATTCCCAAATCACCCACACAACCCAATTCACCATCTCCTACCTCCATTCCCCATCTAACCCTCCCTCATCCTCACTACCCCCATTTCCCCTCCCGTTTTCCCCATTCCCAAATCACCCACACAACCCAATTCACCATCTCCTACCTCCATTCCCCATCTAACCCTCCCTCATCCTCACTACCCCCATTTCCCCTCCCCTGTTTTCCCCATTCCCAAATCACCCACACAACCCAATTCACCATCTCCTACCTCCATTCCCCATCTAACCCTCCCCCATTCTCACTACCCCCATTTCCCCTCCCCTGTTTTCCCCATTCCCAAATCACCCACACAACCCAATTCACCATCTCCTACCTCCATTCCCCTTTTACCCGACCCCATTTCTGCACCTCCCTCCCTCGCCCTCATTACCCCCACCTCAGCTTTCCACATTTCTCCCCTCCCCTATTCACCACTCCCCCTCCTCCCATTTCCCCTTCCCCCACCATTCCCCCCCCCAGCTTCTGGCATCTTCCCCTCCCCAATTTCTTCCCTCCTCACTGCACTTCCACTTTCTCCCTCACCCACCTACCACCATTCCCCCTCAACCCTCTATCCAATAGGTACATTTAATGTCAGAGAAATTCTCCCGTTGCCCCCTCCCCAACACCCCAATACCCTCCCCACTTCACTTGACTAATATTCCCTCCTTCACTATTTCACCTGCTTCCTCCGCCACCCTCTCCCATTTCCCTCTCTGCTTCTCCTTCCACCTCCCCAATTTGACCCTCCCCACCTCACACTTCTCCCCTAGGTCCTCCTCCACCCTATCTCCCCATTCTCTCCTTGTCCCTCAACCATTTCCCAATCCCACATCAGAATCTCCTTCCTCTCCACATTCCCATTACCAGCTCGCCCTTCCCTCCCCCTCCACAGTCCTTTCTTCCCACTACCACATTCTGCTCCCTCCTCTACTCACCTTTCCTCCCACTACCCCTTCCCCAGTTACCACCCTTCCCCTCTCCCTGTTCCCCTTTCTGCCAGCTTCTTCCTTCACCTCAACTCCCTCTACTTGGGCTCTCCCCTTTCCCACTCCACCTGCTCCCCCCTCCACACACCAATCCCTTCCCACACCACCTCCCTCCTGCCCCTACCCCCACTCCCTCCCTCCGTCCTCCTCACCCTTCTGCTTTCCCCAATCTTTCCCTCAAAGCCACACCCCTTTCCCCCAAAACCCACACCATCTCCCTTTCCCCTACACCACTTACTTTCCCCACCCTCAACCCTTCTCCCTTCCCCCACCCACTTCTCCCTTTCCACAACCTTCTCCCAATCCCCTTGCTCCCCCTTCCCCACCCCAATTTCCTTTCCCTCTTCCCCACCCGCCATCCATCCCCTTCTCCCAACACCCTTCCACTTTCCCCACCCCATTTCCCCTTTTCCCCAACTTCATCCCTCATCCCCCACTTCCCACACACCACCCACCTCCTCCTATCCTACCTCCCTTCTAGCCCCTTCACCAACCCCCTCCTCCCCTCCCCTTACCACAATCCATGTCACTTTCCCCACTCCCCACCCCATTTCCCCACCACCTTCCCCAACCCTCTTCCCCAGCTCCTCGCCACACCTCCCCATTACCCCCTCTCCATCACCTTTCCCATTTCCCTATTCCCCACCACCACTCCCATTCCCCATCACTAACAACCTACCCTTCCCCATTCCCCTCTCCACCCATCCATTCCCCTTTCCCCACCCCTCCCCCACTCTTCCCCACCCATCCCTCCACTCCCTCTCCCTTCCACCCCTCCTCTTCTACCCCCACCCTGACCCCTTCCACTTCCTCCTCCCAATCCCTTCCCTTTTCCCCATCCCACCCCTCCACTTCCCTCTCCAGTTCCCCCTCCGTTTCCCCACCCTACCCCAACCCCTCCCCATTTCCCCACCCCTACCCCAATGCTCCCCCATTTCCGCACCCTCAGCCCAACCCCTTCCCATTTCCCAACTTCGACCCAAACCCTCCCCATTTCACAACCCCTATCCAACCCCTCCCCATTTCACAACCCCTATCCAACCCCTCCCCATTTCCCCACCCCAACCTCTACCCCTCCCCATTTCCCCTAACCCAACCCCTCCCCATGTCCCCACCCCTACCCCATTCCTCCCCATTTCCCCACCCCTCCCCATTTCCCCACCCTTTCCCAACCCCTCCCCATGTCCTCACTCCTACCCCAATGCTCCCCCATTTCCGCACCCTCAGCCCAACCCCTTCCCATTTCCCAATTTCGACCCAAACCCTCCCCCATTTCACAACCCCTATCCAACCCCTCCCCATTTTCCCACCCCAACCTCTACCCCTCCCCATTTCCCCTAACCCAACCCCTCCCCATTTCTCCACCCCTACCCCAACCCCTCCCCATTTCTCCACCCCTACCCCAACCCCTCCACATGTCCCCACCCCTACCCCATTCCTCCCCATTTCCCCACCCTTTCCCAACTCCTCCCCATTTCCCCACCCCTACCCCACCCACTCCCCATTTCCCCACCCCTACCCCAATCCCTCCCCATTTCCCCAACCCCTCCCCCATTTCCCCACCCCTACCCCAACCCTGCCACATGTCCCCACCCTACCCCAACCCTCCCCCATTTTCACACCCCTCCCCATTCCTCTCCATTTCCCCGCTCCTACCCAACCCCTCCCCATTTCCCCAACCTAACCTCTACCCCTCCCCATTCCTCTCCATTTCCCCACTCCTACCCAACCCCTTCCCATTTCCCCACCCTAACTTCTATCCCTCCCCATTTCCCCTAACCCAACCCCTCCCCACACAGCACCCCATTTCCCCAACACCTTCCCTCCCTTTCCCTTCCCCCTAACCCACCACCTTCCCCAACCCTCTTCCCCAGCCCCTCACCACACCTCCCCATTACCCCCTCTCTCCATCACCTTTCCCATTTCCCTATTCCCCACCACCACTCCCATTCCCCATCACTAACAACCTACCCTTCCCCATTCCCCTCTCCACCCATCCATTCCCCTTCCCCCACCCCTCCCCCACTCTTCCCCACCCATCCCTTTCCCCCTCCCCACCCCTCCACTCCCTCTCCCCTTCCACCCCCACCCTGTCCCCTTCCACTTCCTCCTCCCAATCCCTTCCCTTTTCCCCATCCCACCCCTCCACTTCCCTCTCCAGTTCCCCCTCCCTGTTTCCCCACCCCTACCCCAATGCTCCCCCATTTCCGCACCCTCAGCCCAACCCCTTCCCATTTCCCAACTTCGACCCAAACCCTCCCCATTTCACAACCCCTATCCAACCCCTCCCCATTTCCCCACCCCAACCTCTACCCCTCCCCATTTCCCCTAACCCAACCCCTCCCCATTTCTCCACCCCTACCCCAACCCCTCCACATGTCCCCACCCCTACCCCATTCCTCCCCATTTCCCCACCCTTTCCCAACCCCTCCCCATGTCCTCACCCCTACCCCAATGCTCCCCCATTTCCACACCCTCAGCCCAACCCCTTCCCATTTCCCAACTTCGACCCAAACCCTGCCCCATTTCACAACCCCTATCCAACCCCTCCCCATTTCCCCACCCCAACCTCTACCCCTCCCCATTTCCCCTAACCCAACCCCTCCCCATTTCTCCACCCCTACCCCAACCCCTCCACATGTCCCCACCCCTACCCCATTCCTCCCCATTTCCCCACCCTTTCCCAACCCCTCCCCATGTCCTCACCCCTACCCCAATGCTCCCCCATTTCCGCACCCTCAGCCCAACCCCTTCCCATTTCCCAACTTCGACCCAAACCCTCCCCCATTTCACAACCCCTATCCAACCCCTCCCCATTTCCCCACCCCAACCTCTACCCCTCCCCATTTCCCCTAACCCAACCCCTCCCCATTTCTCCACCCCTACCCCAACCCCTCCACATGTCCCCACCCCTACCCCATTCCTCCCCATTTCCCCACCCTTTCCCAACCCCTCCCCATGTCCTCACCCCTACCCCAATGCTCCCCCATTTCCGCACCCTCAGCCCAACCCCTTCCCATTTCCCAACTTCGACCCAAACCCTCCCCCATTTCCCCACCCCTACCCCAACCCCTCCCCATTTCCCCACCCCTACCCCAATCCCTCCCCATTTCCCCACCCCACCCCAACCCCTACCCCAACCCCTCCCCATTTCCCCATCCCTACCCCAACCCCGCCACATGTCCCCACCCTGCCCCAACCCTTCCCCATTTTCACACCCCTCCCCATCCCTCTCCATTTCCCCACTCCTACCCAACCCCTCCCCATTTCTCCACCCCTACCCCAACCCCTCCACATGTCCCCACCCCTACCCCATTCCTCCCCATTTCCCCACCCTTTCCCAACCCCTCCCCATGTCCTCACCCCTACCCCAATGCTCCCCCATTTCCGCACCCTCAGCCCAACCCCTTCCCATTTCCCAACTTCGACCCAAACCCTCCCCCATTTCCCCACCCCTACCCCAACCCCTCCCCATTTCCCCACCCCTACCCCAATCCCTCCCCATTTCCCCACCCCACCCCAACCCCTACCCCAACCCCTCCCCATTTCCCCACCCCTACCCCGCCACATGTCCCCACCCTACCCCAACCCTCCCCCATTTTCACACCCCTCCCCATTTCCCCACCCCTGCCCCAACCCTTCCCCATTTTCACACCCCTCCCCATTCCTCTCCATTTCCCCACTCCTACCCAACCCTTCCCCATTTCCCCACCCTAACCTCTTCCCCTCCCCATTTCTCCACCCCTACCCCAACCCCAACCCCTCCCCATTTCCCCACCCCTACCCCTCCCCCATTTCCCAACCCTTCCCCCACTCCCACGCCCCTCCCCTTTCCCCATTCGCACCCACCCCTTCCTTTTCCCCATTGCCCTTAATACTACCCCTCATTCCCACCGCTCAGAAATTACCCCAACGTTTCCCCCTCCCCCAAGATTTCCCAGTTCATTTCCTCCTCCCGCTTGCTCCGACCCACAACGCCTTGACCTGACTGTCACCCTCCAGGCCTCGCCCCGTCGCCCTGCCCAGCTTCGGCTCCCGGAGCGTTCCTGTCTCGGGCGGAGCTTGAGGCAAGGCGGAAGCGGCGGGGCGCGGGCGGATGGCAGGCACCGGAGGCAGCGGCATGGTCGGCACTGAGCACCTATTTAAGGTGCTGGTGATCGGGGAACTGGGTGTCGGCAAGACCAGCCTCATCAAGCGCTACATCCACCAGCTCTTCTCCCAGAACTACCGCGCCACCATCGGCGTCGACTTCGCCCTGAAGGTCCTGCATTGGGATTCCAACACTCTGATCCGCCTCCAGCTCTGGGACATTGCAGGTAGGGAGTGCAGAGTGAGTGAGAACGTTCGAGTGTGGAGTGGAGGTGGGGGCAGAGATCGGAGGCGAGGGATGGCAAGGTGAAGTAGGAGGCAGAGAGTGGAGTGGGGGTGGGGGCAGAGATCGGAGGCGAGGGATGGCAAGGTGAAGTAGGAGGCAGAGAGTGGAGTGGGGGGGAATATTACAGTATATGAAACTTTAAATAAATAATTGCAGATAATGGAAACCTAAAATAGAGGCATAAAGGAGGGGCAGAAAGTTGAGTTGAGGTGGAGTACAGTGAAGGAGGGGGTAGTAGGCAAAGGGCAGTGGGAGGGCAGTTGGGGTGTGGTGGTGAATGGGAGTGGAGGAGGGGGGAGTGGGAGGCATGGAGAGACAATAGAAGAGTGGTCCATGGAGGGGGAGACCGTGAGGAGGACAGCAAAGAGTGTGGGAGGAGGTGGGCAGTAGAGAGTGCGGAGGAAGGGGCAGGGTGCAGAGATTGAGGAAGAGAGGGGGTACCATCAATGGGCAGTGGAGTGTAATACAGTAGGAGTATAGGGAAGGTAACAAATTGGAGTGTGTATGGGTTGAGAGAGAGAAGGAACAGGTGGTCAGTGGGCATTGAGAAAGAATAGAAGGAGACAGGGCAAGAGAGAGGAATGATCTCAGAGGCCATGTCAAGGGGCAGCAGAGGTGGGGGAAGAGGGGTTGAGGGTAAAAGTGCAGAAATGGGCTTGGTTAGGCAAAGCAAGAGGAGGGATATGGAGGAGAGGGATGATGAGGGAGTGGAGCAATGGAAGGATTGTTGCAGGTAAAGGACACAAGGGGAAAACTGGAGAGGTGAGGTGAAGAGAAGGGAGAGGGATGGCCATGGGCAGGGAGGATTGGAGAGAGAGAAGGGCAGGAGGGAGGAGAGGAAATTGACAGAGGAGGGGATAGAGATGGAGGAAGGGAGCGTGTTGGAAAGGGGAGGGCTGGGAATGAGAGCACAAAAGGGATGGGAGGAGAGGGGAGGCTGGGAATGGTTGGAAGAGCACGACGAGAAGGCAGGGAGGGGAGCATATTCGCGTGCCGACTAAATATACAGTGTTTGCGTCTGTGAAGAAATTCTGGAAACGTGTGGGGAAATAGTTCATCCTTAAGAAGGTGATACGGTGCAGAGTCCGTGAGCTGTACCCTCCCCCTCTCCCACTGAGACAAGAACACAGGTTCCCAACCTTTTTTTATGCCATGGATCCCTCCCACTAACCGAGGTGTCCGTGGGCCCAGGGTTAGGAACTCCAGGTCAATCATGTGGATTGTAGCTTCCATAGCTCCTGTTTTGCCACTGCAGCCAGCTGAAAGCCTCTGTCCCTGGCCCTGCTTTCCCAGTGATGTCCCAGCAGCTGTTGACATTCCTTAACATCTGGATGTTGTGATGGTGCATGTCCCTACAGCCAACACCCCTAGTGAGTTCAGGCAAAGTAAAACCCCATCGTCAGTTGTGGGAATAACCGGTTTGGTGAAGTGTCTGGGAGATGAATTTTTGTTCTTTCCCTGTGACATTTAGTTCAGCTGAAAGATTTGTCAATCCAAGTCACATTTAAGAATTCACTCTTTGGAATGAGGGATCGGAATGGCAAATTTCCCTCCCTTATAGAACGGTGGTAAATCAGTTGAGTTTTTACAGCTATTCAAAGCCTGTGGGATCATTTACCGATATTAACTTCCTATTTCTAGATTTCTGTAAATTATTGTTTAGTTAAGGCAAAATGTCATTTTAGTCCAGTCTGTTTTATGTATGTGACTTTTGATCGGAGGCATTGTAGCTGGCTTTTAACTATTCCTTGTAGTACCCCCCCCCCCACGGAGGCATTGTAGCTGGCTTTTAACTATTCCTTGTAGTACCCCCCCCCCCCCCCAAAAAAAGCCGGTTTTCAATTACTGTGTAGCACTCACAAACCTGGAGGGAATTGGCTTGCTACTATATAACCCACGTATTGTACAGGTGGGGACTGAAATATACTAATCTCCCACTCCCTTTCATTTGCACTACAAATTCCACTCTCCCATTTTCTGCAGCTACTGGCTCCATCCCTCTCCCTGTTCCTTGAACTGGTGTTCCTTTCAGTCTCGGCCACATTTTCTGTCCATACCAAAAATTCACTTCCTTTTGGTAACTAAAGCCTGTCTCCACTTCTGCTTTGGTTCTTTTACTTCCCTATCATGTATAGGGTCAGCTGTACCGATTCCCTTACACAGGGCACCTTTTCATAAAATCAAGTTCATCTAAACAACTATTGAGTCAACATCTCTTTCCTCACTGATCTACACTGGCTCCTAGCCCTGAGAGGCCTCCTTTCTTCCTCGTATCTTCCAGCTCCCGTTCGTCGTACAATTCTGATCCCTCTTGCCAAATAATAGCTTTCTTTGGCATAACAGAGAGTGCTGGAATCACTCAGTAGGTCGGACAGATCTATAGCTTTATCTTTCCCTTTGAGATTTGGATTGATGAATTGGAACTGGGAAAAAAAATTCATTTAATTCTCTCCTTCTCACCCCCATTTTCTTTACATCATAAAACTCCTAATCTTTAATTTTTTCTGGCCTTGATGTAATGTCCTTGCTTTCTTTTTATCTATCTCTATAGATGTTCTCAAACCCAAGTATTTCAAGCATTTTTTTAAAATTCCATCAGTATTACAAATGGTGGTATTTGATTATTGAAGATCTGTCTTGATTTCTATCATAATGCTGGGTCCTGGTCTGTTTTGTACTTGGGGTTATGCATGTAAAACTTTATGGTGCAGGTCTAGCTGCAGTAATTGGACCGAGGTATAGTGTACCAGACTGCCAATGCTACTATATTGAACTACAGCTCTGAGACTGTTCAACAGTCAACTAAGATTTGTCTCTTCATAGCTCTGCTTTGGTAATAAATTTACTTTGGAACTTAACTTCGATCTTTGGTTCAGTTGTGAATGTACCTGCATAAAGCTGTTAATGTGGGAACATTGAAAGAGTCGAGCCTCTTTCATCATTGAGTAATGTTTGCATTGATATTGTATAGGACTACCCAATCGGAATTTCAAAATGAGTTTGTCTTGGGCACTAATATAATCATATAGAGGAACAATGACAAACAGCTGGTTGATGGTGTAGTGGCATCAGCTCAAGACTTTGAAGCAAAATGGTCCCAAGTTCAAACCCAGCCAGCTCCTTGCACGCTTTCTGTCCGTGCTGGGTTAAGGTTGAGTTAGCAACTTGGCCTTGTAAAAGAACAGACAAGTGTTAAAGAAATGGCAAAGTTGCCACCCCGATGCACCACAAAGGCGCGGAGAGGAGCGACAATGGAAAGTGCACTTGCAGTAATGTCACAGGCACTTGGGTACAATATATAAGTTGTACAACTTGCACAATACGGTAAAAATTCTGAAAAGTTATGCAAAAAAAAAAGACACACAGATGTATGCACGATAGCGTAAGAGGAGATCTGAAGTGGCTGATTGGGGTTGTGCTGGTCATTTTGTCCATGGTTGATCCTTCAGTACATGAAGCATCAATACCAGAAATGCATAATGTGCTCCAGCCAAATCTGTCAAAATTCTTCAGCTACATATATTATGAACTTGGGGAAATGAAGTAATGCATGTGGCAAAGGGAATAATGAGTGCAAAGGAGGATAATTGGCATTAAGTTACTGGTGAGAGTGTGATCTGAAGGAAAATTACAGAAATTTTATCATGGGTAGATAATTGAAAGGTAAAGGGTGACACACACTTGAATGGCTAACAGAGCTGCTGTGTCAGCACTAGAGACACAGGTTCAGCCCTGTAATCAAATGGGTTTCCTCAAAGTGCTCTGGGATCTTCCTACATCCCAAAAATGTTTGCATTAGCAAATTAATTGACCACTGTAAATTGCTCTGAATGCGTAGGTGAGTGGTGGAAACTGGGGGTGGGAAGACAGGCTGGGGAGTTAATGAGAATTTGAGGTGAATAACATAGGATTAATGCAGCAGGGTGGTTGATGTTTGGCAAAGGGCCCTGTTCCCATGTTCTAGCTCAACGTGATACTAATTAGAGAGTTGAGATTTTTCTCAAAAAAATAACTCTGAAAGAGGAAATCAGAGTAGAGGCCAAAAAACAGGAAATGAATAAATTACCTTTTCGGTGATCGTGCAACAGGTAAAAATGTCTTGTGAATTGCAAAACTGAGTGTGAGGAAATAGCTGTATCTGTTTGTGTGTTGGGAGGGAGTGTCAGGGAGGAAATTAAGTCTGATGTCAGGTGTAACAGCAAGAGTTGAAATGAATGTTGAAGTCACAAAGGATTAGTAGTCACTTAGGGGTATAGAAAGTCAGCAGAGGAAAAGACATTGAGAAATTTGTTTGAGAGTAAACATGAGGGGTGAGGAGTGGAGCAAGGTGAGACTCTGAAAGGAGAAGTTCCCGTAGATCAACAAGGCATTTTGGGAAGGGTCAATCATGGAAATTCCAGTTCAGCAGGAATGCAATCGGGAAAAGTTAATCATGGCACTTAATTAAGGCCCAAAATGTGAATGTGATCAACTGTAACAAGTTCAGGAACGTAAGTTCTTGGCAAAAGGATAATGCTATGATAGTCATGGGGGATTTCAACATGCAGGTTAATTGGGGAAAATCAGATTGGAAGTGGATCTCAGGAGAGTGAGTTTGCTGAATGCCGACAAGATTTTAGAGCAATTTGTCACTGAGTCTTCTAGGGGATCAGGTGTTAAATTAGGTGTTAAGTAATGAACTGGAGGTGATTAGGGAGCTTAAGGTAAAAGAACCCTTAGGAGATAGTGATCATAATATGATTGAGTTCAACTTGAAATTTGATAGGGAATAAGTAGAGTCCGATGTAGCAATATTTCAGTGGAGTAAAGGAAATTACAAGGGTATGAGAGAAAAGTTGGCCAAAGTAAATTGGAAGGAGATGCTGGCAAGGATTACAGCAGAGCAGCAATGGTGTGAGTTTCTGGGAAAAGTGAGGAAGGTGCAGGATAGAAGTATTCCAAAAAAAAAGGAAATACTCAAATAGCAAAATAGTACAAGCATGGCTGACAAGGGAAGTCAACACCCATGTAAAAGCAAAAGAGACGGCACACAACATAGCAGAAAGTAGTGGGAAAATAGAAGATTGAGAAGCTTTTAAAAACCTACAGAGAGCAAGTGAAAGAATCATTAGGAGGGAAAAGATGAAATATGAAATAAGCTAGCAAATAATATCAAAGTGGATAGTAAACACTTTTTCAAGCGTGTAAAAAAAAAATAAAAAAATAAAAGAGAAATGTGAACAGATTTAGAACAGCTAGAAAATGAGGCCAGAGAAATAATAATGGGGGACAAGGAGATGGCAGATAAACTAAATGAATATTTTATATGTCTTCACTGTGGAAGACACTAGTAGTGTGTCAAATGTCGAAGGGTGTGAGGGAAGAAAAGCGACTGCAGTTACAAGGGAGAAGATGCTCAAAAAGCTGAAAGACCTAAGGGTACCTAAGTCACCTGGACCAGATGAACTGCACCCTAGGGTTTTGAAAGAGGTAGAGATTGTGGGGGCATTTGTAATGATCTTTCAAAACTCATTGGACTCTGGTATGGTGCCAAAGGACTGGAAAATTGCAAATGTCACTCCACTCTTTAAGAAAGCAGGAAGGCAGCAGAAAGGAAATTGTAGAGCAGTTAGCCTGACCTCAGTGGTTGGGAAGATGTTGGAGTCAATTGTTAAGGATGAGGTGATGGAGTACTTGATGACACAGAACAAGATAGGACAAAGTCCTTAAGGTAAAATCTTGCCCGGTGAACCTGTTGGAATTCTCTGAGGAGATTACATGTTGGATAGATAAAGGGGTTGCAGTGGATGTTGTATATTTGGACTTTCAGAAGGCCTTTGACGAGGTGCCATACGTGAGGCTGCTTACCAAGTTAAGAGTCCATGATAGTACAGGAAGGTTGCTGGCATGGTTAGAGCATTGGCTGATTGGTAGGAGGCAGCAAGTGGGAATAGAAGTATCCTTTTCTGGTTGGCTGCCAGTAACTAGTGGTGTTCCGCAGGGGTCAGTGCTGGGACAGCTTTTTATGCTGTATATCAATGATTTAGATGGTGGAATAGTTGGCTTTGTTACCAAGTTTGCAGATAATACAAAGATTGGTGAAGGGCCATGTTATGTGAATTAAATCACCAGAGAGAGGTTACTGGTAGATACAAAGCAGCTTCTTTATTCGACAAAACAAGGTACAGCAGGCATACGGAGACCCTTTCGGTAGAAAGGTCTGCTGGCCCAATGTGGGGCTCGATATTTATTTGCTAAACACAAAGAACAATTCATATTTACTAAGTATAGACAATGCTTTCTTTTGAAGCTACATACAGACTTCACACCTGATTACATTCATCCCACAGACACCAGTAGGTCTGCGCTGGTATTCACAGCTTTTAGGAAATGCATTGTCAAGGAACAGAAGATTGGTAGCCAAAGCCATTTACTAAGTGTAAATTGACCTAAACCCAAAAATTACTCTAACAGGCCAAGAAGTGTTGAGGAAACAGGTAGGCTGAAGAAGGATTAGGACAATGGGCAAGAGAGTGACAAATGAAATACAGTGTTGGAAAATGCATGGTCGTGCACTTTGGTAGTAGAAATAAATGTGCAGACTATTTTCTATATGGTGAGAAAATCCAAAAATCTGAGATGCAGAGGGACTTGGGAGTCCTTGTGCAGAACATCCTAAAGGTTAACTTGCAGGTAGAGTCGATGGTGAGGAAGGCAAATGCCATGTTAGCATTCATTTCAACAGGTCTGGAATACAAGAGCAGGGTTGTGAAACTGAGGCTTTATAAGGCACTGGTGAGGCCTCACCTTGAGTATTGTGAACAGTTTTGGGCTCCTCATCTAAGAAAAGATGATCTGGCAATGGAGAGGGTTCAGAGGAGGTTCACAAGGATGATTCTGGGAATGAAAGGGTTATCATACAAGGAACATTTGACATCTCTGGGTCTGTACTCACCAGAATTTAGAAGGATGAGGGGGGGAATCTCATTGAAACCTTTGGAATATTGAAAGGCCTAGACAGAGTAGATGTGGAAAGGATGTTTCCCATGGTGGGGGAGCCTAGGACAAGAGGGCACAATCTCAGGATAGAGGGGCATCCATTTAAAACAGAGTTGCAGAGAAATTTCTTTCGCCAGAGGGTGGTGAATTTGTGGAATTTATTACCACAAAGCAGCTGTGGAGGCCAGATCATTGGGTATATTTAAGGCAGAGCTTGATAGGTTCTTGATTGGACATGGCATCAAAGGTTATGGGGAGAAGGCCGGGGAGTGGAGTTGAAGAGAGGATAAAAGGATCGGCCATGATTAAATAGCAGAGCAGATTTTGTATCCTGTGGAAATGAAGAGGTCAGGATGATGGGCCTGATTGAATTAAGGTGGAGGACGCCGATGTGCAGCATAAAATTTGAAAAAGCAGTAGTTGTATGAGTACAATTATGAAGAAAGTACAGCAGCACCTTTACTTCCTTAGGAGTTGGTGAAGATTTGGCATGACATCTAAAACTTTGACAAACTTTATAGATGTGTAAGGTAGAATATATTGACTGACTGCATCACAGCCTGATACGGAAAAACCAATGCCCTTGAATGGAAAATCCTAAAAAAAATACAGCCAAGCCCATCATCAATAAAACCGCCCCCATCCATCATGGAGCACATGTACAGAATGGGTTGTCGCAGGAAAGCAGCATCCATCATCGGGAACCCCACCACCCAGGTCATGCTCTCTTTTAGCTGCAGCCAACAGTAAGTAGGTACAGGAGCCCCAGGACTCGCACCACCAGGTTTAGGAATAGTTACTATTCGTGAACCAGAGAGGCTAACTGCTCTACTTCACTTGCTCCATCATTGAACTGTTCTCACAATCTTTGGCTCACTTTCAAGGACTCTTCATCTCATGTTCTTGATATTTACTGTTTTTTGTTTATTATTAGTATTACTTCCTTTTTTATTTTCTATTTGCACAGTTTGTTGTCTTTTGCACATTAGTTGTCCACCCTGTTGGGTGTGATCTTTCATTGACTCTATTATGGTGATTGGATTTAATGAGCATGCCCACAAGAAAATGACTCTCAGGTTGGTATATGTGTTGTATATGTACTTTGATAATAAATTTACTTTGAACCTCTGAGTGTTTTGTTTTATAGTTTGTGTATAGATTCTATACCAATAAAAAGATTAATCAAATTGTTATTTTTGTATTGCATTAATGTTTGTTTCTTTTTTGGCTGCAATAGGTCAGGAACGATTCGGAAACATGACAAGGGTTTATTACAAGGAAGCAGTTGGAGCTATTGTGGTCTTTGATGTATCTCGGCGATCAACATTTGACGCTGTTGTGAAATGGAAGGATGACTTGGACAAAAACGTGAAGCTCCCCAATGGGAAGCCAATCCCTGCCGTGCTTTTAGCAAACAAGTGTGATCATCAGCAGTGGGACGGTTTGGAGAATAATCAAACCTCAATGGACCGCTACTGCAAGGAAAATGGTTTTGTAACTTGGTTTCAAACTTCGGCAAAGGTTAGTGACAATAAGTGCTTGTCTGGAGCACAAGATAATCTTGTTTATGCCTGGCTTTTGATTACTGATTCAGTGTCAACTTTGGCTGAATGGAATCAGAGGTTTGTTTCTTGTTCTCTGGAAATGCAGAACTATTGAAAGGGCTGTCTGTTGGATTAGATATTGAATCAAAGTTCTGTGTGGTACTTGATCAGCATAGGATAGGGGCATTTTCCTGGTGTCTTGGCAACATTTCTCCCCCAGTTAAGCAAAAATTTTGATAATATACTTCCTTGGACCCGGCTACGTGCAAACTGTCAGCCATATTATAATGGTGTCTCCACATCATAGCTGTTTTATTAGAAACAGTGCCTCAGAATATCCTGAGATCTTGAACTGCACTGTACATGCAAATCTGCTTATTGTTGGTGTCATCACCACTGAAGTTACCACAGGAGAAAGTTATTTTCTAATTGGTAATTGGTTTATTTTTGTTACCTGGACTGTGATACAGTGAAAATCTTTGTTTTGCATGCATCCATACAGCTCATTTCAAAAATTAAGTATATTGAAGTAGTACAAAGAGAAAGGCAAAAGTAGAATGCAGAAAATACTCGCAGTAGCCACTTTGTTAGGTACTTCCTGTACTTAATAATGTGGACTCTGTGTGCATGTTCATGGTCTTCTGCTGCTGTAGCCCATTCATTTCAAGATTCAACGTGTTGTGTGTTCAGAGGTGCTATTCTGCACACTACTCTTGCAACGTGTTACTGTCACCTTCCTGTCAGCTTGAGCCTCGTCATTCTCTTCTAACCTCTCTCATTAACAAGGTATTTTTTCCACAGAACTGCCCCTTACCGGATGTTTTTTGATTTTTTTTTGGCAGCATTCTCTGTAAACTCCAGAGTCTGTTGTGCATCAAAATCCCAGGAGATCAGCCATTTCCTGAGATACTCAAACCATCTCTCTGGCACCAACGATCACTCCACGGTCAAAGTCACTTAGATTGCATTTCCTCCCCATTCTGAACAACAACTGAGCCTTTTGTCCATGTCTGCATGCTTTTACACATTGAGTTGTTGCCATGTGATTGGCTGATTAGATATTTACATTAATGAGCAGGTGTAGCTAATGAAGTGGCCACTGAGTGTAGTGTTACAGTATAAGTGTAGTGCAGGTAGACAGTAAGCACAAGGACGACAGTAGATTGTGAGATCAGGAGCTCATTGAGCTCATCTTTATCGTACAAGAAGTCTCTTTAAGCATCTTGTAACAGTGGGTTAGAAGCTGTCATTGATGCTGGCAGTGTAGGTCTTCAAGCATTTGTATCTTCTCTCCAAAGGGGTGGTGGTGGTTGGAAGAGTGAATGACCGGGGTGAGGATGCTCTTCCACCGCTTTCCTGAGACAGTGGGAAGTGTGGACAGAGCCCATGGACGGGGCTTGTTTTCACGATGGATTGAGCTAAGTCCACATGTCTGCAGTTTTTCTGCAGTCTTGGGCAAAGCATTTGCCATACCAAGCCGTGATGCTTCTGCACAGGATGCTTTCTATGGTGCGGTTATAATAATTGGTATGGATCAATGGGAACGTGCCAAGTGACCTTGGCACTCTAAGGAAGTAGAGGTGCTGGTATACTATCCTAGCCATGGCATCTATAAGGTTAGAGCAGGACAAGCTCTTGGTGATATTTACACCAAGAAAAATGAAGTTCTCATCCACCTCCATTAATACTCCATTTTGCCGCTACTATCAGAAAGATGGTTGAGAAGCCTGAAGTCCCACACCAACAGCTTCAAGAACAGCTACTTCCCTTCAACCAATCAGCTCTTGAACCACCCTGCACAAACTCTGTGTCAAGAACATGACCATTTTGCACTCCAGTTGACCTTATATGGTCTAATTGTATTCCCTCCTGTATAATTTCTTGTGAAAGTAAAGTCTGATGTAGCAGTGTTTCAGTGGAATAAAAGAAATCATGGTGGTATGAGAGAGGAGTTGGCCAAAGTAAACTGGAAGGAGATGCGGGCAGGGATGACAGCAGAGCAGCAATGACGTGAGTTTCTGGGAAAAATGTAGGTGGTGCAGGATAGATGTATTCCAAAAACAAAGAAATACTCAAATGGCAGAATAGTACAACAGTGGCTGACAAGGGACGTCAAAGCTAATGTAAAAGCCAAAGAGAGGGCACACAGCAAAGAAGCGGAAAGATAGAGGATCGGGAAGCTTTTAAAAACCTACAGAGAGCAAATAAAGAATCAAGAAAGAACAGATGAAATATGAAAGCAAGCTAGCAAACAATATCAAAGTGGATAGTGAAAACGTTTTTAAGTATGTAAAAAAAAAATTAAAGAGAGATGAGAGTGGATACAAGACCACAAGAAAATGAGGCCAGAGAAATAATAACAGGGAAAAGGAGATGGCAGGTGAACTAAATGAGTATTTTGCATCAGTCTTCACTGTGTAAGACACTAGCAGTGTGCCAGATGTTGAAGGGTGTGAGGGAAGAGAAGTGAGTGCAGTTACTACTACAAGGAGAAGGTACTCAAAAAGCTGTAAGACCTCAGGGTCACCTAGGCCTGATGAACTGCACCCTAGGGTTCTGAAAGAGGTAGCGATAGAGATTATGGTAGCATTAAAAACAATCTTTCAAAAATCATTGGACTCTGGCTTGGTGCCAGAGGACTGGAAAATTGCAAATGTCACTCCACGCTTTAAGGAAGCAGAAAGGAAATTGTACACCTATTAGCCTGACCTCGGTGGTTGAGAAGATGTTGGAATCAATTGTTAAGGATGATGTTATGGAGTACTTGGTGACACAGGAGAAGATGGGACAAAGTCAGCATGGTTTTTTAAGGGAAAATCTTGCCTGACAAACCTGTTGTAATTCTCTGAGGTGATTACAAGTAGGGATAGATAAAGGGGATGCAGTGGATGTTGTATATTTGGACTTTCAGAAGGCCTTCGACAATTTGTCACACATGAGGCTGCTTACCAAGTTAGGAGCCCATGGTTTTACAGAAAAGTTAATGGCATGGTTAGAACATTGAATGATTGGTAGGAGGCAGTGAGTGGGAATAAAAGGATCTTTTTCTGGTTGGCTGTTAGTGACTAGTGGTGTTTTGCAGGGGTCTGTGTTGGGATTGCTTCTTTATATGCTATATATCAATGATTTAGATGATGGAATAGATGGCTTTGTTGCGAAGTTTATAGATACAAAGATTGGTGGAAGGGCAGGTAATGTTGAGGAAAGAGGTAGGCTGCAGAAAGACTTAGACAGATTAGGAGAATAGTCAAGAAAGTGGGAAATGAAATACAATGTTGGAAAATGCATGATCATGCACTTTGGTAGTAGAAATAAATGTGCAGACTACTTTCTAAATGGGAGAAAATCCAAAAAATTGAGATGCATAGAGATTTGGGAGACCTTGTGCAGAACACCCTAAAGTAGTGGTCGCCAACCCGTCAATCGCGATCGACTGGTCGGTCTTTGAGACTTTCCCAGTAGATCCCGGGAAAAAAAAACACAAATACTGTTGAGATATTGTTTCCGGGTTGCGGGGTTTTAGTTCTGTTCTTTCTGCCCAGTGTGCATGCGTGTAGCTCCCCCGCACTACACAGTGTACTTCGGTGGTCCCTAACCACCGGGCCACGAGGAAACGATATGAGCCAGCTGCACCTTTCCTCATTCCCTGTCACGCCGACTGTTGAACTTGAATGCACACGAGGTCATCAGTCGCCTAAACGCAGTGACACCCTCACGCCAGAGATCACCGGTTGGCCTCGCATGGCCGGCTGGAAGTGCCATTGCTACTGGCCTGGAGCGCGGTCAGATGGACGCTGCCTCTAAACCTGTTTAACACACCGAATGTTGGTGGCGAACCCGGTGCTAAAATATTCGCAGACGATTTAATTCGGGCTCAGGGCTGCATGCGCATGCGTGTAACTAATCGATCTGGGGTCGATCTTGCCTTTCAGTAAGGCTGAGGTGGGGGATCTTGGGCTTAAAAAGGTTGGTGACCACTACCCTAAAGGTTAACTTGCAGGTTGAGTCAGTGGTGAGGAAGGCAAATGCACTGTTGGCATTCATTTCAAGAGGTCTAGAATACAAGAGCAGGAATGTGATGCTGGGGCTTTATAAGGCACTGGTGAGGCCTCACCTTGAGTATCGTCAACAATTTTGGGCTCCTCATCTAAGAAAAGATGTGCTGGCTTTGGACAGGGTTCAGAGGAGGTTCACAGGAATGATTCCAGGAATGAAAGAGTTATCATACGAGGAACATTTGATGGCTCTGGGTCAGTACTCAATGGAATTTAGAGGGGGTATTTCATTGAAACCTTTCAAATGTTGAAAGGCCTAGACAGAGTACATGTGGAAAGGATGTTTCCCATGATGGAGGAGTCTAGGAAAAGAGGACATTGCTTCAGGAAAGAGGGGTGTCCAAATAAAACAGAGGTGTGGAGAAATTTCTTTAGGTAGAGGGTTTTGAATTTGTGGAATTTGTTACCACAGGCAGCTGTGGAGGCCAGGTTGTTGGGTGTATTTAAGGCAGAGATTGATAGGCTCTTGATTGGACATGGCATCAAAGGTTACAGGGAGAAGGCTGGGGAGTAGGGCTGAGGAGGGGAAAACAGGATTAGCCATGATTGAGTGGTGGAGTAGACTCTGGGCAAATGGCCTAATTCTGTTCCTATGTCTGGTGCTGTCTAACCCACTGAATTCCTCCAATGCCTTACTATAAACAGTCAACATTTTAGGCTGAGAAACTTCGTCAGGACCCTTCAGAGGATCTCAGCCTGAAACACTGATTCCTCTCCATAGATGTTGCCTAACTTTGAGTTCCTCTAACTATTTCGTCTGTGTTGCTCTGGATTCCAGCATCTGCAGAAGCTCTTGTGTTTACAAAGGAGTTTTACAATATTTCTGCAACCACATACAAGCCACAGTTACATCACACTTTCAGAGCTGCAACAAAACAAAACCAGCTCACTCACAATGCACGAGACCGATGGCTAGGCACTCAGCTATTGTTACAGAAGGTGTGATTTGGAGTGTTTGCCCTCAGTCCTTGCTGTCTGCTGATTTCCTTTATAACAAATGGACCTGTATGTATGCACACACTAAGCAGCCTTCCCCAACCCCCTTGTGTCAAGAGGCTTCCTGATTTCCACAGTCTTAATTTACACAGCTATAACTTGTGATATCAAGATTAGTCAATGCCTTTATCATTAAATTCAACAGAACCAGTTTTGGTAGCTTATTTCCTTTTTGATTTTTAAATATAGTAGTATGTTCCTTAAATTGAAATGCTTTGCCATTAGTAGTATCCACATATATTTGCTATCCATGGGAAGTCTGTATTTCTAGCCCTCCTGGATGACAAGGACTTTGTGTACTAGGGGTTAAGCCGTTGGGGTAAGAAAAAATTTATAAGAAAGTTCAAGGTAAATTTATTATCAAA
Source organism: Hemitrygon akajei (assembly GCF_048418815.1). Classification (NCBI taxonomy): domain Eukaryota; kingdom Metazoa; phylum Chordata; class Chondrichthyes; order Myliobatiformes; family Dasyatidae; genus Hemitrygon; species Hemitrygon akajei. The sequence goes on along the minus strand of NC_133130.1, from coordinate 94,430,506 downwards.
GTACATACATGTCACCATATACAACCCTGAGATTCATTTTATTGTGAACATTCAGAGATATACAAAGGCACATAATAGAATCAATGAAAAACTGCACATCACAGATGTGCAAAAGACAATAAACTGTGCAAACTCAAAGAAAGGGGGGAAATAAATAAGCAATAAATATCTACAGCACAAGTTGTAGAGTCCTTAAAAGTGAGTCCATAGATTATGGAATCAGTTCAATGTTGGGGTGAGTGAAGTAATCCCTTCTGGTTCAAGAGCCTGATGGCTGAGAGGTAATAACTGTTCCTGAACCTGGTGATGTGGGACTTGAGGCTCCTGTACCTCCTTCTTAATGAGAGCAGTGGGAAGAGAGCATGGCCTGGATGATGGGAGTTGTAGTGTCTTTGATATTTCAGTATCATTTGAGTAATATTGCAAGTATATTGCTTTATTAAGCATTCTCTGTTGTTTGCAAAATGCATTGTGGATTATATGTAAAAGTCTGTAAATGGCATACACCATCACACTACCACGTGATAGTAAATACGAAGTTAGACTCGCATTTCAGACTCCTGTCTTTTCCTTTTGTTACGTACCCCGTAACTGGGTCACTTACCAGCAAAGATAGAGAGGTCCGTTGAAGTCTGATGGTACTATTTTTAAAAGTCTTTATTTATAAAGGGGCACAAAAATAAGGTTAATACAAACATTCAGATAATATACGTTGTCAATACTCAATCTAAAGCGCGGGTATAGTAATAATCATCAATAAGAAATCGCTCTATCTTTTGTCTAGGGGATAAAATATTGTCCGATGGAAATATAAAAGTCACTCAGTTTCTGTAGGCTTCAGCCTTTGGGGACTGCTGGGTTTTCACTTGTTGAAGAGAGAGAGAGATTTGTGAGAAAAGAAACTTGCCCGGGTCTTTTGATGAGACCAATCCGTTGAGTCAGGGGAGTTGGTTCCCCGTTATTAGTTCAGAAAATCGTTTCTGTGGTACCCGCCACTGGCTCCCAGGCAAGGGAACCGAATGCACGTGGCTTCCTTTAAATGGCTGCCGGCTATTACGGGATCGCTAGCGTGTCTTCTGGTGTGTCTGAGGGGGCTGTTCCTACAGCCCCTCTTTAATCATGACTTGCAGGGTTGAAGATGTCAATCAGGTTGGTGGATGATGCAATCTCTCCCCATCACCCAGCCCACTTTGCCCTGAAGGCTGTCACGTAGTATAGGATCGCAATCCACAAAGGTGTCTCCAAGAAACAATGGATATGTCCCGGGATTTTACATCGCCGGGGACGTGGCATCTTGCACGTCCCTCTCTCATTTCCTGGGTCTACTGACTCACCCTCCCTTTAGTGCTCTTGCGATTCTCACAAGGGAGGGGGCTGCGGTCATAACACCTCCCCCCTTAAAAGCGTTTTTTACCAGCGGTTAAAAATGGAGTAGTACAGAGTCTTACAGGATTTTAGAATCTAACACAATACAAAAGCTTTTCTTTTCACTACAGAGCAATACAGTTATACATTTAATTCAGCATCTAAACAGTTAACGATTACAGTGTCACTTCCTTTACTAGCTTAACATCTTGTACCTTACTAAAGTCTTATAGCATCAGACTTCAACTTAATAACCACCTTTTTTTTTTCAGCATACAAAACTAACGAGTTGTGATCCCCGACGGAGAGCCAGGCAGGCTTCCAAGGGGTTTGTCTTTATTATTCATATGCTTTGCTGAAATCCCGTACAACCGGCTGGGCTATTTAAAAATGGCGCCCTTCATTAACCGTTGTCTCTTTTCCGGTGAGTTCCTACGGGAGGAACTCGGGTAGTTTGGCGAGGTAAACCCCCGCCCGCCTCGTTCATAGGGGTTATTTTATCAACACCGTGTCCCAAACTTAGACCATTTCCACCCAATTCTTTAATTTTACACAGGTGGCTAGCCCTCTCGTCAGGACCTTTCAGGCGATTGGTTTTTAATTCGAACTTTTTGTTCAAGCAGCATTTCAGATTCTGTCTCGTCACACCCCATTCTGGAATAACAATAGGGTGGGGGGCCCCAGCATCTCCCGGCTTAATCTGTAAGTGATCTGCAGGGTTTAAAATTTCTTCATTCGATTTGGGAACTGCAGATTTTCTGTTTCCTTCACTAATAATATTTATCTCCCCAGTCTGGAGCTCCGCATTAAGTTTCACCATCCCTTCGAGCACAAACCTCGGGGAACTCTCACTTCCCACAATTACCAGGGTTACCCCCTTTTCCACTGAACCAAGTCTATCTGACCCAAAAGGACGGCCGTCTCGTTCAGCTGAATCAAATACCTCAGACTTTTTCTGAGCTCCGTGACTAGGTTCAGGACCATGTGCATCCCCATCTTGGACACACTCAAACGGGACATTGACCTCTTCCAGGCTTTCAATACCCGTACCTTTTTCAAATTCTAAATTCCCCTGATCCTCCCAGGTACTCTCTGGGTGACTCCCTTCCGGAGTAAACTCAACCCCACGGGCTGAAACAACCTCATCTGCCAACCCAGCAGACTTCTTCAAGGCAAGGGCACCCTTTTTATCTAGGACTGCCCTCATTTCATTGTCGGGAACACCTTTAGAATTTTCAACTTCGTCAAACAGGTCTGCCACACCAGACAGATCATCCATGTCCAACTCTGGACCTCTTAACCGCTCTAACGGTTCCTCATCTTTATTTTCTGCCTCTAGAACCTTGCCCCTCTTTAAGGGCAGATCTACCTCTTCTCCCTTACCCTCTTGCACTTTACTACTCTTCGCTTTACCACCCTCTAAACCCTCATGGCACAGGGTCGGTAAAAACGTCTCGGCCAAATCGAAACTGGCCCGATTTAAACTGCTCTCGTTCTCAGCTGCTGCTCTCGACAGGCTGCGAGTGACCGCGCATGCGGGATGGCTCTTGGAAGCTAGGGGCGGAGCCTCAACACTCACAGGCGGTTTTATCAGCGTCATGGCTGCCCAAACCTTACCCCCGGCTAAATCGTTACCAAGAAGGACGTCCACGTCAGTTCTCGGGAATTCTGATGGCACCCCTATTTCAACTGGTCCAGACACCAGCTCACAATCCATAATGACCTTGTGTAAGGACACCATTTCTATCCTTTTATTTATTCCCATCACCGCTATCATGCCCGTTTTTCGACCAAACTTGAGTACCTTACTGCTGATCAACGACAGCTCAGCCCCCGTGTCTCTCCAGATTCGTACGGGAATTGGTGGGTCCCCCTTCCTCAAAGACACGGTCCCGTGGGACAGACAAGTCTCAGACCCTTCTCGTACTCTGTCTACCCGGGGCTCTCTTGTCGATTTACTGATTACCACGGCACATCCGATAGGGACTGCTGCTTTCCCTTTTCCCGTCTCCCTCCTCGGAGCAAAGCACCGAGACACAACGTGCCCGCTCTTCCCACAATTAAAACAGGTCAAGCCCGGAAATCTCTGGCTGTCTGGCCTTTCCCCCTCAACCTTACCACTAGCTCCCGGCGGGACCTCTGCCTCAGCCGGCGGACTTTCTCGATCGTTCCCACGGTCTCTCGGGTAACTTTTTGTCGAGGAAAACTTTGTCTTGTGGGTTAGGGCATATTCATCTGCGAATCTAGCAAATTCTGATATGGACTTATTCAGTCTCTCATTCAAATACATCCAGATCTCCTCCGGAACACAACCTTTAAATTCCTCAATCAAAATTAACTCCCTGAGACGCCCATGATCCTTGCCCACTATTTCTGCGGTGCACCAACGGTCCAAGAGCACCCCCTTCTCATGGGCAAACTCGGTATACGTCTGATTCCACCCTTTCCGTAAATTTCTGAACTTTTGTCTATATGCTTCAGGTACTAGCTCGTAACCCTGGAGAATGGCCACCTTTACTTGGTCATAGTTCTCTTCCCCTTCCATGGACAGCGCCGCATATGCCCGCTGTGCCTTCCCTCTTAACACACTTTGTAACAACGCCATCCACTGTGCTCTGGGCCACTTCTGATTCACTGCCACCTTTTCAAAAAGCAAGAAATAACTATCAACATCCGTCTCCTCGAACGGGGGTACCAACCTCAACGCCCGACTAACATCAAACCGCTCCTCTCGGTCCGACCCCTGACTTCGTGGCTCTTGCTTTAACTTCTCCATCTCCAAGGCATGTTTCCTCTCTCTCTCTCTGCCTCCCTCTCCTTCTCCTTCTCAGCTGCTTCCAGCTCTTTTAGCTGAAGTTCATGCTTTCTTTGCTTCTCAGCTCTTTCCTGCTCCCTGTCTTTCTCGGCTCTTTATCTCTCTCTCTCTTTCTCTCTCTCGGCTGCTTCCAGCTACTTTAACTTAATTTCATGTTCCCACCTTAATTTCTCCAACTCTAACTGAGCCATCCCACTAGCTGGTACCTTTTCAGGGATATTTTCCAATACCTCAGCTGAAAACACCTTCTTCTCAATGTAATACTGAGTTATGGCCCTTCGCACCTCCCGCTTTTTCATTGACGACCTCACCTCTGTGAGGCTTAACCCCTTCGTCAAATTTACCAAGTCTGATTTGGTGGCCGCCTCTTGCGCCCCCAGAGTCAGGTTTCCCATAAATTCATCCACGTCCATCTTTGCTGGTTTCCCGTCTGGCTACCCGCGTACCAGATCCAAGTTTGGACTTACAATCCCGATTCACTGGCCCTCAATTTTGGTATCAAATCCTGAGACGAGATCCCCAAGTTGTTACGTACCCCGTAACTGGGTCACTTACCAGCAAAGATAGAGAGGTCCGTTGAAGTCTGATGGTACTATTTTTAAAAGTCTTTATTTATAAAGGGGCACAAAAATAAGGTTAATACAAACATTCAGATAATATACGTTGTCAATACTCAATCTAAAGCGCGGGTATAGTAATAATCATCAATAAGAAATCGCTCTATCTTTTGTCTAGGGGATAAAATATTGTCCGTTGGAAATATAAAAGTCACTCAGTTTCTGCAGGCTTCAGCCTTTGGGGACCGCTGGGTTTTCACTTGTTGGAGAGAGAGAGATTTGTGAGAAAAGAAACTTGCCCGGGTCTTTTGATGAGACCAATCCGTTGAGTCGGGGGAGTTGGTTCCCCGTTATTAGTTCAAGAAAATCGTTTCTGTGGTACCCGCCACCGGCTCCCAGGCAAGGGAACCGAACGCACGTGGCTTCCTTTAAATGGCTGCCGGCTATTACGGGATCGCTAGCGTGTCTTCTGGTGTGTCTGGGGGGCTGTTCCTACAGCCCCTCTTTTATCCTGACTTGCAGGGTTGAAGATGTCAATCAGGTTGGTGGATGATGCAATCTCTCCCCGTCACCCAGCCCACTTTGCCCTGAAGGCTGTCACGTAGTATAGGATCGCAATCCACAAAGGTGTCTCCAAGAAACAATGGATATGTCCCGGGATTTTACATCGCCGGGGACGTGGCATCTTGCACGTCCCTCTCTCATTTCCTGCGTCCACTGACTCACCCTCCCTTTAGTGCTCTTGCGATTCTCACAAGGGAGGGGGCTGCGGGCATGACACTTTCAATTAATTCAATACCTTGGAGTTACAAAACTTAATAGTGGTGATGAGGATGTTTTAAATTAACTCAAGATGATTACCTACCTGTTGAAATACAGCAAGACATTCGCGTTTTTAAAAAGCGCAGTGAGAAGCATTCGAATTTAAGAAAAAGCACAGCACTTTTTCTTCTAAGCAGCAGATTTTATTCACAAAAAAAGACCGAGTTTAAAAAGAAAGGTAGAAGATGGATGAATTCATGGGTTCATAAACAGCGAGAATTGAGTGATAATAATCTTTTTTAAAAAAGCAGAAATGGCTGGCTACATTGAAAAAATTGATACTTTTGATTACACAACAGATAACTGGAATATGTATATTGAGCTAATTGAGTAATATCTTAAAGCAAATGGAATAGCCAGTGAGAAATAAGTACCAGTATTGCTGAGTGTAATAGGTGGGAAAGCATAGGAGTTTGGCTGCTCCAACCAAACCAGCTGAAATGAGCTTTGCTGGTATCAAAAAGTAACACAAGAACATTTAGAAACAAAACTGTTGTTGATAGCGGAACACATTAGGTTTCAGAAGTGGAATCAAAAGGTAGGGGAGTTAATTTCAGCACATGTGGCTGATTTGAAGAAGTTGTTTGAGCATTGTCAGTTCAGTAATGGGCTTAATGATGCACTGAGAGATCATTTAGTTTGTGGAATCTAACAAGAAAGCATTCAAAAATGGCTCCTAAATGAAGCAGAACTTATAAGAACAGTTGAAATAGCTACATCAAAGGAAACAGCAGACAAAGTTGAGTTGCGGTCAGAAATGATGATGAGCTTCAAGAAAATTGCACCATCTAAACTGAAACCTGCCTGTCCAACCAAATTATGATATTGTTGTAGCAGAGATTCTCATACACCAAACCAATGCAGATTTAAAGGGGAAATTTGCAGAAAATGCAACAAAATAGGACACATACAAAGAGCATGTTGTGCAGAATAAACAAGAAATGGACTGTACAGGGAAGAGAAAAAGATTTTAAAACAAAGTCAAGTTGCAGTTTCAAAAAGAGAACTAATCTGCATGCTGTTAATGAAAAATCTGATAATGGTGAAAATGATACAGGACTGGGTGGCCTTATGACTTATAATGTGAAAACTAACAATAGACAAGCTTACACCAGAAGTGAATGGCAAGTTAATTAAAATGGAATTGGACACTGGTTTTGTTGTACATTCATCGCACAAAGTGGATTAGAACGGCATTTCAAAAATGCTCTAAACTGAAACCTGCAGACATCCACCTAAGAATTTATACTGGGGAAAGATCATTCCTGTAGGAATTACATTTTGTAACAGTGAAATACAACAACTAGTAAGCCACATTGGGCTTGTATGTGGTGAAAACAAAAGGACAAGCAATGTGGGAACGTGACTGGCTGAGACAACAACAGCTTGATTTGGGGATCTATCCACAGTTTGCATGCCACATCCCCTGCAATGAAGCCAACTGAAAGTGAATTAAGAAAAGCACTGGTTGATGCCACAACTGCCTCCGTGCTATACACCATGAACTGTTGCTCAACAGAAGGAAAGTAGGTGTTGATGCCAACTTCTGTGCCCCTGGTTGGAAAGCAGAAAGACCATGGTGCTCAGAGGAAGCATGAAAGTGACAAAAGCACTGGTCTGACTACAATAGATTTTGGAGACAACATATCTGAGGAAGCTTCTATTACGTTAATCAGACAGTTACTTGTGAAATGTGGCTTGGCTTTAAGATGGAAGAGAGTTCAAGGAGCTTCAGGAAAGTTGCAAGCATTCAGCTTTCGTAAGTATTAAGAACCAGAATGTACTCTGCATGCATTAAGGTTATTGCAGGGACGTCAAGTAGGAGACAGAAAGCTGCTTGTAAAAGTAGATGCAAAGACCAAAACCCAGCTGGATGAATGGAAGGCCAAAAAGAACGGAGTGGATGGAGAGATGAAAACAGGATTTGTCGGATGATGGTGTGGATGAAGAAACCAAGAGGAGAGAGCAGATCATAAAAGGAGCAATACAAGGATTAATAAGAGATTACTTCAGTGAACTAAATGCACCTTCCCAAGGTCAACATACACATTCTAGAAAGATGGAAAAGAAAGAGGAGGATGATGTAACTGCTGGGGAAATGGAAGAGAATAAACGAGACCCAATTTCTCAAGAAATTAGAAACTTCAGAGATACTCACAAGAAACTAGAATAAAAAGGAAGACAAGAAGTTGAAAAGGAGAGAAGATCTAGAGAGAGACTGTGAGCAAGAAAGAGAAAGGCATGAAAAAGAGAAGGAATGTGAGAAAGAAAAAGGGTAACTAGAGTGTTGGAATTGAGACTGAGCAAGGTTGTGATGGGGTCATGAGAGAACGAAGGATAATGAAAGGGAGCATGACTGAGGAAGGGATCATGAACAGGATAGAGAGAAAGAATCCGGGACTAGGAAAGTAGATCCAGAGAGAGAAAAGCCAAGAAAAGGAAAGGAAAGGTGTCCAGAGCTGTCATGACCACCTCCTGCAGTCCCAGAGTCAACTCTTACAACCACCACGGAGAAGGCCTCAGAGCCTGAGATTGTTTCACAGCCATAAGTCTCACCTGCCGAGCAGAGCAATCCCCTTTGTCAGGAAAGACATATCCCACAAGAGTAAGAAAGCCTCCATGGTGATTAAATGTTTAGGCTGGAACGGGACAGTATAAAATTTACTATGCTGTGAATGTCTGTACAGTAGTTGCATTAGAGAGTATAGTGTGTTGAGATGCATTCTATATTGAGTTGGAGTTTGTAGCTAAGCAGAGAGGAATGTTGTGTATTTAACATTTCAGTAATAGTTGAGTAATATTGTAAATATATTGTTTGACTAAGCATTCTTTCATGTAATGCATTGTGGGTTATAATTAACAGTACATATATGACATCTGTCATTGATCCACCACATGTTACATGTGAGCCTTGCTTAAAGTACACGTGGAGGTAGCCTAACATTTTGGACTCCCGTCTTTTCCCTTCAATTAGTTTAATGAGTTACAAAACTTAACAGGGGTCCTTGATGATCGATGCTGATTTCCTGAGACTGAGCTCCTTGCAAATGTGCTCAGTGTAGAGGAAGGCTTTACCCGTGATGGGCTGGGCTGTATCCGCGACGTTTACAGTCACTATAGGCGTGACTGCACCCTGAGCGTTTGTGTGGGGAAGATATTTGGAAGGGTGGATGGGAATGGAGCGAGAGGTGGGGAGAAATTGGCAGGGAAGAGGTTAAATTTTAAAAAGGATGCACAAAGAAAGAGGAAGAGGCCATTGCCTTTTAAGGGGTGTTTCACAACTTCATCTGAAAATTATAGTTACAAGAAGAGAAGTGGAAATTTAACTCCAGCTGACTTTTTCAACCTGTGGTTAGATTTTCAGTAAAACTCCGAGGTCTAGAGATGTAGTGGGTTTGCGGGGAATGATTGAAGCCTGATGTCCCTCACACTGCATGCCTACTCCACAGTTCACTCAGATTACGAACTTTCAGTAAATTATCTCCATTTACTGGGCTTTGCTGTACTTCTGTTACTAACATTATACAACAGGACTCCAGTGGCCACAGTCTATATTTCATTTGATTTGCCACAATCTCTGCTAACTTTGAGGCAGAAATTCGTTGGCTCAAGACACTCCTGAATCTTCAGCACAAAAATTCAGGCTGGTAGTTCCACTAGGGCTGGAGGTTACCACCTTTCAGAGAAGATATTAAACTAATTCTGTCCACCTTCTTGAGTGAATCCCACACCACTCTTTCGAAGGGGAGGAAGCCAGTATTCCTCTCTCAATCAACATATTGAAAATGTAACATGGTCGTTATCACATTGATATTTATGGGAACTTTCTATAGATCAACTTAATGAGAGTGGGTTCCAAACACCCACTGACTTTGATTTACAAAGCTTTCTTCCTGATTTCAGTCTGAATGACCCAACTGCTAATATAAAGTTTGCTCTGCCTTGTGGATTTTCTCATTGGAGATTTTCTTTTCCCATATTTACCTTCTCGTATCCTCTTATGCACCTTGATTAGATTGATTCCTTATCTCATATCTCCAAACTCAAAGGGAAAGTCCAGCTAGGTTAATTCCCAGCAATATAATCATCTTAAGTTCCAACATCACGCTTATCACAAAGCTCAGGCATCTTCCCAAAGTCAAAAAGTCATAAAGCAACACAGCACGGCTACAGGCCTTTCAGACCAATGGATCCACAGTGCTCCCCCAGCTAGTTGCAACTTCCTGCATTCAGTCCACTGCTCTCGAAGCCCCATCTCTCCAGATACCTTTCCTTCTGCTTCTTCAATTATACTACTGAACGTGTCGCAACCACTTCTGGCAGCTTGTTCTATACACTCACCATCCACTGCCTGAGGAAGTTGCTCCTTGGTCCCTTCTAAATCTTTCCCCGCACACCCTAAATCTATGCCCTCTAGTTTCGACTCTCCGACCTTGGGCAAAGGACTGTTATGATCCACCTCTCATAATCTTCAACATTTAGAAACATAGAAAACCCACAGCACAATACAGGCCCTTTGGCCCACAAAGCTGAGTCGAACATGTCCTTACCTTATAACTACCTAGACTTACGCATAGCCCTCTATTTTCCTAAGCTACGTGTACCTATCCAGGAGTCTCTTAAAAGACCCTATTGTATCTGCTTTCACCACCATTGCCGGGAGCCCATTCTATGCACTCACCACTCTCTGCGTGTATATAAAAAAAAACTACCCCTGACATCTCCTCTGTACCTACTTCCAAGCACCTTAAAACCATGCCCTCTCATGTTAGCCATTTCAGCCCTGGGAAAAAGCCTCTGACTATGCACATGATCAATGCCTCTCATCATCTTATATACCTCTATCAGGTCCCCCTCATCCTCCGTCGCTCCAAGGAGAAAAGGCTGAGTTCATTCAACCTCTTCTCATAAGGCATGCTCCCCAATCCAGGCAACATCCTTGTAAATCTCCTCTGCACCCTTTCCATAGTTTCCATGTCCTTCCTGTAGTGAAACGACCAGAATTGAGCTCAGTACTCCAAGTGGGGTCTGACCAGGGTCCTATATAGCTGCAACATTACCTCTCAGCTCTCAATCCCACAGTTGATGAAGGCCGATGCAACATATGCCTTCATAACCACCGAGTCAACCTGCATAGCAGCTTTGAGTGTCCTATGGACTCGGACCCCAAGATTCCTATGATCCTCCACACTGCCAAGAGTCTTACCATTAATACTATATTCTGCCATCACATTTGACCTGCCAAAATGAACCACCTCACACTTATCTGGGTTGAACTCCACCTGCCACTTCTCAGCCCAGTTTTGCATCCTATCGATTTCCCACTTTCACCTCTGACAGCCCTCCACACTGTACACAACACCCCAACCTTTGTGTCATCAGCAGACATACTAATCCATCCCTCCACTTCCTCATCCATTTATAAAAATCACGAAGAGTAGGGGTCCCAGAACAGATCTCTGAGGCACACCACTGGTTACCAACTTCCATGCAGAATATGACCCGTGTACAACCACTCTTTGCCTTCTGTTGGCAAGCCAGTTCTGGATCCACAAAGGAATGTCCCCATGGATCCCATGCCTCCTTACTTTCTCAATAAGCCTTTCATGGGGTACCTTATCAAATGCCCTGCTGAAATCCATATACACTACATCTACGGCTCTACATTCATCAATGTGTTTAGTCACCATCCTCAAAAAATTCAATCAGGCTCATAAGGCACGCCCTGCCTTTGACAAAGCCATGCTGACTATTCCTAATCATATTATGCCTCTCCAAATGTTCTTAAATCCTGCCTCTCAGGATCTTCTCCATCAACTTACCAACCACTGAAGTAAGACTCACTGGTCTATAATTTACTGGGCTATCTCAACTCCTTTTCTTGAATAAGGGGTCAACTTCCGCAACCTTCCAATCCTCTGGAACCTCTCCCGTCTTCGTTAATGATGCAAAGATCATCGCCAGATGCTCAGCAATCTCCCTCCTCGCTACCCACAGTAGCCTGGGGTACATCCCGTCTGGTCCCGGTGACTTATCCAACTTGATGCTTTCCATAAGCTCCAGCATACACTCTACCTTAATATCTACATGCTCAAGCTTTTCAGTCCACTGCAAGTCATCCCTATAATTGCCAAGATCCTTTTCTGTGGTGAATACTGAAGCAAAGTACCTCTGCTATCTTCTCTGGTTCCATACACACTTTTCCACTGTCATGCTTGATTGTTCCTATTCTTTCACGCCTTATCCTCTTGGTCTTCACATACTTGTAGAATGCCTTGGGGTTTTCCTTAATCCTGTCTGCCAAGGCCTTCTCATGGCCCCTTCTGGCTCTCCTAATTTCATTCTTAAGCTCCTTCCTGCTAGCCTTATAATCTTTTAGATCTCTATCATTACCTAGTTTTTTGAACCTCTCATAAGCTCTTCTTCTTGACTAGGTTTACAACAGCCTTTGTACACCATAGTTCCTGTACCCTACCATCCTTTCCCTGTCTCATTGGAACGTACCTATGCAGAACCCCACACAAATATCCCCTGAACATTTGCCACATTTCTTCCATATGTTTCCCTGAGAACATCTTTTTCCAATTTATGCTTTCAAGTTCCTGCCTGATAGCCTCATATTTCCCCTTACTCCAATTAAACATTTCCCTAACTTGCCTGTTCCTATCCCTCTCCAATGTTATGGTAAAGGAGATAGAATTGTAATCACTATCTCCAAAATGCTCTCCCACTGAGAGACCTGACATCTGATCAGGTTTATTTCCCAATACCAGATCAAATACAGCCTCTCTTTTTGTTGGCTTATCTGCATATTGTGTCAAGAAACCTTCCTGAACACATCTAACAAACTCCACCCCATTTAAACCTCTCACTCTAGGATTTCTATAAGGTCACCCTCATTCTCCTACATTCCAAAGAATAAAGACTGAACCTAGCCAATCTATCCCTAAATTATGGCTTTCTAGTCTTGGGAACATACTTGGAAATCTTTTCTCTACTCTTTCCAGAGTAACCTCATCTTTCCTATAACAGGGTGACCAAAGCTGTACTCGCTACTCCTGAATGTGGCTTCACCAATGAGTGACACAACTGCAACGTAATGTCCCAGTTGCTATACTTGGTGCCCTGACTGATGAAGGCCAGCATGCTAAATTTGCTGTTCACCATCCTGTCTACCTCTGACGTTGGTTTCAATGAATTATACACTTGTTCTTCTGGTTCCCTCTGTTCTGTCACACTCCCTAGTGTCCTAACATTCTAGAATAAGTCCTACACTGATTTAACTTTCCAAAATGCATCACCTCTCACTTATCTGTATTGAATTACCTTTGAAATCAAGATCCCCTTGTAATTTACAATAACCTTCTTCATTATCAACAACACCTCAAATTTTGTGTCACCTGCAAATTTACTGATTAAACCTTGTGTATTCTGGTCCAAATGATTTACATAAATAATGAATTACAATACTGACCCCAGCGGCACACCACTAGTCACTGGCCTCCATTCCAAGAATCAACCTTCAACCACCACCCTCTGCTTCTAACCTCTGAGCCAATTTTGAATCCACCTTACTAGCTTTAACATCTTTAACATCTGCCGGACGATGCTGAGGATGTTCTACGAGGCTGTGGTGGTCAGTGCTATCATGTTTGCTGTTGTGTGCTAGGGCAGTAGGCTGAGGGTAGCAGACACTAACAGAATCAACAAACTCATTCGTAAGGCCAGTGATGTTGTGGGGGTGGATCTGGACTCTCTGACGGTGGTGTCTGAAACGAGGATGCTGTCCAAGTTGCATGCCATCTTGGACAATGACTCCCATCCACTCCATAATGTACTGGTTAGGCACAGGAGTACATTCAGCCAGAGACTCATTCCACCGAGATATAACACTGAGTGTCATAGGAAGTCATTCCTACCAGTGGCCATCAAACTTTACAGCTCCTCCCTAGGAGTGTCAGACACCCTGAGCCAATAGGCTGGTCCTGGACTTAGTTCCACTTGGCATGATTAACTTATTATTTAATCATTTATGGTTTTATATTGCTATATTTCTTCACTATTCTTGGTTGGTGCGGCTGTAACAAAACCCAGTTTCCCTCGGGATCAATAAAGTATGTCTGACTAGCTCTCCCTGGATTCTATGGGATCTAACCTTCTTGACAGCCTTCCATGCAGTACCTTGTTGAAGGCCTTGCAAAAGTTCAAATAGACAATATCCACTACGCTGCCCTCATCTACTTTTTCAGTTAGCTCTTCAAAATACTCAAAAGTTTGTCAAGCAGCATTGTCGATGTTAACTCCTCATCAGGTTCTGTCTAGTCAAATGTAGGTTGATCCTATCGCTCAGAATTCCTCCAGTAACTTCCCGACTACTGATGTCAGTCTGACTGACATGTAGTTCCCTGGATTGTCCTTGCTATCCTTCTTAAACAATGGAACAACAGTGGCCACCTGCTACTCTCTGGGATCTTCACCAACAGCTAACATTGGATCAAATATCTCCACGAGCCCCACAATTTCTTCTGTAACATCCCATGAAGTCTGAGGATGCTCTTGGTTGGTCCCTAAGGATAATCCACCTTAATGTACTGTAAGGCTGCAAATACCTCCTCCCTAGTAATATGAATGTCCTTCAAAACCTCACCTCTTAACTCTTGAGCAACCATGATTTTCTCAGTAAACATTGGAGAAATATTCGTAAAAAAATCCTAACCATCGCTCGCAGGTCAAGACATGGGTGGCCTTACTGAATCCTAAGGGAACCTACATTTTCCCCCACCACCATTTACTCTTAATACAGCTATAGAACCTCTTGGGATTTTCCTAAACCTTTCTGCCCTCTGAATTTCCTTCCCAAATGTATTCTTAATTTTCTATAGTTATCAAGGAATTTTCTTATTCCCAACCTCTGAAATTCACTGTAAGCTCCTACATTCTCTATCAGAGCCTCTGTCTTTCAGCTAAGGTTTCATAAACTTAACTGGCTTGTCCTTCACCCTAACAGGAATATGCTTCTCCTGGACTCCTTATCATTCTCTTAAAAGCCTCCCAATTATGATCCGTATGTTTCCCTTAAAACAGGTTCATCCAATCAACCTCTGTTCATTCCTGCTTAATTCCCCTGAAATGTTCCCTTTTATATTGCAAAACTGGGAAAAAAAAACCCAGATGTCCCACTGTGAGGGAATGGACTGAGGAAATGATTAAGATTTCATCATATGAACACATGTTGGGAAGAATTAACAGTGAGGGAAAAGTGAAAGACACGTGGGATCAATTTTGGTTGTTTGTTAATTTAAACTTAAATTAGAAGTTTTTTTCTATTTCTTAGTTTTATGTTTTCCTGTCATGGGATGGCTGTGTAAATATGCTGTACTGTATCTGCTCTGTGATGTGCTGTGCTGCTTTGTAAAATAAGAATAAATAATAATAATAATAATTTGAATTACAAAAAAAATGTTCCCTTGACCTGCGGACCTGTCCTTTCTTTTTCAATCACTGTCTTAAAACCGTACAGAACTATGACGTTAGAGCCAGAGTGCTGCCCTCGATCCAGGACTTATATGGATCTAGAGTCAGGAAGCGAGCAAGCAGCATTATTGTAGACCCATCACACCCTGGACATCACCTGTTCCAACTCCTTCCTTCTGGAAGGGGCTTTAGATCACTGTATACACAAAGTACACGGCAGATGCTGTGGTCAAATCAAGACGTACAAAAAAGCTGGATGAACTCAGCAGGTCCGGCAGCATCCGTTGAAAGAAGCAGTTAACGTTTCGGGTCAAGACTTTTTTTATACGTTTAGATCACTGTATGCCAGTATGCCATCAGTCTTATGAACACTTGAATTTTAGTCTATTATAAATCAAGTCCACCTGTACATTCAATGAGGGGGACCTCATTGTATATAGTTTATGATTATTTGCACTATTGTTTTTGTTTGCTTTTAATTCTGTACAGAGAGAGCTCAGGGAAACCGGCATCAAATTCCCTGTGTGTGTCCTCATACTCGGCGATAATAAAGGATTCTGATTATTCTGATTTGCTAGGGACCTCAGGGGTAACATTTTCCATCCGAGGGTGGTCAGTATGTGAAGGGAGCTGCCAGAGAAATTGGTGGAGGCAGATACATTAAAAACACAAGTTATTTGGACAGGTACGTGAATAGGAAAAGTTCGCAGGGATGTGGCCCAAATGTGGGCAATTGTGATGAGCTGAGACGGCATAGGCCGGCTAGGCCAACCAGAGGTCCTGCTTTCATGCTAAGGAATCCTGCTTATATGATGTTATAAGCCTGTGATGCTGCTGCAAGTAAGTATTTTTAAATATGTAAATATGCAGTTGTAAATATGACAATAAATTGCACTTGTCGAGGGATGTATCAAAAAAGCAGCACGCATATGAATCTTAACGTTCTGTATAGGTCAGTGGATTGGACTCTTGCTCCTGAGTCAGCGAGTCAGTTCTTTAGGCCAGTGTTTATTCCACAATTAACTTCATGCCAAAAAATTAAATTGGTTACTTTTATAATACTTTTTGTGGAAGTTTGCTGCAGGCATATTGGCTTCAGCATTTCCTATATCTAACTGATTGGAAAGGAATTTAGACACATTGGAATATCGTAAGCTGATGAAGTATTTATACCATCAAGGCTTTCCTTTGATTATATACTGGCATTCCCTTGCACATGGATGCTTTTTCCAATGCATTAACTTGTAATAAAATATTTTTCTGATGTTTGCAGGACAACATAAATGTTGATGAAGCCGTGAAATTCTTGGTGGGGAATATTCTGTCCATCGAATGCATCCACCATCTATCAGAGGACTCCACTGCAGATGATACAATTAAATTAACGGAGTATACTGAAGAGCATGAGAACAAGTCACAATGCTGCTAACGCACCATGTCTGTCTTCCTCAAATGTCTAACTATCCATTTTGGAAGGCACAATATCCAGTTGACCTTTTCTACACCACAATGGCTAACATCTGTTTAAAATGAAAATGTTATCATAGTTTTAACTAAAAGTGGAATGGTAGAATGGTAAGAGCAATATATTCTCAATTTGTGTATTATGCTTTTGAAATAACTTTAAAATGTAGTTATTTTGTCAGTTTTTCAAGCAGAATCTATTTTGTGTAGTCTATCTTGTGTTATCTCAGTATTTCCAGTCTCAGGTGCTTGCTTCTGACCAATTGAAAGACAGGAGAATAGGGTTGAGAGGGAAAATAAATCAGCCATGATCTAATGGTGGAGCAGACTTGATGGCCTAATTGTAGTCCTCTGTCTTTTGGTCAATAGCAATATTTTACTTAAGTTCACTAAACTGTTTAAGACGTGACGCAGTTGTTATGACATCCTGTGAAATGTGTTGTAAACCGGGTGAGATGCTTCAAATAAGGGTTTTATGCAATACTTGTCACTACAGCAAATTCTTCCTGGAGTATCCTGGCTTTAAGGGTTTGTGAATTTCTCAAATTCTTGGCAGCAGCAGCTCATACCTGTTAATTCCAAATTGATAGTCAACAGAAGTAGGTAGGAATTTACTGGTATTCAAACTCTCAGGTATAGTCCCACTTACTCACCCTCCCAAGCACCAAGACCATCTCCTTCCATGTTTCATTAGTGTCTGTCATTGCGCTGTGTTTAACCCGCCTTCTTCTGAAGCCCTCACCTCTCTGATTGTTACTTCCAGTCTTGTTGGGAGGTGAATGTAGCTGATTGTTTCTGTGGTTATAAATCTGATACACTTCAACTGAAGTGACCTTGACTTGAACTAACCTAACACGCACCATTTCCTCATTCCACGTCTTGTACAGGCTTCCAGTGTATTTGAATTGAAAATTTTCATCCTTGCAATTAGACCTTCTGATAGCTTCTATATCTCTCTATTTCTTTATCCCCAAATCCTGCATTCTCCCAATTCTAGTCTCTTAGTAGCATCTGCCACCTTCATCCACTTTTGAGTGAAAATTAAAGCATTTGTACTTCCAAATGCTTGGGCTCTGAGCACTGGAAGTCTCTCCTTTAAAAAAAATAAACTGCCTCAAGGGTATTCCAGTGTACTTTGTGTCTTTTTCCTCCATGTCTTTTTGAAACTCTCAGTGAGTGTTTATTCTGCACAGAGTCAGAGGGAGGAAGGTGACAGTCTGACCTTGGGAAATTGGAGGAGAAAGCATAAAGTCCTACAGCATGAAAACAGTCCAGTCAGCCCACTGTCCACTGGGACCATGATACGCCCATTAACACGACCCACAGATTCTATCCCTCAGCCACAGACCAGGCTAATTCACCTACCGACTCACGTCTTTGGGATGTGGGCAGAAACTGAAGCACCAAGGGGAAACCCATGTGGTCACAGGAGGAACATGCAAACTCCGCATTAACAGCGTTGAAAATCGGGATTGATCCCAGTTCACTGTAAGGTAGCAGCCCTGTTTGTAGGCAGTCCAATGCTGGAAAAAAAGAAGGGGCAAACACAAAATCTCATGGCAGATTTCCATTGCCTTTCCTGAACTATAGTCTTTGAGAGAGCATTGAACCTCATGTAATAAGGGTAAACCTTCTGCTAGCCATGTGCCTTCTTGCCAGCATTTGACAAGTCCCTTCATAGAATTTCTCTACCAGACACTTACATGGGTCAGAAATTTAAAATAAACTACACAGTGGTCTAGATAAGATCACGTATTGAATTTCAGCACAGTGTCTTGGACATTCTGGATAGTGTATTGTGTATTGGTAAAAACAGAGAAATGACATAAAAGCCACTTGGAACAGATTGGATGGTGTGAATGTTTGCATCATATTTGCTACAAGTACAATTTCTGTTTTAAAAAAAAAAATACATGAGTTTGTGAATCTGAAATACCTACCAGTTCTCACAAGCATGGATCTTTTCCAGGGTTTAGTCATCCTCAGCTCTGGGCTGATACTTGTTGACGTCATTGTGGTGACAATGCCAGGGACAAGTTCCACACCCATGATGAGGAATCTCGTTCTCTCTGCCACTCCACCTAGCACCTTCACTGCTTGTTTTGTCTTGCTGCCCAACTTGCATATCCACCGTGAATGAGCTACACAGTTTCCTCGGCCTATGCTACTGTCTCCATATCTGAGCAACTGCTGGTGTCCTACCATCAGCGCTTGCTAAACCACCTTCACTGTGCCATATGACTCCACATTGAGCTTCTGAGCACTAATCCTCTCCATCACGAACACCAGCTTCTTTCACTTCCATAGATCTGTCTATCACAGCAAATTAGTTCCATTAATTCAACCTATCAAGACTCTTGGCCATTATTAAATACTTCAGTTAGATCTCCTACTATTCTTGTATATTCAAGAACATACTCAGAATTTAAACCTTTTAGTCCAGGGATAATTGTGGTGAATTTATGCTGTAGCCCCAATGACACCAGAATATATTCCTCAATCTGCAGCACTGAAAACAATTCATTATTCAAGATGAGGACTAAGCAGAGCTTTAAACTGCTACAATACAATGTCCAGTCTTTTCTGTTTCAGAACATTTGAAATTAAGGCCAGCATTCTATTATCCATTTTTAAATATATATATATTTTTTGATGCTAGCTAGTTTTAAAAACATTTCTGGCTTTTTGGAAACTATTCTGATTTATCTTAGGTTCAAAACAAATGAGCTCCCACTTTGAATTCCATTTAGCACTGCCCAATCTATCAATGTTCATATGCAACGTCTTGTGCCCAGTGCACAATTTACTGTATCACTTACTTTAATGTCATCAGCAAAATTAAATGTAATGCTTTTGGTTGCTTTATCTGGGTATGAATATACTGACAATGCAGCCAGTCCTTTCAGATTGGGTGTACTCCCAGTATGTTTACTATCTGTCTCCTACTTATTAATCAATTTTCTGTATCAGGGAAATACTGATTCTTTTATTGTGCATTCATTTTTTCTAAACAATCATTCATGTAGAATCTTATTAACTTTCTTTTAGAGGTCTGTGTAAATCACATTCATAAGTTTTTCCTCCCCTACTGTTTCTAAGAAATTAAACTCAAGTCATTTTGTATGAGTTGTAATTGTAAATCCATTCTGGTTGTTAATAATTAGTGGAAAATAACAGGTTATTCTATCCTGAACAGATTCTGGTTACTTTCCCCATAATAAATGTCTATGCTAAGAAGTATGTAATTACTTTTATTTCCATTTCCCTTAAAAGAAGCCTCAGGTTATTTCAATAATACAGTTTTTTGCTAGTGAACCTTGTCATCTAGAAGGATATAAGCACCAAGAAATGGGAAATGTAATACTGCACTATCTCCAGCGATTCTGACTTGCAAATATATCACACAGTGAGAATGTTGGAAATTGGCATCTGGTAACATTGTGGGGCAAATGTCAATAACTTCTGGCTAACCAAGCACCATTCTCTGTTTGGTAATTATTTATTATGCACAAATTTCCTGCTGCTCTACCTATATTAAAGCATCGAATACATTACAAAATAATTAATCAACTGCAGAGCAAATTTGAGTGAATGTTAAGATGCTATGTAAATGCATGTGTTGTTTTCACTTTCCTCACAACTCTACTGAGAAGTGAGCTAGGATTATGTGCTTGACTCCTGGAAAGAGACCAACTTTAGTGTCTCTTCCCTCTGTTTCTACTTAAAAACTACATGTGATCTAGTTTCACTTTCGTACAGTGGGAAATTGATGATTATATCTCAAGGTCTTGAACTTCCTATCCATAAAAGTTCTGTTACAAATATTAACATTTTCTATTAATGTTACTATTTTAAAAGGGAAACTGTTGTCATCCACAATTATGATGAAAGTACATATCCCAAGGTTTAGGGAGGCAAAATTCTGTCAACAGTTCTGTTTTGCCTGCCATGGTTTATTGACTGAAATAGCAGCACTCCATTTTCTATTTTTCTCTTTGAAATTGTTGATTCAATATTTAAAAAATCTCATGATCTGATGCATCTCTGGCAATGTCATCTGGAAAAAGTGACCTCACTTTCCACACTTAAATAGATGACGCCCAACTCCACCTGACCACCACCTATCCTGGTTCTTCACAGCTATTATACTTACAATTAACTATAAAAACAGTAAAGAGTATCTGCACCATCTCTGCAGATTGCTAAATATTCTGAAGATTGGAGTAAGATTGTGGTTGTGGTCTGTAGTTTTCACTTCTACTCTCCCCCCTTACGAAAGTTATTGAGACAACTCACAGTTTTTGTGTGTAACAATTGACCTTAAGATGAGCCTCAGAGTGCAATTCTATGCTATCAGTCTAATACCATCTTTGTAACACTGCTGAACCCCACCCCACCTTGACTAAACTGCTGCTGAGATCCTTAATCATGCTTTTTTATACATCCATTCCAGTTCTCTCTGCTGCTCATGAACTAACAGGAATGTTCATTCATCGATCCTGGTTTTGCTGACTTAAAAGCAAACACTTTGATTTTAGGATGCTAATCTCTCCATGGCCATGCCTTTTCCTAAATCTGCAGTCTTCTCCCTAACCCTTTAACTCTTAATTCTCTAATTTCAGGCTCTGCTTGTCCACAAATTTGATTGATCTACCACTGGTGGCCATGCCTTCAGAAACTGGAGCGCAAGTGTCTAGAAGTTTCACCCTTGAACGTCTGTTCCTCTTGTCTCTTCCCCTTCAGCAGACTCCCATACACCAAACTCTTTGATGAAACTTTTGGACATCTTAATTTTATTTGTTTAGTCACACTCCTGTGAGGTGCCTTGGGATATTTTGCTGCCTTAAACAGAATATAATGGTAATTGTTGTAATACACCCCTGTTATCTTGTTTAATAACATTAAAGTTTTTTTTTTAATCAACCACTCTGACGTGTCTGGCATTTTTTAACTTTGCGGGTGTTAATCTAGAATTGGAATGTTGAGAATGTACAATTTCTAGTGCTGAATTTTGTAATATATTTTAATTATCTGTTATCCTGAGGCAGTAAGTTAAATTTGCTCATTCACAATGAAACTTAGTTATTGTTTCAAGCAGTTACTGACAAATTTGAGATTAAAACCTCTGATATATTTTATTTTGAATATTGGCAGCTAAGTTCATTCTGAAATATTTCTGATTAGTGCACTTGGGGAAATCACTACCTACAACTTCAAAGATTCAAATTAAATTTATTATCAGAATATGTGTGCAGTAAACAACCTTGAGGTTCGTCTTCCCACAGACAGCCACGAAACAAAGACGCCATGGAACCCGTTCAAAGTAAACATCAAACACACAACGCGCAGAAGGAAAACAGAACACGTTGGTCAAACGGCAAAAAATAAGAAAATAACACCCAGAATATTAAACATCAAACTGCAGGGCCCTTGAAACAGTATGGGAGTGTTCATTTCCATCCAATTATAGACAATAGACAATAGGTGCAGAAGTAGACCATTCGGCCCTTCGAGCCTGCACCGCCATTTTGAGATCATGGCTGATCATCTACTATCAATACCCAGTTCCTGCCTTGTCCCCATATCCCTTGATTCCCCTATCCATAAGATACCTATCTAGCTCCTTCTTGAAAGCATCCAGAGAATTGGCCTCCACTGCCTTCCGAGGCAGTGCATTCCAGACCCCCACAACTCTCTGGGAGAAGAAGTTTTTCCTTAACTCTGTCCTAAATTACCTACCCCTTATTCTCAAACCATGCCCTCTGGTACTGGACTCTCCCAGCATCTGGAACATATTTCCTGCCTCTATCTTGTCCAATTCCTTAATAATCTTATATGTTTCAATCAGATCCCCTCTCAATCTCCTTAATTCCAGCATGTACAAGCCCAGTCTCTCTAACCTCTCTGCGTAAGACAGTCCAGACATCCCAAGAATTAACCTTGTGAATCTACGCCGCACTTCCTCTACAGCCAGGATGTCCTTCCTTAACCCTGGAGACCAAAACTGTACACAATACTCCAGGTGTGGTCTCACCAGGGCCCTGTACAAATGCAAGAGGATTTCCTTGCTCTTGTACTCAATTCCCTTTGTAATAAAGGCCAACATTCCATTAGCCTTCTTCACTGCCTGCTGCAGTGCTGTATTGTTTGTTGACTGCAAGCTACAGAACTATTCCACCCCGATCAACATCACAGAAAGTAACAATTTTTTTAAAAAAGGAGTAAGCAGAAATAAAAAAAACATGAACTACAGAGTCCTCTAAAAATGAGTCCAATCCACAAGCCTTGCCCAAGACCCCTGAACCTTCCCCTGGCAGCAGCGGGAGAGGGAGACCGAACAAACAAAGGCAGACAGTGCTGAACACCCGCTTGCCTTCTACTCTCGTCCTCGTTGATTTTAATCCTGTCTGGCGATTTAATCGGCAAGATTGGCGAGAAACAGAGCCGATCAATGGTTTGTACTTCGCCATTAGGCCACACACTCTGTTCTCAACCTCACTCAACTACACCGAATTCCACTGGAGACAGCAAAAACGTCAGGTCACTCAGTTGGCCCAAAAACACATTATCAAAATGTCCATTACAGGCTCCAATTGCAAACAGATTAGTAGTAGAAGTATATTTAGAAGAAGTAGTTTTGTGAACTGTCTGCAGGACATTGCCATTAGTCACTGGTTCCTTCTTGCTGCTTCCTCCCCTTGTTACTCATTATTGTGATGGCAATATGTTAACTTCCGTTCATTGGTCAAAATTGGGGAACTTACTAACATTTTTATTAACTTCAATATAATTTTTGGGCAAAGATTTAGGAAGGGGCATGACCATGGAGAGATTAGAATCTTAAAATCAAAGTGTTTGCTAATTAGGAATGTGGACAAAGTCGGCATTAATTGGCCATCATTAATTGCAAGGGTTTGATGACCTGTTGCCTTGGACTACTGCAGTATTTATGGTGAAGGCACTCTTACTGTGCAATTGTTTCACGAGTTTCAGGGTTTAGACCCAGCAGTGATGAAGGAACAAATATACTTTGTTGGGTGTACAATTTCAAAGGGGACCTCAGGTCCTAGTCTTCCCATATATCTGCTGCCTCAGTGAAAAAAAGGTCATGGGTTTGGGAGGTGAAGCAGGAGTAGTCTAGATGAGGAACTGCAGTATGTTTTGTTGGCAGTACACAGTGCAGCCTCTCTATGCCAAGATGGAGGACATGAACGTGTAGGTAGGGTGGTGGATGGGATGTCAATCAAGCCGGCTGTTTACTTCTGTTTTATATGGAGCTTCTTCAGTGCTGAGAGACCTGGACTCAATCAGGCAAGTGGAGACTATCCCATCTTCTGCATTGTTATAGGTGAAAAGGCATTTCGGTTGTTGGAAGATGAGTCATTTGACAATCATACATCACTTTGCTGACGACTGAGTAGATCTGTAGAAATTAGCTGCTCAGGATTTGTTTTTGGAGAACAGGACATCCCTGGACAATTTACAGCTTTTGTCTTGTAGATGTCAGTATTTTAATTGTGCTTAGCTGAAAGTGTTGCTAGTTCTGAAGCTCAAACCGTAAGCACTGCAGCCAGGAATAAAAACAGCAAATGCTGGAAATACTAAGCAGATAAAGCAGCGTTTGTGCATAGAAAAAAAAACAGGTTTCAGGTCAGTGATTTTGCATGGTCATAAAATTGCTAAATTTAATAACAGCTAAAAATGCAAAAATGACTCAGATATTTCTGACTCGGCCTTTCAATTCAGAAAATGGGACATTGTGTCAAGAAACAAAACATCTACAACAGAAAAAGGCAACAGCAAACACATTTGAGTGTAGAGAAAAGGAAGTGGGGACAGAGCCAGAAGGTGTTCAGATGCCACTCTGTCGGCTTTCACTCTTTCACAGGGATGCTAAAATACTAAAGATTTCACAATCTTTCCCTATTTTTGATACTTTTTTTTTCAGGTACCTTGCTGTTCGGCGTAGGCGATCATGTCTCTCCATCCATCATGGTCCCTGACCCTCCGAATTGTAGTTGTTGCCTCCCCTGTTTCTAACCATGATGTTAATCCATCGATCATTTTCATTCTCTGTCTGCCTCTGCTTCTTTTTCCTTCCAGCTTTCCAGTTGCAACTAAATGTTCCAGTGTCTCTCTTTGCATGACGTGTCCAAAGAATTTTGATTGCTGTTTTCTGATTTTTTAAAGTAATGTACGTTTTGTTTTCGTTCTCTGCAGAACTTCTTCGTTGGTTATCCTATCCATATATGATATGCATTAGCATTCTTCTGAGGAACCACATCTCTGCTGCATTGATTCTTTTTTCCATTGCATTTGTGATGGTCCATGACTCGCAGCCATACATCAATATAGGAAGAATGTAGCAGCTGAGAGTTCTAAGGCGGATGTCAATTGCTATTTTCCTGTTCATTAGGATGTTTCTTATTTCTGTAAATGTTGTTCTTGCCATTGCTATTCTTGCTTTTATGTTTGTTTCACATTTGCCATCAGATGTTACCCATGATCTAAGGTACTTGAAGTTGTGAACTTGTTTCAGGATTTCATTTCCCAATACGATCCTACAATTTGGGATATCAGGTTTCTTTGATGTTACCATTACTTCAATTTTCTTTTTGTTTAAGGTTAGGCCAAGTCTTTCGCTCTCTGTGTTGATAGTAGATACTAGTTTCTGTAAATTTACTTCACTATTTGCTATCAGTACTGTATCATCCGCATAGCGGAGGTTGTTGATATTGTATCCTCCTATACTTATTCCAGGTAGGTCTTGTATGGTTCTCATAATGTTTTCACTGTACAGGGAGAACAGGTCTGGTGATGGAACACAACCCTGTCTGACTCCTCGCTTTATTGGCTGATATTCACCAATGTCATCTCTCCGTATGGCTGCACTTTGTTGCCAGTAGAGATTCCTGATTATTCTTAGATTTTTTCTGTCGATATTAATATCTTTAAGCATTTTCATGATGACTTGGTGTTCTACTGTGTCAAAGGTTTTTGCATAGTCAATGAAACAGAAGTATAGGTTTTGTTGTACTTCTATTGACCTTTTGATAATATTCCTGAGAATATAAGTTGCATTTGATGTTCCCTTGCCTTCGACAAAGCCACACTGTTCTTCACTGATCTCTGGTTTAATTTTGTTTCTTATTCTGAGCATGATGATTCTAAGTAGAATTTTTGTGAGGTGGCTCATTAAACTAATTGTTCTGTGTTGTCCACACTCTGTTGCACCTGGTTTCTTTGGCAGTTTAATGAATACTGCCTTTAAAAGATCTTCTGGTGCTTTGCCACTGTTGTATATTCTATTCAATAAGATTGTTAATTTCTCTACACCAAAATCTTCTAGCACTTCATATAGTTCAACCGGAATGTGATCTGGTCCTAATGATTTCCCCTTTTGCAAAAACGCTGGGCAGATTCATCTGCCGGTCAATGGCCAGGGTATGGACACTGCAAATGAAGAAGGCAACGCGAAACCACTTCGGTATTCCTCCCATGTATAATCATGAACTCAGGTCAGCTACGGTCTCAGCTCAAAGATGTGAATGGAGCCTTCACCGAAGGAGCCTCATCCTGTAGAGGATCTCATGCACCACAGGTGAACCTCGACTGTCGGCAGATTAAAAGCAAAGAAGATCAGACTAGCAATCTGTGGAATGTAAGAACTCTTAACCAACCTGGTAAACAATGTCAAACAGGAAATGGAAAGATTAAAAATCAGCATCTTGGGAATGTGTGAGATGAGATGGAAAGGAGCTGGTAAAACAAGCTCAGAGGGATCTACCAACATTTACTCAGGAGGAGAAATACATGAAAAGGGTGTTGGAATTATGTTAGATGAAGAACATGCAAGATCAATAAAAGGCTGTTGGACAATATCAGATCGAATGCTACTTGTGAAGCTACATGCAAAACCTTTTGACATTAACATCATTCAAGTTTATGCCCAACAGCAGACAGCAGTGAAGAAAAATTTGAACAATTTTATGACGAACTAGAAACAGCACTAAGATAATGTAAAAGCTCAGAAAATACCATTATTCAAGGTGACTTCAATGCAAAAGTAGGCAAGACCAGGGACAAGGACAATATTGGCATTATGGCATGGGTGAGAGAAATGAGAGAGGTGAACAACTAGCTACATGGGTCACAGAAAAAGATTATATAATTGGTAATACCGTCTTCAAGCAACACCCGAGAAAACTATGGACATGGAAGAGCCCAGGGGTTAACAGCAGAAACCAACATGTACAAAAGCTGGATGAACTCAGCAGGTCGGGCAGCATCCACTGACTGCTCATTTCAACGGATGCTGCCCGACCTGCTGAGTTCATCCAGCTTTTGTATGTGTTGATTTGACCACAGCATATGCAGTGTACTTTGTGTTTACAGCAAAAACCTGATGGATTACATGCTTATAAGAATGTATAGAAATGCTCTGAAATCATGATATTTGCTGCACCCCAAACCTCAAAATTTGAATATCTATCTAGCAGGATTCCTTAGTTTATTTGTTGGGATACATTGCAACTTTATAAAAACACTGGTTCAGTCGCACTTGGAGTATAGTTTGCAGTTCTGATGACCACAATATAGGATAGATGTGATGGCACTGGAGAGAGTATAGAGGAGATTCACCAAGATGTTATCTGGATTGGAAGAGTTTAGTTATGGGGTGAGATTGGATAGGCTGGGCTTGTTTTCCTGGAGTAAAGGAGATTAAGTGGTGACTTGAGAAATGTATATAAGAAGCATAGACAGGATGAACAGGCAGAATCTTTATCTCTTGGAAGGTGTATCAAAAGCAAGAGGGTATAGCTCTAGGATGAGAGGAAGGAGTTTTAAAGGGGATCTGAGGGTTAAGTTTCTTTACACAGAGTGGTTCATTTCTTGAATAAGTTACCAGGGGAGGTAGTGGAATCAGATGTGCTACATTTAAGAGGCACTTGAAGAGGGGCTTAAATAGGCAAGGCATAGAAATATTTGGTCTAAATGTGGGAAAATGGGATATGTGGGTAAAAGAAAGAGCCAGTGTGGAGATTGTGGATGGAAGGGCCTGCTTTTAATGTTGCACAACCCAGTAATTCTGACACACATAGCTGTGCAGTTTGCAGGACTGTTGAGTTTCCCATACTCCCAAAACATGATTCTGTATTCTTGTTTCACACTCATCCCAAACTCTGTAGTTTCCTCCCACCACCACCACACCTAATGACCGTGGTTCTTCCCAAGTTTCAGAGCTACAGTGGAATATTCCTGTCCTTCCTGCAAAGTATTGATTAGTCCCAAAATTTTATCCTAATTTGCAAAGTCCAGGACTCCCAGTTCCTCCAGATCTATTCTATACTTCTAAATCACTGGCCTGGTTATAATTGGTGCATCGAATTATATAATAAAAACTCCAGATATCACAGGAGCAACTCCATGGAAGATTTATTGGTGTAATAAATATACTTGTTTCTGACCTATATTGCAAAAACTGAAAGCATGTACATCAAGTTGCTTGTAATAGCAGCTTTCCTGTCATAATTTTGAAAAAATGACCAAATATATATTTCATTTTAAAATAGTTCTTAAATGCCTTTCCTCCTTCCCTAGCTCACCTCACCAGACTCTCCCTCCGCTATTTAACCTAACTTTTTTCCTTTGTACCTCACCTATCAGATGCCGCTCATCTCCCAGCTAACCTATTTCCGCAGATTTACAACCAGCCCACCTCGGTTTAAAGCTATTCTCATCTAGTACAGGTGCTACCAACGATAGAAAGAACGAGTGAGTAACCGGGCCTTCGAGAAGCAACGTCAATAGCAACGAGACACAGGTGCAAACACATCCAAGATAGTGCCCCAGCCCCAATGCTTACAGTCAAACCACTTTACCAACTCTCTTATCTGAGATCAATGAGCTACTGTACTCTTTATGAACAGTTTCTATTAGTGAGGACTGTAAATTCGTCTCAGACCTGCTAGGGCCGGATAAAAGAAGAAACTTTTATTTACACGCTAAACTGGTAAAGTTATCGCGTTGGAAGAAGGGAATCTGTGCAGTATGGAGACCGACAAAGTTGCAAAGTTTGGAGGTAAGGAATGCCTTCGCAGTCGACAAACGGGCAGTAGGACCCTGCGGGCCACCAGTGCGGTCGCGTCCCGTTGCCTGGTAACGGCGGCGGCCGGCGGAGTGCAGCAGCAACCAAGATGTCGAAAGGTGGCAAGAAGCGGACCGACTCGGTCCTCAAGCTGAGTCCGTCCCCTGTTCACAGCGGGTATGTGCCGGATAAGTTCCAGTTGCCACGGGGGAGTCTGGAAACGGAAACTGAATCCCGCCCGGGGGGTGGGGATGGCAGGGAAGGTGGGCAGAGGCCTCGGCGTGAGCACCTCTTCACTCCCCTCCCCCAACTTCCCTCTTCTCTCACTCTTCCTTTCCCCTTCCCCAACTCCCTCGTCTGATTCACATCCCCTCCACCGTCTTTTTTCCCTCTTTTGTTCTATTCTCCCTAGTTTACTCCGTCCACGTCCCCCTAATTCCCCTCATCCATCTCCTCCAACTCCCCCATCCCCCCCCAACTCCATCCCACCCTTCCTGATGACTGACAGTCCTGATGAAGGATCTCGTCCCTAAATGTCGACTGTAAATCATTTCCGTAGATGCTGCCTGACCTGGTGAATTCCTTTAGTATTTTGTGTTGGTATTCGGTATTTTGATTGAGCGTAGTAAGCTCACACATAACTGATTCGTTCAGCCAATAATTGTTGCTTGGTCTAAAAGCAAACTAATTATGGAAGGTGTAAGATCACCCTCATCCCCATTTCCCTCTCTTTCTCTGGGGGGATTTTTGAAGTCAGCGCTCTGTACTGCATAACCCAATGTTTACATTTCAATAGTAAACTGCTGTGGCCTCCAGCTTCTTTATGCTGTGAACGGAGCAAATGCTGTATATCCCGAATGCCGCCAGACAGACATGCGCACTGTGTTTTTGAAGCTGCTGTTCCCAGGACACATGAAACAGTGATATCCTGTTCCTTGAGTACATTTTTCTGTTCAATTAGATAATTTACCTAACCTATCTGGAGTTCCTTGAAGAATTTACTTAACTTCCCATTAAATGAGACAGATCTTGAAATTTTAAATTGATTCGACAGCTTTTTAGAGAACGCAAACACGAGGAAATCTGCAGATGCTGGAAATTCACACGAGAATAAGTTTTAGATTTTTATCGTGAACGCTTGTGTGATAATGTTTTCCTGTTATACTCCGTTTATTTATTCCCCCACTAGAGGTAATATTTCATAGATGTACTCCAATGAAAAATGTTCACCTTTCATGTGCAGTACCTGGCATTAATTACCTCTTTAATCTACAATCTCTACATTAAGAAAATTTTGGAACATTCTTCAGTGCTAATTTTGTTTTGGACTTTCAGCTCCCCACGTTGAACTCCATCTGCCTCAATTTCATCCATTCATTTCATTTATTCATAACCCTTAGTAACTCCCACAATCTGCCGCCAGGCTTGGATGCTGCTGTTTTTAATTCCTTCATTCAAGTCACTGATATCCACAGTGAACATATATCAGGTGACACTACTAGCCACATTCCATCAATTGATATACATTTCTCTTTATCCCTGTTCTATTTTCTACTTCCCAGCCAATTACCACCATGTTATTTTCCTCTGCACATAAAAATAAGGTACTGATACTTTTAGATGTAAGTTTTGTGGAGGCCAGTAACCAAAGTTAAGAGCAAACCCACAGATGTTATTTAGAACTTGGGCAGCATGCTAAAGTACACTTCACAGAATTTATTGTGTGGGTACAGACCACTTAGCCCAAGATGTAGTATCAGGCAGTGTTACTGCCACACTCGTGCCTCTGTCATCAAATTTCACCTCACCTGTTCATTCACTCTTGTCAGCGCCTAGCTTCCCTTTAAATTTTTCTAAGCTAGTTACTTCAACAGCAGCATTTTGTAACAAGTTTCAAATTCTTACTGCTTTAGCTAAATGACTTTCACTTGGATTTATTGGATTTATCAATGAGTTGTGGTTTAGTTTTTAGATCTAACCCACTCAGTGATCTCCCTAAACATTTAAGTTAAATATCAGGGCAAGTGGGTTGTTAAAATTATTCTGTCAGGGTGTTGAAGTTCAATGACATTTGGGAAAGTCAGACTGCAATGAGAAAGACTATTCAGTTCATTGAATTGGTTAGGATTACATTCATCAAAGGGAGAAAGTGATAATTGACCAAGAAATTCCTAGGGAGGTCATTTTGAGAAAGATCCTTGAGATAAGAGACTGATACTTCCAGATGTAAGTGAAATAAGATAAAGAACTTCCCATTATAGGCTTGTGCCACTGACATACACTCATCATTTCACACCATTTTCAGATCGTATCAGCGTCAGCTGCTGGAGATTTCCTTCTGGTACTTTGCCACAGTATGAATAGATGGATATGCCAGACATTTTGTTTAAATATAGAGTAGTTTTACATTTATTCCATTCTCAACAATAAATCAATTTCAGCAAAACGAGTTGATCCAGTTCAGCATCATGATCCACAAGTTGTACAGCATTTGTAGACACAGCATGAGAGATGGCCATAAATTTCCCTAACAGCTATTGCATCTGACTGAGTAAATGCAGATGGCTGGGAGGATGTATGTGGGAAGAAGTGTTAAAGATAATTGGTGTGTGCATGAGTAAATAATTATGAGTTAGCTCACATATTTATAGGAAATAAGAGTAAGTTGTGTCTCTTCGGTTCCCTTTAAATGACAGTTTGTGAAACTGCCCAAGTTGTCATCAGCTCAGATGACGACCTATGCCTGATTCAACCAGCAATCTCTGTGCTTTATTTAGAACAGCTGTTCAATTACTGTGGAAAAAACTGCTCTTGCACTTCTAAGATGTACCCAGGTTGATTTAATTTGAATTATTGTTGATGGATAATATTGATATGCTTGAAGAAATAATACAATCGAGGGACAAGGTAACCAAAGGCTGAATTTACTCATTGTGGGAAGGCAGAGGTGTGAATAGCATTCCTCTCTGTGAGAATGAGAAGCTCTGTCAGATTTTAACTGCCAGATTTCTATTTAATCCTGGTGCTCATCTGCTACTTGCATTTATAAAATTCCCTTACACTTCGCACAAGTGTAATCAGACAAAAAGTATGGGCGTGACAAGTTGACAAAAACTTCAGTCAATGATGGCAGTTTTAAGTACTTTAAAGAAAGAGAGAGTGATGCAGAAGTTTAGGGAGGGAACTACAAAGGTGAGAACTCAGATAGTTGACCAGAGCTGTCACTAACAGCACAAAGGACAAAGGAGGGAATGGATATAAGACTAGAATTAAAGGGATGACAAATTCTGTTGGATAAGAAGCAAAATAATGCATCTGTTTGCAACTCTGCAAAAAAACAGAAAATACTCAGCAGATCAATTAGCTTCGGTGGACAAAGGATTAATGTTAGAATTTTTTGATCTCTCAGAACTGATGAAGAGTTTGATGAAAGTTTATTGCCCTGTAACATGAATTTATCCCCACAAATGCTGCCAAGAGATCCACTGCGTATTTCCAATATTTTCTTTTTTGGACCTCAGCTTATTAAGAGATTGGTCCAGGCTAAAGAAATAAGCTTTTCAATTACTGTTATTTATTTGAATGTCCTGTAATTACAAAGTTTGGCCTCCTTTATACTAATACATGCAAAGCTGAAGTACTGCACAGATGAAAATGTGAAGAATTTTTAAGTGGATTTAAGCGATTCAGTGGAATCATTCCTAGCATGAGAGATGTCAGTCGTAGGGATGGACTGAGGGCCTGGTTGAGTACTTTTTCAAAGTAGAGAAGACTAATTGAAAATTTTATCAGAGATGAGGGCATAGACAGAATAAATAAAGGGAAACTCTCCAGTGGCTAAAAGATCAATAAAAAGAGGCGGTACTTTTCATGCGTTTGACTCTAGTTCTCTTGCCAAGTTTTGAGAGGTTTTACTTACAGAGATAATCAGGATATCGAGTAGACTGTCCTTGAAAGGGCATTGATGGATACACAAAGAAGAAGTTGGAGAGATATTAGAGAAAGCAGCCAAATATTTTATTCAATAATTTCTTCCAGCTCAAAAGCTATGCTTTAATAATCCATATTACACTTACATTTCACTACAACTCATGAGTCTTTCTTCTTAAGATATTATTTTAATTCACCTTTTTAAAAATAATTTGAACTATTCTTCAATTAGGAATGTTTAAGTCGGCAGCTTTGAAATATTCTGGATGCTCTGAGTTTAACATGATCCATAAGTATTTGTCTTTGTGACTTCGAATTCCTCTGCAGTGCTACTTCATTTATTCTGAGCTGTGGAATAGCAGGGGACATTACTGAAGCCAAGAAAGGTCGATATCCACTCTGGCCTGAATGGAATGAAGCCGATGTAAATGCTGAGAAATGGGAAGGTGCTAAGCCAGCTAAAGAGAAGGACAAAAGTATCAAAAGCCCTAGTCTGGTAAGTTGTTTGAATGCTTTATCACTTCTAGCTCTTTATTTTTCGAAACGCTGATGGTTAACACCAGGGTTTGAACAAACAATGTGTGTTAAATAGTGGCAATGCTAGCTTATGAACAGACATGCACGATCCTTTGAAAAATCAATGAAGAAATTACCTATTCTGCCAGATATCTTAATGATCCATGTAAGTATCACTAATCCCCACTACCTGGTCATTTAAAATGAGGATTTTTTTTCCTGTGCACTGCCTGTGGACTATTGATCACCATTTTACCTAAAGCAGTGCTTTCTTTTCCCTTACAAATTCCTTTGATTAAAAAGCATTCTAGGTATTGAAGGAGGGCACAATCGTTTGATCAGATTTAATTGTTGAGATCCATCATGATCTTCTGGAGCAGACTGGTAACTAAAATTCTATATGGATGGAACCCACACCTGAGTTTCATGTTTGTCTATATTAAAAAAAAGGTTTGGATGGTTTATTTTTGACAAATTTTATTTCAACATTTACAATAAGATTTACTCCCCAGCACACTCATTGGGTTGAGCTCTGATTAGAATTGTTTGAGACACTCCCTTAAATGTTCAGAAGCTGAGTTTTGTTTCTATGTACATAGAAAATACTAGCATTTTTCAATTTCTGTGGAAGAGCAACAGCATAATACCTTTTCCTTGGAGTCAAAAACCCAATGTATTGATAGTTTTTATGTGAATCATGATTTATCAAATACTTTTTTGCTGAGAAGAGAAAATAACAAACTCTCTGGCTAACTTATGGAGGCAAGTCTTGGAAACTGATGCAAAAGAGGTCCTTCTGTTTGTGCCAGCTAGATTCATACATGTATGATTACATTTAGAGAAAGAGATGGACCACAAATGGCTTATATGATATTGAAGATCAATCTCAGAGGCAAACAAAGGAACAGTAGCCTCAAACCAAAGCTCTGTTTGTTTGTTTCAGTTCTCCTTTTATGCATTTATTTTCCATATTGTTGATATAATGTGTCAAAACTCAGTCAGAATTAGAATATCACTGATGTATGTCATGAAATTTGTTGTTTTGCAGCAGTATTACAGTGTAAGACATAAAAATTACTGTAGGTTACAATTAAAAAATAAATACTACAAAAGTAGGATAGCATGGTAGTGCTCATGGCATCTTGGACCATTCAAAATCCCAATGCAGAGGGGAAGAAGTTGTTTCTAAATCAATGAGTGTGTGTCTTCAGGCTCCTGTACCTCTTTTCTGGTGGTAGTAATTTGAAGAGGACGTTTCCCAGATGGTGAGGATCTTTAATGATGGTTACTACCATCTTGAAGCACCACTCGATAGTGGGGAGGCTTGTGCCCATGACGGAGCTTGCTGTCAATAATCTTTTGCAGCCTTTCAATCCTGTGTATTGGAGCCTTCATACCAGGTGGTGGTGCAACCAATCAGAATGCTCTTCACCGTACAAATTTAGGAATTTATAAAAATCTTTGGTGCAAAACAGATCTCCTCAAACTCAGAACCTTTGGTGTACCTTCTTCACGATTGAATCAGGGCGAAGAACAGATGCTCTGAGATTTTGACAGTGATCTCTCCACTCCTGAATACTTTAGAGATGTGGACGTCCTTCAGTAGGCACTAGAAATTACTGGAAAAGTACCACCAACATAGTCTCCACAAAATCCTCTAAATCCACTGGCAACATAGGTGAACCAATATTAGGGTCTTCTCACATTCGCTTTCTGCAGCACCTTAATTATGCTCACCTGACCCCTAATAAGCTGGTCACATTTTTCACAATGCTTGACACCAGAGACTAAGAGAACAAATACTCCGATCTCAATCTCTGTCACAACCAAGGTTAGCAGGTAGACAGAAGGAAAGATTCAGGAATGTTCTTAAAATCTTCATGAGCAAGTGTAACATTCCCACCAATTCCTGGGAATTCCTGGCATGTGATTGTTGAAAACAGAAAATGGTTTGTGTGGTGAACTACATATACCTGTCTGGACACGCCCCCCCCACCCCCCCGCTGACTGCTCCTGTGGCTCCTCCCACAGACCCCGGTATAAAGGCGATTGGAGGCACAGCCCCTTCCTCAGTCTCCAGGATGTTGTGTGGTGGTCGCTTGCTGCTTGTGCTTTCTTCCAGTCAATAAAAGCCTACCTTAACTCACGTCTCAGAGAGTTATTGATGGTGCATCAGTTTGTGCATGGCATTGAACTGGGATTCCATTCCTCAAAGCACAACAGAGGTTCAGAGCAAATGAGTGAATGAAATACAATGTTTCCCAAACTACATCTTCACCTGCCCCCACTTCCTCTTTCTCCCCAATATCCCCTGCGGCAGAATCCTCAGCAGCTACTCAGGAATCACAGAACTGGTCTGGAAGCAAGTTGCACTCAGTTCCAAAGAACAGCCCTAGCAGTAGAATAAGATACAGTTGTTATGTTACTATAGAAGTTTACATTTGGATCTGTAATCTAGATTTGTGAATGTTTATCCCACCATTGAAGTAGGAAGCTAATATCGGTAGAGCTGATGAAAGTACTGAATTTTCGTAAAATCTCAGCTGCTGTGCTGATATCCTGTTTTCCAAATAACTCTGGACCCTCAGCAATCCATTTGCTCTGAAGTGCCCTCTGAAATGATGAATAAATCACTCTGGCATGTTGCATTTGTACAAAGAATCACAATAGTAACAATTATAAGATTCAGACATTACATAATTTAAATCACCTCCTTCAGCCAGAAATGTTAAGAAGTTGATGCACCTCAGTTTCCTTCTAAGTTGCCCACAATCTTAGAACCAGTCTTCAGCCAATCTGGCTCACTGCATGTGATATTGACAAATGGCCAGACACACTGGATGTAGTAAAATCTAATAATATCCTCACTACATTGCTTAGGAAATAATTTGGCAGGGGGATGGGAACTGGAGTGATAGGGCTGAGGATGGGGCATTTGATGTACAACTAGATGCAGTGTGTAGTGAGACCGTGAGGAAGGACAAGCAGATGATGAGCAAAATTGCAGTCAGTGGGATGAGTTAAAGTGTAACAAGGAGCCAAAATCAAAAAGGGTGATGAATATAGGACTGAAGGTGCTATATTTGAATACACGCAGTATACGGAATAAGATAGATTATCTTGTAGCACAGTTAGATACAGGCAGATATGATGTTGTGGGCTTCTCCGAGTCGTGACTGAAAGAAAATGATAGTTGGAAGCTTATCATCCAAGGATATACATAGATTGAAAGGACAGGCAGGTAGGCAGAAGGGGTGTGGTAACTCAATTGGTAAAAAATGAAATCAAATGAAAAAGGATCTTATGCTTTCCCAGCATATATGACGAATAAATTCTTCTCAGGGTTCCAGCCTGGTACAGGTGTCGATTTTAAACAATGTTTTGATGACAAACTCTGCCATCTTCATCAGGAATGATGCCTGGGTATGTCTAGTCTGGTGGTATTGATACCATCCCAAGCCCGTAGTCCTTCCGGATTGGTTAGTTCTCATTCAATTGGTTTTCTACTGTCCCACCTTGTTTACAATTGAATCCCAGTTCTTATCTAGAGCAAGATCTTTGTTAAGATTCATTTCCTCTAGTTTTATTTCAATGGCTTCCTTCACCAGGCCGTCCCAAAAGCCACTGGCGCAGCACAATGGTTCTGTGCCATCAAAGTGAATCCCCTGGCCATTGCAAATGCAGCATTCTGCTGCTGCCAATTTCTCCAGGTAACCAAAACAGATACACCTACCACATCAAGGCCCACAGGAGTTCATCCATTCGGGTTACCCAGAGAAATCAGCGGTAGCAGAACATTGCATTCGCAATGGCCAGAGGATTGACTTCGACAGCATAAAACCACTGTGCCTCGCCAATGACAATTGGGACCGCCTGGTGAAGGAAGCCATTGAAATAAAACTAGGGGGAAAGAATTTTGACAAAGACAAAGGTCCTGCTCTAAGTAAGAACTGGAATTCAATTATAAACAAGGTGGGACAGCAGAATCCTGATTGAATGAGAACCAACCAATCAGGAGGAATGGACGACAGGGTTCTAAGTACCACTGGATTAGATGTGCCCAGGCATCAAGTCTGATGAAGCTGGGAGAGTTTGTCTTTGAAATATCAGTTAAAATCCATACCTGTACCCAGCTGGAAACCCGAGACGAGTTTATTCATGAAATCAAATCCTTAGAAAGAGATGACATAGGATCAGAAAATGTAGAATCCTTGTTGGCAGAGTTAAGAAACTGCAAGGATAAAAAAAACCCTGATGGGAGTTATATACAGGCCCCTGAACAGCAGTTAGTATGTGGGATATAAATTACAATGGGAGATTACCATGTAGATTGTGAAAAGCTGGTTGCTGCTAGATCCCAAGAAAAGGAATTTGTAGAATGCCTATAAGATGGTTTTCTAGAGCAACCTGTGGTTGAGCCCACTACGGGAAAGGCAATTCTGGATTGGGTGTTGTGTAATGAACCAGATTTGATTAGGGATTGCAAGGTAAAGGAACCCTTAGGAAGCCGTGGTCATAATAGGATAGAATTCACCAAACAGTTTGAAAAGGAGAAGCTAAAATCAAATGTATCAGTATTACAGTGGAATAAAGGGAATTACAGAAGCATGAGAGAGGAGCTGGCCAAAGTTGGTTGGAAGGGAGTGCTAACCGGGATGACAGCAGAACAGCAATGGCTGGTTTTTCGCAGAAAGTTTGGAATGTGCAGGAAAGAAACTTCTGAAAGATGAAAAAGTATTCTAAAGGGAAGATGAAGCAACCATGGCTGACTAGGGAAGTCAAGGACAACATAAAAGCAGAATAGAGAGTATATCACACAAAATGTTGGAGGAACTCAGCAGGCCATGGAAAAATGTACAGGAGATGTTTCCGGCCAAAAGCCTTTGGCAGGAGGGAGTATATAATATTGCAACAATTAGTGAGAAGGTAGAGATTGGGAAGCTTTTAAAAACCAACAGAAAATAACTCAAAAAGCTATAAAGAGAGAAACGATGGAAAGCTAGCCAATAGTATAAAAGAATCAAAATTTTTTTCAGATATACAGTAATAAAGAGTAAAAGAGAGAGAGTAGATATTGGACCACTGGAAAATAATGCTGGAGAGGTAGGGATGGCGACAAAAAAAAGTGGCAGACAAAACAGTAAGTATTTTGTGTTCATATTCACTGTGGAAGACATTAGCAGAATGCCAGAAATTCGAAAGTGTCAGGAGGCAGGAGTGAGTGAGAAGGTGCTTGGGAAGCTGAAAGATTCTGGAATGATTCCAGAGGAGTGGAAAATTGCAAATGTCACTCCACTCTTTAAGAAGGGAGGAAGGCAGAAGTAAGGAAATTATAGACCAGTTAGCTTGACTTCAATGGTTGGAAAGATGTCGGAATCTATTATTAAGGATGAGGTTTTGGGGTACTTTAGGCATAGGCCAAAGTCAGCATGGTTTCTCAAGGGGAAATATTGCCTGCCAAATCTGTTGGAGTTCTTTGCGGAAATAACAGGGCAGGATAGACAAAGGAAAGTCTATGGATGTTGTTTATTTGGATTTTCAGAACACTTTTGACAAGGTGTTGTGCACAAAGCTGTTGAACAAGATAAACACCAATGGTATTACAGGAAAGATACTAGCATGGATAGAAGATTAGCTGATTGGCAGGAGGCAAAGAGTGCAAATAAAAGGGGCTTTTACTGGTTGGCTGACAGTGTCTAGTGGTGTGTCGCAGGGGTCAGAGTTGGGACAATTTTTCACGTTATATGTCAATGATTTGGATAATGGAATTGATGGCTTTGTGGCTAAGTTGGCAGACAACACAAAAATAGGTGGAGGGCAGGTAGTGTTGAGGAAGCAGGATGTTTGCCAAAAGACTTGGACAGATTGTGGGAATGGGCAAAGAAATGGCAGATGGAATACAGTCTAGGGAAGTGCATGGTCATGCACTTTGGCAGAAGGAATGGCATGGACTATCTTCTAAGTGGGGAGAAAATTCAAAAATCTAAGATGCAAAGGGACTTGGCAGTCCTAAAGGTTAACTTTCAGGTTGAGTCAGTGGTAAGGAAGGCAAATGTAATGGTAGTATTCAATTCAAGTGGAATAGAATACAAAAGAAAAGATATAATGCTGAGGCTTTATAAGGCATTTATCAGACCATAAAAAACTGGACTGTGAACCGTTATCTAAGAAATGATATTTTGACATTGTAGAGGATCCGTAGGATGTTCACGAAAATTATCCTAGGACAGAAAGAGTTAACATGCGAAGGGTGTTTGATGGCTCAGGGCCTGTTCCTGCTGGAGTTTAAAAGAATGAGGGGAGATCTCATTGAAACCCATTGAATATTAAAAGGCCTAGACAGAGTGGATGTGGAGAGGATATTTCATACAATGGGGGAGTCTAGGACCAGAGAGTACAGACTTAGAGTTGAGGGACATTCATTTAGAACAGAGATAAAGATTTTTTTTATTAGCCAGGGGGTGGTGAATCCATGGAATTCATTGTCACAGACAGTTGTGCAGGCCAGTTCATTGGGTTTATTTAATGCAAAGGCTGATAGGACCTTGAAAAGGTTACGGGGAGAAAGCTGGAGAATGGGATTGAGAGGGATGATAAATTAGCCATGATGGAATGAGACTTAATAGGTTGAATGGCCTGATTCTGCTCCTGTATCTTATGGTCTTATGAAATAGCTGTATCACTGATTAAGCTGTTCCAGTCAAACTAAAACACTATCCACAAAAGTGGGAAATTGATAAGATTATGTCCAATCAAAGGATAGACAATTTCATTTAACTGGCACTACAGAACATTAGGATGGAATCAATCATTGATGAGACAATAGAAAGTGTTATAAACAGTGCCATTAGACAGCTCAGTCATTAATAGTCTGCTCAACAGTGTTCATTTTTGGCTTTGCAAGTGCTGTTCAGCTCCAGACCTCATTATAGCTTTGGGCCAAACATTGGCAAAGGAGCTAAATTCAGCCATGAGATGAGAAAGCTTACCATTAATCTCAAAAAAGCATTATCTAAGGACTGGTGACAAATTTGAAGTTATCAGTAATCAAGAAAAAAATCTACACTGATGAGCATCCTACCTAACAAAAAAAAAACAAGGTGATTCTGGCTGTTCATGTAAGTCATTCAGTTTCAGGACATCATTGCAAGTGCTTTCCAAGGTTGTGTCCTTAGCTCAATAACCTTCGGTTGCCATTTATAACAATGCCTGAAGTAAGAATGATTACATTCCCCATGCAGTTTTTCATGTGATGAGACAGTGACAAGTTCCATGCTTGCCACACAAATGACAGCAAAAATATTTGTAACAGTGAAGAATTCAAATCATCTCTTCTTGACATTTTATGACATTACCATTGTTAAATGCCATCATTACCATGGACCAGAATCTTCACTAAGCTTTCCAGATAAATGCAAGGCATATCAGAGGCAAGGTGGCTGGTTCATCCTTGGACCTCCAAAGTATTATTTTCATTACTACAAAGCACATTATAACGTGGATAGTCTGTATTTTGTAGACTTTTGGAGATACAATAGCATTCAAGAAGCTCAACAGCATCTAGGACAAACATCATGCTTGATTGGCCATTTTAGGCTTAGTCTTATTCCACCTTGTACCACGCAAACCTTTAACCTCCCAAACCAAGGACAGCAACATCATTACCTTCAAGCTTTCTCCTACCTCCCTGTCCTAGATAGTTGCTAGTGTTACATCTTATGCCTGGTTAAGATCCCTGAACACCCACTTCTAGCAGATCAATTTTCACCAGATCAATTGCAGTAGTTGAAAGGACGGCTCTTCACCACTTAAAGACATCTGGGAATGTGCATGAAATGCTGGTTTTGTCAATGGTATCCACATCCAAAGATTAAATAAATAAAATTATTACTTATTTTTTGTTTGGATTAAGGTAAACCAGAACATCTTTAATTTTCTGAATTGCTTTGGATGGGAGTGGTAAAAATTCAGCTCATCCAGGGCACTGCAGACAATCAAGGTTATTTAGGTTGACTTTAATTAAGAAAATAATTTTAGGAGTTTTGATAGGAGTCCAACAACACTGCCAATCAGTGGCCCGTGAATCATATCAAACTCTGAACAATAAAAATGGATATAAAGAGACTAAATTTAAGTGTACTCTGCTAATGAAGAGGTTGTTTGCTAATGTGGCAAAGAAAGAGTGGGACTAAGAGGTTTATTGGCAGGAGAAAGCAAAGGACTAGCAAGACCTTGGGGCACTGTGCCTGTGGAATTTCTGTCTCACGTCCATAGCTGTACAACCTGTGCAGTGTCTTTCCCAGCAGTGTTATCATAGAAAATGTGAGGTTGTCAGTACTTCATAAAACCTCCTGGAGCCAATAAAGTGACCACTGCAGAAATACAGGAAGTGCACAGGTCAGGTATGTGACCAATGCCAAGAGGGCTGGAGTTTGGCTGAAGCGAGTGGCTGGAGCAGTGGGGTGGTGAAGGGCTAAAGCTGTCAAAGGTGAGCCGCTGGAGTTAGGGGTTGAGAACTTGGACTGGGCAAGCAGATGTAGCTGGTGTTGTGAACATGACTAATTATTTAACAGCTATCTTATGTCCAAAGGAACTACTCTGTAATATGAATTTCAGGACTAGGAATGTTAGGACCTCAATGGACAATCCTCATGACAAGAAAATCAATGTCAGATCTCTTAAGGATCCCACAAATACAGCTCTCCTCAGATAGCACCTCACTAATAATCTATCTGGTTCTAGATAACAGGGCCTCAGAATATCCATTGTGATTGAATTATCCTGAATTCTTCCATATTTGGACCTTTTACCAAGCAAAGAAACAGCACAGATGAAAATGATGTGGAGATCGAGGAGCAAATCAACTGCAGTCATTAAGTTCCTGAATTGGAAGTTCCGCCTTTTTTCAATGAAAAGAAACACCTCTACAGGTGTCTGAAGGCAGAGGTACAACCATAACTTAAATAACATAGTGGATGGAGAGAATGCAGAAGGTTCTGCAGTTTGTTAACCCTCTTGCAATGTGAGCCAAAAATGGGGGTGAAATTATCTTGGAAAGATTGAAAATCTGACTGAATGGTGCCATAACAACAACCTCTCACTCAAAGCAGCAAAACCAAAGAGCTGATTATTGACTACAGTAGAAGGAAATTGGAGGTTCATAAGCCAGTTCTCCTCAGGGGATCAAAGCTGGAGAGGGTCAGTAAATTTAAATTTTATTAGAAGTTTGTCCAGGTTCAGCATCTCACCTTAAACTTTGACAGACATCTATAGATATACAGAGGAGAGTAGCCTAACTGGTTGAATCATGATCTGGTGTGAAAATAGCAATGCCC
Organism: Hemitrygon akajei; assembly: GCF_048418815.1. Taxonomy (NCBI): domain Eukaryota; kingdom Metazoa; phylum Chordata; class Chondrichthyes; order Myliobatiformes; family Dasyatidae; genus Hemitrygon; species Hemitrygon akajei. Next base: position 94,388,140 of record NC_133130.1, on the reverse strand, counting down.
AAGTGTGCAAAAGTCTACAGAAGGTGATGGATACAGCCCAGTCCATTACACACAAAGCCCTCACCACCATTGATCACATTTACATGGAATGCTGCTACGAGAAAGCTGCAACATCATCATGGACCCTGACACCATCCAGGCCATGCCCTTTTCTCACTACTACAGGCAGGAGACACAAGAGCTTAGGTCCCATATGACCAGATTCAGGAACAGTTATTACCCTACAACCAACGAGCTACTGAATTGGTGTGGATAACTTCATTCACCACAACTTTGATTTGATTCCACAACCTACAGATTCATTTCCAGGGACTCTACAGCTCATGTTCTCAGTAGTATTTATGCTTTATCTTTATAATTTGTCTTTTGCACATTGGCTACATATAGTTTTTCATAAATTTGATTGCATTTCATTATTTTCCTGTAAATACTTGCAAGAAAGTGGATCTCAAGGTAGTATATGGTAACATGCACACTTTGATAATAAATTTATTTTGACATTGACTTTGATAAACAGAGATGCAGTCAAGACTTCCTCCGTCACAAATCTGTCCTCAATGTGAGCATCCTGACCCACAGTAACCAATTAGAACTAAATGTCCTGAAACTCCTCACTATCTGGAAGTCAAGGAAAATAATAAAAAGGTCTTAGGAACAATCAGTACCCCTGTTGTTATCATAAAGTTTGGCAGAGAGGAGCTTTGATCACAAATTCACAATCTCATTGTTTGCATCTGAGAACAGGTGAATGTATCAGGGAACCTTCAATGCCTTGAACAATGGTAGCTACAAAGGGGTTGCAGTAAGGAGTTTGTACATTCTCCCTGTGGCTGCATGGGTTTCCTCCAGGTACTCTAGTTTCCTCCCACAGTCCAAAGGTGTACTGGTGGGAGGTTAATTGGTCATTGTAAGTTGTCCCATGATTAGGCTAGGATTAAATCCAGGGTTGTTGGGCTGTGTGGCTCGAAGGACTGGAAGGGCCTGTTCTGCACTGTATCTCAATAAAATAAAAATTACAAATATTACTCTTACTCTCCAACCCACACCTACACTCATACAGTCACTGTCTTCATATGTACTGCTGCTACCTAGAAGAGCTCCTCTTCCCAAGAGTCACTTTATCATTTCCTGTCAGTCACTTTATTTTTAGATACTCCTGTACCTAACGTTAACTCTATGTACATATAATCAGCCTATGTAAATGGTCACACTCCAACAGTTACTTGTGCATTGTGTTTTATAGGATTGGTTTTATATTTATATTTATTGTCTATGTGTTCTTTGTGCTTATTATGTTTTTTTAATGCTGCATCAGATCTGGGGTAACAATGATTTAATTCTCCTTTACACTTGTGCACTGTAGGATGACAAAAACGATCTTTAAAAAAGTCATTGTAGATTCTTTCTCCAATGCATACAAGAGATTGGGCCTTACATTTAATATCTGCATTTTAAATGTCTGATGCAACTTGCCTTGCTGCATCACACTGGCCACCTTACAATAAGAATTCACAAGACCCTGGACTATTTTCCCATATCTCAGGATACACATCTCAACAAAGACAGACATCACCTTCTCTGTTCCAATATGATCCCCATCCTCCCATGTGCTTTGAGATCAAGACTGCCTATAGTAGGCACCTCAAGGCACTGGAAAGTGACCATTAATGCTGATTCTACATAATGCTCTGAATTCACCCAGAAGGATAAGAGAGCCAATTCCACAGTCCCCTTCAAGGTCAACATTCCCAGCAGTGAGGCCCCAGTCATTACCACTGAGCTATTTTGGGTATATCCAACACTAGACTCCAGAAACAGACACACTATTCCAGGGCTTCGTCATAGGAAGAGTGATGAAAACATTCCAGAATATGTTCAAAGCATCCACTGAAAAAGTGTAACATCCTCTTCAACTCTTGGAGAGTTCTGGCTTATGAATACTCAAAAATGAAGAGGGGGCATTCAGGATGCTACTGTGAACCCCAGTGCCATGCATTGGGTGTTCACAAATCCTGTATAGGCAGCAGCAGAAGTGAACCAGCTCAAAAACTGTCCATCTACCTGCCTTGCCAGATACCTTCTGGCTCATCTGTACAAGAATCTGCAGTTTCAACATTGAGGAGCCACCTCAGAATCCACAAAACCAGAATGGAAGCAAGTTATCTTTAATCCCAGGCAAATGCCTCAGTAGATGATGGTCCAATAGTTAATTCTGATCATAGTATACTACCTTCTTGTTAATATGTATATGATTTCTACCATTGCTTGTTTATATAGAAGGCAAAAAAACGTGGAATTAATTTAACTGAAGCAAATATATAAACAAAATGTAATATAGTGCTATTATTATAATTCCAACATTTAAATAGTTATAACTAATTTTTTTAAATATTGAGGATAGGATACTATTGAATAATAACGTGGAATAAGTTGACCACTGTTTTGGCACAACAGCAATCAAAATTACATTTTTAAGTATAATTCAGTTCAATTCAAGTTTAATTGTCATTCAGCCATACATGAATACAGCCAAACGCGATACAACCATAGCATTACTATGGGGTCAAGGTGCTAAAAACACATTACTAACAGCCACACACAAGAACACATTCACAGAATAAGAGAGTCCCGATGCGCCCCCCCCCCCCCACCCCAAACACTACGGTTTGATGTCCAGTCCTCGAGTCAACAAACCCATGTAGAATATCAGTAAAATACAATGATGCAGAATATGCATGTTTATAGTCCAGACCCCCCTCCCCCAGTCCACTGATGACTCACCCCAACACCAGCTAAGTGATACCATGGCTTGGATGATTTTGCAATTATACTTGGATGATTTTGCATGCAACATTACTGCAAAATTATGTGGTAATGTTTCAAAGGAAAATACAGTAGTTAATTTCATGAATTCACAATTTTTATGTTACTTTGAGGTACTGTTAAGTAAAAGAAAACTGCTCTAATAAGTGCAGTATTCTTTAACAGAGTAATCCACTGTTGAAGGACAGGAGTAACAGGCACATGGAAATGATACTACCTGCAAACTCCCCTACAACTTGCATTCTGTCCTGACTTAGAAATCCATCAGCATTGAATGATGATCTTGGAACTCCCTAGTGCTGTGGAGACTCCTTCACATTGTTGATTGCAGTCGCCCACCTGGCTATTTTCCTCAGGAATTGGGCCTCAATCAGCTCGTTTAGTTCCAAATCATTCCCAGGTTCCACTAACTACAAATACCTGTTTTCCATCAGCAAATGCAGTATAAAAATCCTGTGACCACAAGAAGGAGCTGCCAGTTTGTTGGTGAACTCTGGTGTGAGTAACTTCATTTCAAGGCTCTTAGGACTAGCATTGCTCCTGGATACTGACTCCACATTTGCTATGTTAATAATGCCTCCTGACTCTGTCTCCACGCCTGTGTTCTGCACTTGGGTTTGTCCACCGCCACGCTCTTGTAACAGTTTCAAGAAGGAATCTCACATCAACTTTCTCAAGGAAAATTAATGATGGGCAATAAATAATGAGCTTGTTCATGTTCTGTAAAAGAAAGTGCATGTTTAATTTCTATTAGGACTGACAAGTTGCAAAGTAACATTTGAGCCATACAAGTGCCAGGCAATGGCCATCTCCAACAAGAGAGGCTCATCCATGACATTCAGTGGCATCACCATCACTGAATCCCCTACTATCAACATCCTGGGGGTTACCATTGACAGGAAACTGAACAGGCCTAGCCATATAAACACCATGGTTACCAGAGCAGGTCAAAGGCTAGGAATCCTGTGGTATGTAACTCACTCCCTGACTCCCCAAAGCCTGAACACCATCTACAAGGCTCAGGTCAGGAGTGTAATGGAATACTCATCACTCACCTGGATGAGTGCAGCCCCATCAACGCTCAAGAAACTTGACACCATCCAATACAAGGCAGCCCACTTGATTAGTACCCCTTCCAAAACCATCCAGTCCCTCTACCATCAACAAACAGCTGCAGCAGTGTGTACTATTTACTAGATGCACTGCAACAATGCACTAAAGTTCCTAAGGCAGCACCTTCCAGACTCTCAACCACTACCATCTATAAGGACAAGAACAGGAGATACCTGGGAGCACCACCACTTGGAAATCCCTCTCCAAGTCACTCAACATCCTGACTTGGAAACATATCACCATTCCTTCATTGTTGCTGGCTCAAAGTCTTGGATTCCCTCCCTAACAGCACTGTGGGTGTACCTACACCTCAGGGACTGCAACAATTCAAGAAGGCAGCTCATCACCACCTTCTCGAGGGCAACTACGGATGGGCAATAAATGCTGGTTTAGCTGACAATGCACACATCCCGTAAATAAATAAAAAATAAGTCAGGGGATACACTCAGTTATTTTTTTAAATGGTACATTTACTGGCAAGTTGGGTAAATTATTAATCTGCACTGATAAACTATGTTTTGAAACCAGTTCTATTTTCTGAATCATTTTCCTTCCTCCACTCCTTACCTTTTGCCTCTAAGTATTTCAAAATCTGATTAAGTATTCCCTAAAGCCTAATCTGTACCTAACTTAATCAATCTTGTTGATACCATTCTGAGGCTTGCAGAAGTTAAATCCCAGCAAAATACTTAACTAGGTCAAGAGAAATTATTATGTGTTCTCAGTTTTATATGAAGATACAAATTAAATTACCATTGGATATCATGTTTTTGACACAACTAAATTAAATAATTTATTTTCTGAATCTGCTGTCCATAAGTGGCCTCTAGTATTCAATCCAAAAGCAGATATCTACAAAAGAATATTCAAGCTGAAGATAGGAGAAAACTAACAGTTACTGGAAAATATATATTTTTTGTATTGTCTACTGCCAAGATCTAGATTCAAGTCAATAACTTACCAAAGAGAAGGTGTGTACAATCATAGGCTGTGCTCCCAACCATTCATTGTCATTCCCCTTCCATTGCTCTACCAAGTTCTCGGTCCTAGCTCACAAAGTATGATGCAAAAGGATCATAATTAAATACTCAAATGCCCACATGTGTACTTGTACTTGAAATACTTAATGCCACATTAATGCCGTATGCTTAAAAGGAATTTCTTCTGAAATAATCTTCAGCCATAAATAAATAGCAAAGTAAGTGATGTAACAAAGCAGTAGCAATTTTTCAATTTTCAGCCAGGTGGCTGGTAAAGAGTACATGTTGTAGTTAAAATGGAGACTGAGTAATGCCGAAAAAGCAGCAATTTTGGCACTTTCTTGTAAATTTCCTGTAACTGGCTGGAGTAAAATGAATCCTGTTTGTGCTTCAGATTGTTTTTAATTGAATTATTACCTTGCCTTTATACAGCAGTTATTTGACGACCCAGAAGGGAAAATTGAACTACCACCTTCTCTGAAAGTTCACTCTTGGAAGCGTCCTCATGAGTTTTTAATCCAGAAGGTCAGCCTGGTGTGTACTCTATCTTTAGTCTCCAGAAGCAGCTGTTGAAGATATTGTGATGATTTTTGAATTCTTATGTAGATTTGGAACCCAAACTTGCAGTGTGCCAGTCTTGTGTTCCTTGTGGTGCTGTTCCTAAATTTTCCTGATTTGTTGTTTTCAGGATGATTTTTCTTCCAGCTTTTATCTTCTACCAACAACTGTGCCTTTGAAGGAACCTTGAGAGTGATTGTCATTACATGAAGTCGTGTTCTGTTTGAAACATTTTCTTCATTACATAGCTAGTTTTCAAAAACTCAGTTTAGAAACCTTTAGTCATCGACTTTGGTGTATTTAGCTTTCATTCATTTGCTCACAGTAACGTGCATTTTTTTAGATGTACTCATTTCCCACAAACAGATAAGTGGGGTAATAAATGAAAATGCTGCAAACAGCAGCTGGGGAAAAGAACAACCAAATTAACATTTCACGCTGAGCATCCTTGGTCAGGCTGAGAAACTGAGTAAACATACTTGGTTTAAGTTGCAGCATAACAATGTTTCAAATTGCAGTGTATTTTTTTACCCCTACAAGAGCTGTATCATTTTATTGTGTTGCCATACAATTTGATGAGGAAATTAAAAGGAGAGTCATTGGAAACTGTAAACAGTTTCTTTACATGGAACAGCCACTTGCTTCTTTGGAATTGTTGAGGCACATGTAGAAAATACAAGAAGCAGACAGAATTATTGATCTCCACCATAGATGGCCCTCAGCCTGGCTGCAAATGGTGGAGGGTTGGGCATGGAGCCCCACCCCCTGCCCCCCAATGCTATAAAAATCCATTGCTATAGAAACATCAACAGAAGCTCATCCCTGAAAGAGGAAGGTCTCCAAAGATGGGTACACCTGGGGACAATTTGAAAGACTGCCCAGGATAGAGAATTCTGCTGAGCTGCTGTTGGGGGTCTATATCCCAGTAGGGGTGATAGGCTAAGAAAAGAAGAAGACAGGATTATAATTATATATCATTGTTACAAACAGAAGTGAGCCATTAACATCAAGCAGTTTTATGCACTGAATATAGTAGTAGCAGAGGCCAGGGGGCTTTAAAGAGGTAACACTGAGTAAATTTTCATTAGACTGTCCGTTGTCTTTAAAATGAAGTCCAGAAGACTTAATTTTCCATCCTCTCCCTCTTTCTGTCAGTCTCTTTTCCCCACTGCAATATTATAATGAGGCCCAAGGCAAGCTTTTAGGAACAGCACCTCATCTTTCACCTGGCCTTTTGGATTTAATATTGAATTCTACTACTTCAGGTAAGTTAATTTCTCTGACAGAATCTTCAGCATGAAACATTTTAACTTGAAACTTTAGCTCTATTTCTCTTCTCTCACATATGGCCCGACTTGCTGAGTATTATTAGCATTTTCTTTCTTTGGTATTTGGACAAGCTTCTGGTGTCACTTAATGCAAGTTTTGTCAGTGGACTCTAATGGGGATCTTGCCATATTAAGAGTGCAGTGTTTTAAAGGTACATACAAGTGTGTATGTACATGTACTGTTAGTCTGACTGACCTATGGTAGATCTCATACAAGGGAACAAATAAAACTGCAAATGCTGAGGTATGAAGCTAAAGAGATGCTGCAAGAACTCGGCTGGCCAAGTAGTATCCATGGAAAAGAAAACCAGTTAAAGGACCCTTCCTTAGAATTGGGAGAAGAAAGAAGGGTTTGCAGTTCTTAAAACAGAGCATGTGGAAGGAGTGAGATGTGGGACAAAAGACAATATGGAGATTGATTAAGACAGATGTGGTCTTGAGCAAATTTCTGCTAAATATAACAGGTGTTGTACTGAAAGGAGTCAAAAGAAGGGACATAAGCACAGTAATGGGAATCACTGAGAACAGTTTACCCAAAGGTGGGAAATTCAATTTTTGTTCCAAAAGGTGGCAAAGTGCCAAGACAGAAGATGAGCTTTTGTTTGTTAAGTTCATGTTGGCATTACAATAGCAATGGAGAAGGCCACAGACAGACAGGTCACAATAAGAATGACATGAGAATTAACATGGCAATAGGAAGCTCGGATCCTTACAGGCTGAGCACAGGTACTCCACAAAGTGATGACTCCATATGTATTTGGTTTCTCCAACATAGAGGAAGCTATACTTTCAGTAATACTGTTCAGATTTTGTTTCAAGAAGTAGATGCTGAAGGCCTCTGCTGGTCTTAAGAATTCTGGATCAAAGAGGTTGGGCTTCAGGCCCATTAGGTGTTGAAATTTAAGAGTCATATTATTGCAATGAATCCTGGATTCAAGGATGAGGGACATGGTTTAGAAATAAGATCATAGGTTTCAAAGTTTATCTACCATTGAGATTTGGTGACTAAAGGACATGACTTACTGATAGCTGGGATTCCAGGGTTGTGTTCCCTTTTCATTCATCAGTTATTTCATTGAAAACTTAAAGTTTGTGATTATTGGATTCTAGATTCAGCATCCATTTTTTCTCTTCCACACATACAAATTATTATTTTGAAGCACCAAGGAGCAGAATTTACTTGCTAACTAATGCATTAAAATATGAGAGCATGCAGTGTGTCTTTTGGATATTAATTTTTAGTAAACATGCTACATTTGCCAGATATTCAGTTGAAGGGCTAAAAAGTGCAATCTGTTTGCCAGATAAAGACCAGTAGGTATGGCTGTCTGAAAGTGGGCTAAAAAAAATAGTAGGCACTGTTTGTTTGCTAGGTTTGAATATAATGACAACTTAAGACCTGTGTCAATTAGATGCTGAGTTTATGAACTTGAAGTTGACACTGGCAAAGAAATGTAAGGAACTTAGGAATTTAATGAGGAAATGGTTGATTTTGTGAAAGTGATTTCCAGTTTGGCCAATGGAACTAAAAGATAGAGCAAAGTTTCAAAATGGCTGTTAATTCTTCAATTAATGTAAGAAACCATTCTGGAAGTTTGCAAAGCAAGATTAAATAGCCCAATAGCCTTCCATCAAAATACTGACACTCTGGTGCTAAATAAAATTGTTTCTCATCAATTATAACAGTTTAGTTATTTAAAACCAATCACAACATAATGGCAGCTTCAAGTGAAACAAAAGATGGTGATTATTTGGGGTGGGGTTGTCAATCAATCCCAAGTTCTGCCCCATTCTTCAATGTATTATTCCAATGGCCTGTAGAGATCTTTTAATAACATATTGTACATTAATTACAGAATCCTGTTGTTGTCAAGAGAGAAAAATGGTTTGACTTATTAACTGCTAATGAACATATTCTAGAGAGTGAGGTGAGTGCAATAACGTCTCACAAAACATTGCATATATTTATTTCTCATTTTCACAAAACACTTAATGTTTGTTAAACATGGACACCATAGGGATATTTTGCCTGCATGTTTTGGGTGCTGATTTTATTGAAGGTGTATGTCTATATTTATGTCTACTTTATTGGGATTATGTTTATTTTATTGAAATTAAATTCCATCTACACTTCTTGCTGCCTCAGTAAAGCAGCCAGCATTATCAAAGATCCCACCCATCCTGAATGTTCTCTCTTCTTCCCCCTCCTATCAGGCAGAAGATAAAAAAAAGCTTAAAAGCACATACCAGCTGGCTGAATGACAATTTCTATCTCACTGTTATAAGACCACTGAATGGTTCCCTGTTATGATACGATGGACTCCTCACCTCAGCATCTACCTTGTTGTGACCTTGGATCTTACTGACTACCTGTGTTACACTTTCTCTGTACTGAAGCACTTTATTCTGTGCTCTGTTACTGTTCTATTTTGTACTACCTCAGTGCACTTTTGTAATAAATTGACCTGTATGGATAGTGTGCAAGACAAGTTTTTCACTGTACCTCCGTAGATGTGGCTATAATAAATCAGTTTACCAATTTATATGCAGTGTCCTGATTTCCAGGTTTAGAGAAGTGGTAAGGGGTATGTCACTCATGCATATTGAAAATCAGCATGTTGTAGTGCTAAATCTCTCAAATTACTGTTACAACTAATGGCTTAAATTACCCTATATAAAATACAATTTTTAGCAGCAAGAAGAGCCTCCATAAAAATATACTGTATAAAGGAATCATCAGTTATGTGCAGATTTGTTTTGTGGTTGAGTAGAAGGACAGTGTGATGATGTGCTTTGTTTTTTTTTTACATGGGACCCAAGTTGGGATTCCTGAAGTTTTGAGTATGCAATTTTGTTGAACACACATTTCAATCTCAGTCTAAACCTGGCAGAACCAGAAAATGGAGGTTTTGGTGTTATGTAATGTAATAGGAAGGAGGATGAGAAAATGTTGGAATACAACTCTCTGCCTACAGAGGAAGGGTGGGAAGAGAAGACGAAGAGGACATCTGATTGAACTGTTTAAAGTTAAGAAAGGTGTGATCTTAAATAGGAATAAGAAACTATACACTTGGTCAGTAACCAGAAGAGGTAAATTTAAGATTAGCACTGAAACGGAGCAAGACCTCCATTGTTTTTATTTGAATAGTCTTTGAAGTCAAGGGGATGGCAAACAAAGTCGAGGAGAAGTTCAACATCTCGTCTCAATGGTGCAGTAGTCCCTCAGAAAACCTGCACCTTAGATTCTGTCAAAAATATGGTGGGACTTAAATCCACAACCTTCTGACTTCAGTTGCAAGACTGCTGAACTGAATTACAATTGCAATCAGTGTTCATGTGGCTGATTGCTTACTTGTTGTTACATGACAGGCTACACTGGTGTAGACAGCCCTCATGGTAACATGGTTGTTCAATAGATTACATAGAATTTCCAGCACAGAAATCAGACATAGTGCCCACTTGATCTGTACCAGTGTTTGTACTCAGTGGGAATGTTATCTATGCCAATGAAACACAAGTTATAAATCTACATTTTGAAATTGGATCATACCAATCCACTCTCATTTTTTATTTAACCTTATTTACCTAATTCTTACTATAGTACATAAAGTAGACTATCAAATACAATCACCTCCCTCTGGTGCCGCTCTTCCTTTCCTTCCTCCATAGTTCACTCTCCTCTTCTATTAGATTGCTTCTTCTTCAGCACCTTACTTCTTCCACCTATCATCTCCCAGCTTCTCACTTCACCTCCCTCTCCCACCCACCTACCTTCCTCTCAGCTGGTCTTACTTGTCACTTCCCAGTTTGTATTCCTACCCCTTCCCCCACTTTCTTTTTCTGGCTCCTTCCCCTTCCCTTCCAGTCCTGATGAAAGCTCTCAGCTCAAAACACCAACTGTTTATTCCTCTCCGTGCTCCCTGACCTGAGTTCCCCTGCCATCTGTGTTTATAAATTTTGCAAGCCCAAAAGCTAAAACATCATTTGTTTAATGTTCCAATAAAGCCATCAATCACAAGACAACATCTGACATATTCTCATTCCAGATAAATTGGATATGATCAACAAGTGAGGCATCTTGCAGGAAATGAATTGTACTGTCAGACTTACATCCACTGTGATGAAGTACTCTGAGAGGTTGGTGATGAAACATATCAAATCCTGCCTGAGGAGTGACTTGGATGCACCTCAATTTGCCTACTGTCATAACAGGTCACCATGAGATGCCATTTCATTGCCTCTTTACTCAGCCTTGGAATGCCTAGACCGTGAGGATGCATACATCAGGATGCTCTTCATTGACTACAGCTTCACATTCAACACTATCATCCCCTCAAAGCTAATCATTAAGCTCCAAGGCATAGTCCTCAATACCTCCTTGTGCAACTGGATCCTCGAATTCTTCACTTGCAGACCCCAGTCAGTTCAGATTGGCAATAACATTTCCCGCACAATCACCACTATTGTTGGCCAACTCAAAGGTGGTGAAGAATCAGCACAGAGGAGGGAGACTGAACCTCTGGCCACAACAACATCAGCAAAACCAAAGAGCTGATTATTGACTACATGAGGAGGAAGCTGGCGGTCCATCAGCCAGTGCTCGTCTTGGGATCAGAGGTGGAGATGGTCAGCAACTTTAAATTCCTTGACGTTATCATTTCAGAGGATCTTCCCTGGGTTCAGTGTGTAAGTGCCATTACAAAGAAGACACACCTGCACCCCCAGATGGACCTCTGCTTTCTGAGAAGTTTGTGAATATTTAACATGTCACCTAAAACTTTGACAAAAGTCTATAGATACATGGTGGAGAGTGTACAGACTAGTTGCACCTAACCTGGTATGACAACATCAAAGCCCTTGAACAGAATAGCCTACAAAAAGTAGTGGGTACAGCCCAGTCCATCACAGGTAAAGCCCTCCTGACCATTGAGTACATCTACAAGGAGCACTGTAGCAGGAAAGCAGCATCCATTATCAAGGCCCCCCACCATCCAGGCCATGCTCTCTTCTCATTGCTGCCAGCAGGAAGGGGGTACAGGAGCCTCAAGTCCCATACCACCAGGAATAGGAACAGTTATTACCCTCAAGCATTGGGTTCCTGAATCAGTGTGGTTGACTTCACTCACCCAAACACAGAACTTATTCCACAACCTATGGACTGACTTTCAAGGATTCAATACATAAGAAACAGACAAATAAATAATATTGGGAAATTTTATTTATTTTTTCATTTGTTTGCTTTTAATGTATTGATTAGTTTATTTTTATTTTTGTATTTGCTCAATTTGCTATCTTTTACATATTGGGTGATTGTCAATCTTTGTGTGTAGCTTTTCACTAATTCTATTGGGTTTCTTCGCATCTACTGTGAATGCCCACAAGAAAATGAATCTCTGGTACAGTGTACTAGTGCAAATATTTTAAGCACGTATATATAACTTGGGTGCCTAAGACTTTTGCACAGTGCTGTATGTGTGCATGTGCATGGAGTGGAGAGCGAGATTGTAAATCTGAGCAAAGAATGTTAGGAATAGCAAGGGTGGAGAACCAAGGGAGGGGTGTGGGACAGGTAGCAAAGAAGGAGTGTCGGGGGCAGGGGGTTGGCACAGTTGCAGACATACCCAGCCCTGGGACACTAGGCAAGGTCACTTGATTGCAAACTATTGATCTGGTGATCACTACAGAATGTCTCTCTTGTGCTTCCTGCTCCCCCGCTTCCTTCCACCTTCCCCAACCATGATTCCCTTCTTCCTGTCCCCTTGCACTCTTAGTCCACAATAGAGACTCATATCAGAATCAGGTTTATCATTACTCACATAAGTCATGAAATTTGTGGGGGGTTTTTGCGGCAACAGTACAGTGCAGTACATATAATTATGACAGTATTGTGCAAAAGTCATTGCCGCCCTAGCTATATATACCTGGGCTCAATATTTATGTAAGACTCTTTCCAAAGTCCCATTTACCTCGTCTTCTCTCTTCCTCATTTAACTCTGGCATCTTGTCTGTTCCTTCTGCTGCTGCAAGACACATGACAAAAATATCTTTTACAATAAGTTCAACTTCAGGAAGTATGGGGAGGAGCTCTACAGCAGTTTTTCCGATTGTATCTTAAAACGCAAGAATGTTTTTAAACAAGTGAGATATTTTAATATTTGTTTCACCTTAATGCTTCCAGAAACAGTTCATGATAGCTTGACAAAAGTTGATATTAACATTAAAATCTGCATGATTTTGTATAGCATTTTACCCGTGCCATTTACAGTACAAAATTTTCGGTAACTCCTCTTACAGGCTTAGAAATCTATAATTTTATGAGAAAGGCATTTACTTCAAAGTTCAAAGTAAATCAAAGTAAATTTATTTTCAAAGTACATACATATATGTTACCATATACAACCCTGAGATTCATTTCCTTATGGGCATACTCAGTAAATTCAAGACCCATAATAAAATCAGTGAAATACTGCACCCAACAGGGCAGACAAACAATCAATGTGCAAAAGACAACAAACTCTGCAAATACAAAAGTAAAAAAGAAATAATAATAATAAATATTGAGAATGTGAAATGAAGTGTCCTTGAAATTGAGACCGTAGGTTATGGGAACAGTTCTATGTTGGGGTGAGTGAAGATCTCTCTGGATCTAAAGCATTATGGTTGAGGGTTAATAACTGTTCCTGAACCTGGTGAAGTGAATCCTGGGGACCCTGTACCTTCTTCCTGATGACAGCAGCGAGAAAAGAGCATGACCTGGGTTGTGTATGTCCCTGATCTTGGATGTTGCTTTTCTATGTCGATGTGCTCAAGGGTGGGGAAGGCTTTACTTGTGAAGGACTGGGCCACATTCACTACTTTTTGTAGGATTTTTCCATTGAAGGATTTTGGTGTTTCCACACCAGACTGTGATGCAGCCAGCCAATATGCTCTTCACTACACATCTTTAGATGTTTGCCGGTTTTAGATGTTATGCCAAATCTCCACCAGCTCCGAAGAAGCAGAAGTGCTGCCGTGCTTTTCTTCATAATTGCACTTAAGTGCTGAGCCCAGGACAGGTCCTGAGAACTGATAACTCCAAGGAATTTAAAGTTGCTGACCCTCTCCACCTCTGCTTCCCCCATTGAGGACTGGCTCATGGACCTCTGGTTTCCTCCTCAAAATCAATAGACAGCTCTTTGGTCTAGGTGACATAAGAGTAAGAAGTTGCTGTTATGACGCAGCAATCTTTCCAGACTCCCTCCTATATGCTGATTCATCATTACCTTTGATTCAGTCAACAACCCTAGTGTCATCAGCAAACTTAAATATGGCATTAGAGCTGTGCTTAGCCTCACAGTCGTTAATGTAAAGTGAGTAGAGCAGGGGGCTAAGCACACAGCCTGGTGGTGCATCTGTGCTGATGGAGATTGTGGAGGAGATGTTGTTGCCAATCCAAACTGACTGGGGTCTGCAAGTGAGAAAATAAAATAAAACTAGGAAGTAAAGGAGTGGGTTTTATAAGTGAAGGCATCGCCAGTTCTCTCCGGAAGTGCATTGTCATTTTAAAACACTCGAAATGATTTGTTCTGTTTTATTGTTTATCAGTTGATGCGATGGATTATCAGTGAAATCACAATGCTGTGGAACACCTATCTAAGTCTTACATTAGACAACAAAAACTTGCTGGAAGAAACGGGATCCTCCTGGAAGCCCTGGGAACACATTTATGCTCTTTGTAAAGCTGTGAAGGGGCACCTGCCTCTCTACAATAGCCATGGAAAATACATTGTGAGGCTGTTCTGGATGGTAAGAGTTTGGTTTGAATTTTCTATAGACTTACAACTGAGTGCTTCATTTTAAGTATTAAGATTTTGATCTTGCAGTTAGAAAGCAAGCTTACTAATCGGGCAAGACCTACTGGCCTGATGCCTCAGCCTAAACTGCAAAGTGTGGCTATCCCACATCTGTAGCTTTCAGGTTTGGATGCAGGCGGCCTCCGTTATCTGGACACCACTACCTTGGGAAACAGATACTGCGTCTCTGCTCATCCTACATCTATCATAATTTTTTGTACCTCTGTCATTTCACCTTTCAGCCTACTTCGCTGATCCAGCCTATCCAGTCCTCAAATCCAGGTAACATCTTTGTGAATCTTCTCTACACCTCTCTAGTTTAATCACACTTTCCATATGGTGTTCTGACCAGAAACACACAGAGTAGTATAAATATGACCTAACCAACTTTTTGTACAATTGTAATATAATGTCCCAACTCTTATACTCAATGCCCTGGCTGGTGAAGGCAAGCATGCCATTTGCTTTCCTCACCACCTGTCTACTTGTGCTGTCATTTTCAGGGAACTATGTACTTGCATCCCAAGGTCTCTGTTTAGCAACCCCCTTCTGGGATCTGCTAATTCACTGTATATATCCTGCCCTGGTTTAACTTCCCAAATGCATCACCTTGCACTTGTCTGAGTTAAACTGCACCTGCCATGCCCTTGCCCACTTTTCCAGTAGTTTTACAGTATATTCCTTGGTAACCCTAGAGAACCCTTGTCACTATCCACCAGTTTTGGTGTCATCTACGTACTGGCTAATAATGCCATCTACATTTTCATCCAAATTATTAATATAAACAACAAACAATAAAGGTGACAACACCAAACTTTGTGATGCACCATTGGTCAAAACCTCCAATCTGGAAAAATCAACCCTCCATTGCCACCCTCTGCTTCCTATTACCAAGTCAATTTTGTATTCAGTTTGCTAACTCATCCTGGATATCAAGTGGTCCTTACCTTCCAGACAAGCTTACTAGACAGGCAGTAGCTTGTGGCTCTAACATATACTCTATAGAATATCATCCCAGGTGCTGGTAAACAAGATACATGCTAGATAGAACGGTGGGTACTTGGTGATTAGCACAGCCATAGTGGGCCAAAGACCCTGGTTCTGTTCTGTATGGCTCTGTGAATAGCAGTGAAGATTGAGTATAATAGTCATCTGAAATGAGATTATTGGACCAGGTGAATATAGCCAACAACAACATTAAATTGGAAAATGTTGGTGTAATGTGGAAAGTAGTAGAATTGGTTGGAACATTTGGAGGTAGAAATTATTTCACTTGAGTAGAGAAAAAAACACCGTTGCAAACCTTGCTCCACATTGACACCTGGTGGCATAGGGATGGAACTACATGAATACTGAAACAGTTATTTTTAATAGGACAGTTACAGCCACAGGCAAAACATAGTAAGAGTGCATTATACAGTCTATAGTAACGTGGTGGCTATGTTGTTCCTGAGGTTATAAATTAAAATCCTTCTTATCAGTTTGAGCACTTGAATTCAGTTTTTGAAAATCTGGAAATAAAATGCTGGTGTAATACAAAAAAAATGCTACAAAGCTGATTTAAACACACAGCTGGTTTGCTTATGTACCTTAGGGGAAAAAGCTGTACTTCCTACTCTGTTCATCCTATTCATGAGCAGTCCCACATCAGTGTGGTTGACTTTTTTAATATCCTTTTGACATATCTAGAAAGACAGTCAGCTGCAAGGAGTTTCAAGAAGAAACCCCACACTTCTGCCACTTAAGGATGACCAAAGTCCTCAGAATGAGTTTTTTTGCAAAAGCCTTGAAACCCCCACTACATTGCCACCTACTGGCATAGTAGGCAACTCCAAAGATATCCAGGGTGGAAATTCAGTTAATTTGAATAAATCTATGCAGGTGTTCATATGTAACAGGTTAGTTCAATCATACAATGGAATCTTAAATATTATTAAATCTAAAATTGAACAAATTACTGAACTAGCAACTAAGTCCAAAGTGTTTGTTGTATTTTGTAATCCAAGTCAAATTACTGCTTGAAAGCAGATATGATGCATAGCTTCGGGGTGTTTGATGTAAACTCAAGCTCCTTCGGCATTTAGAGTAAACACTGCCAATCAACTGGGAGTTTGGCTGTGTCATTTCTCATCCATCAGCTTCACTAAGAATCAAATAAACAGAGCAGCGTGAGTCATGATTAAGGAACTGCATGATCCTGCTTGCTTTGGTTATCCTGTTTCTTGCTTGACTTAACAATGCTGTTTTAGCTACTGCACAAGGATTAAATAAAATGTGAAGACAAACCTTCATTAAGTGGCTATTATATTATTGAAAGTCTTTAATGGTGCACTTCATACCAGTGTCTCTGAGTAACAGTGGTAACAAAAAGTGAGCATGAAATCTAAAAGCAAATAGAGGAATAAGAAAAAATGAATAAACAGATCACTTACACAACCATTTCATGTTACAGGAAGCAGGTACCTGGGTGACTGTCAAGAGATGGAAAGGAAATGAGCAGCCAATGTAGAATACCCCTGCAGCTATTCCCCTCAATAATAAGTATACCACCACTTTTGATATTGTTGAGGGAGACAAGCTACCTGGGAGAGGTGAACTGCAGTGACTGGGTCTCTGGCACTGAGTCTGGCTCAGAAGGGAAGGGGGAAAGAAGAGGGCAGCAGTAGTGATAGGGGATTCCGTATTTAGAGGAGCAGACATGAGATTCTGAGGACATGAAAAGGACATCAACATGGTACGTTGCCTCCAAGGTGCCATGGTCAGGGACGTCTCAGATCAGACCCACGGCATTTTAAAGGGGGAGGGTGATCAGCCAAAAGTCTTGGTACATATTGGCACCAATGACATAGATAGGAAAAGGGAGGAGGTCCTGAAGAGAGAATTTAGGAAGTTCGGTAGAAAGCTGAAAAGCAGGACCTCCATGGTAGTAATCTATGGATTGCTGCCGGTGCTGCGTGCCAGTGGCAGTAAGAATAGGATGATTGCGTAGCTAAGGAACTGATGCTGGAGGCAAGGTTTCAGATTTCTGGATCATTGAGCTCTCTTCTGGGTAAAGTATCACCTATACAAAAGGGATGAGTTACACCTGAACCTGGGGGGTGTGGTCTAATATCTATGCAGGCAGGCTTGCTAGAGCAGCTAGGGATAGTTTAAACTAATTTAACAGAGGGATGGGAACTGGAGTGATCGAGCTGAGGATGGGGAAGCTGGTCTATAAGCAGATTAGAATTAGAATTTTATTTCTTACATTTATCTCACAACATGAGGGAGTAAAAATCTTTATGTTGCATCTGTGTCGCAATGTACAAGCAATAAGGAAGGGAAATGTAGGAGGATATTACCCAACCACTAAGATTGTGTACATGTATGTACAGTCAGATAAGCAATCAGATCAGTGTGTATTGATAAATCTGATGGCCTGGTGAAAGAAGCTGTCCTGGAACCTGTTGGTCCTGGTCTTAATGCTGCGGTACCATTTGCCAGATGGAGGCAGCTGAGATAGTTTGTGGTTGGGATGGCTGAAGTCCTTGATGATCCTCTGGGCCCTTTTTATGCACCTGCTGCTAAAGTGTCCTGAATAGAGGAAAGTTCACACCCACAGATTTGCTGTGCTGTCCTCACCACTCTCTGCAGTGCCCTGTGATTGAGGGTAGTACAGTTTCTGTACCAGACAGTGACACAGCCACTCAGGATGCTTTTGATGGTGCCTCTGTAGAAAATCCTGAGGATTTGGGGACTCATGCCAAACTTCTTCAGCCATCTGTGGTGAAAGAGGCCCTGTTGTGCTTTATTCACCACACAGCTGGTATGTACAATCCAGGTGAGATCCTCGCTGATGTGTATACTGAGGAACTCGAAAATACTCACCCTCTCAACTACATCGATGTCAATAGGAGCTCGCCTCTCTCCGTTCCTCCCGTAATCCACAATCAGTTCCTTTGATTTTTCAACGTTGAGGGAGAGGTTGTTTTCATGGCACCACTGTGTGAAGCAGTATGTAGTGAGACTGTCAGGAAGGACAAGCATTTAGTGGAGTGAGTTGCAGTGGAACATGGAGTCAAAATTAAAAAGGATGATGAATACAAGACTGTAGTTGTTATATTTGAATGTGTGCATTGTACAAAATAAGGTTGATGATCCTATTGCCCAATTAGAGATTGGCAGGTATGATGTTGTGGGTATCATTGATTCATGAGTTGGGAGCTCTATAGCTGGTCTCCCTCAACAGGGATACACATTGTGTTGACAAGTCAGGCTGGTAGGCAGAGGCATGGCTCTGTTGATAGAAAAGTCATGTCAGAAGAGCAATGTTACAATTGTCATGAGGGGATTTCAATACATGGGTAGATTGGGAAAATTAGGTTCATGCTGGATCCCAAGAGAGAGAATTTGTAGAATGCCTACAAGATGGCTTTTTAGAGCAACTTGTGGTTGAGCCCACTAGGGGAAAGGCTATTCTGGATTGGATGTTGTGTAATGACCCAGATTTGATTAGGGAGTTTAAGGTAAAGGAATCATTAGGATGAAATAATCATAATATGATAGAGTTCATACTGCCATTTGAAAGGGAGAAGCTAAAGGTAGATGTATTGGTATTACAGTGGAGTAAAGGGAATTACAGAGTCATGAGAGAGGAGCTAGCCAAAGTTGATTGAAGGGAGCTGCTGGCAAGGTTGACATCAGAACAGCAATAGCTAGAGTTTCTGGGAGCAATTTGAAAGGCACAGGATAAATAAATCTCAATGAAAATAAATTACTCTAAAGGCAAGATCACACAACAGTGGCTGAACAAGGGAAACCAAGATAATATAAAGCAAAATAGAGCAAAGATTAGTGGGAAGTTAGAGGATAGGGAAGCTTTTAAAAACTAACAGAAGGCAACTAAAAAGCCATTAGGAAGGAAAAATGAAATATGAAGGTAAACCAGGCAATAATATCAATAAAGATACCAAATAATTTTTCAGATATATAAAGAGTTAGAGAGTAAATATCAGACACTGTAAAATGAGAGGTAGTAATGGGAGACAAAGAATTGCCAGATGAACTGAATAGGTACTTTGCATCAGTCTTCACTGTGGAAGATACTAGCACTATACTGGAAGTTCAAGAGTTCAAGAGTCTCAGGGCACAGAAATGAGTGCAAATGATATTCCTATAGAGAAATGTGCTTGAGAAACTGAAAGGGTATGAAGGTAGATATGTCACCTGGACCAGACGGACTACACCCCAGGATTCTGAAAGAGGTAGCTGAAGAGATTTTGGAGGCATTAGTAATGATCTTACAAGAATCACTAGATTCTGGCGTGCCTCAGAGGACTGGAAAATTGCAAATGTCACTCCACTCTTCAAGAAGGAAGGGAGGCAGAAGAAAGAAAATTATAGACCAGTTAGCCTGACCTCAGTGGTTGGGAAGATGTTGGAGTTGATTGTTAAGGATGAGGTCTCAGGGTACTTGGAGGCATGTGATGCAATAGGACAAAGTCAGCATGGTTTCCTTAAGGGAAGATCTTGCCTGACAAATCTGTTATGATACTAGCATGGATAGAGAATTGGCTGATTGGCAAGAAGCAAAGAATGGGAATAAAGGAAGCCATTTCTGAATAAGCTGCCTGTAACCAGTGGTGTTCTGCAGGAATCAGTGTTGGGACAAAGGGACGGAGTTTTTCATGCAGGATTCCCTAAAGGTTAACTTGCAAGTTAAGTCAGTGGTGAGGAAGGCAAATGCAATGTTAGCATTCATTCGTGAGGTCTAGAATATAAAAGCAAGGGTGTAGTGCTGAGGCTTTATAAGGCTTTGGTGAGTCTTCACCTGGAGTATTGTGAGCTGCTTTGGGCCCCTTGTCAAAGAAAGGATGTATTGGCATTGGAGAGGGTTCAGAAGAGGTTCACAAGAATGATTCCAGGAATGGAAGGGTTATCATATGAGGAGTGTTCGATGACTCTGGGCTTGTACATGCTGAAATTTAAATTTAAAAGAATGAGGGGGGGCATTCATTGAAATCTATCAAATGGAGAAAGGCCTTAACTGGATGTGGAGAGGATGTGTCCTGTAGTGGGGGAGTCTAGGACCAGAGGGCACAGCCTCAGAATAGAGGGAAGACCATTTAGAATAGAGATGAGGAGGAATATCTTTAGCTAGAGGGTTGTGAATCTGTAGAATTTGTCGCCACAGGCAGCTGTGGACACCAGGTCATTAGGTGTATATAAGGCGGAAGTTGATAGGTTCTTGAATAGTCGGGGCATGAAAGGTTACAGGCAGAAGGCAGAAGAATGGGATTGAGAGGGAAAATGCATCAGTCATGATGAAATGGCAGAGCAGACTCGATGGGCCAAATGGCCTGACTCTACTCCTATGTCTCTCTTACATTACACGCAGGATTATCTAAGGGTTTTTTGACTTTGAGTTGCTTCTGGAGATTGAAGAACAAACTGATATAAATTATTACTATTAAAAATGGATTATAATAGAATAGATGGGGTGGAATTATTCCCTTCTACTAGGGAAGTAATCATATGAGGAAAATGGGGAATGTTTTACCTCATGAAAGTCAGTAAAAATATATCAGAAATTCTCTTCTTAAAAACCTGAAGGAACCAACACAGATTGAATCTTTGAAGATAAAAGTAAAATAACTACCACCTTGACTTGCAGTGATGTGGAACCTCTATCATGGCATCTCACAACACATAATAAATTCGCTGTAAATTTAAAGGTTGAATAAAAAAAATCTGGAGCAAAAGTAGGTAAATGGAGCTAAGGTACAGATTAGTTATGGTATTCTGGGACCTCTACTTTTTGTGATTTTTATTAATGACTTGGATGTGGGGGTAGAAGGGTGGGTTGGCAAGTTTGCAGACGACTCAAAGGTTGGTGGTGTTGTAGATAGTGTAGAGGATTGTCGAAGATTGCAGAGAGACATTGATAGGATGCAGAAGTGGACTGAGAAGTGGCAGATGGAGTTCAACCCGGAAAAGTGTGAGGTGGTACACTTTGGAAGGACAAACTCCAAGGCAGAGTACAACGTAAATGGCATGATACTTGGTAGTGTGGAGGAGCAGAGGGATCTCGGGGTACATGTCCATAGATCCCTGAAAGTTGCCTCACAGGTAGATAGGGTAGTTAAGAAAGCTTATGGGGTGTTAGCTTTCATAAGTCGAGGGATAGAGTTTAAGAGACACGATGTAATGATGCAGCTCTATAAAACTCTGGTTAGGCCACACTTGGAGTACTGTGTCCAGTTCTGGTCGCCTCACTATAGGAAGGATGTGGAAGCATTGGAAAGGGTACAGAGGAGATTTACCAGGATGTTGCCTGGTTTAGAGAGTATGGATTATGATCAGAAATTAAGGGAGCTAGGGCTTTACTCTTTGGAGAGATGGAGGATGAGAGGAGACATGATAGAGGTGTACAAGATATTAAGAGGAATAGACAGAGTGGACAGCCAGCACCTCTTCCCCAGAGCACCACTGCTCAGTACAAGAGGACATAGCTTTAAGGTAAGGGGAGGGAAGTTCAAGGGGGATATTAGAGGAAGGTTTTTCACTCAGACAGTGGTTGGTGCGTGGAATGCACTGCCTGAGTCAGTGGTGGCGGCAGATACACTAGTGAAGTTTAAGAGACTGCTAGACAGGTATATGGAGGAATTTAAGGTGGGGGAGTTATATGGGAGGCAGGGTTTAAGGGTCAGCACAACATTGTGGGCCGAAGGGCCTGTAATGTGCTGTACTATTCTATGTTCTATGTACCTGAATAACAAAGAGGCCTTGAAGGACCGAATAAGCTTTTTATTTCTCTCTTGTTAGTAAAATTTATATAGAACTGTTTGCAACAAAAAGCCAGATTACTGCAATTACTGATTGGAATTACTAATTTTTCCAATGTTTAGCTTGAATATATCAAAGTTCCAAGCTGAGTTTATTGTCTTATGCACAATTACGGCATGGTACAGGTACAATAAAATCCTTCTGTGCAGCAGCATCACAGACATATAGATTCAGACAATACACAAAATACTTTGTATAACTCGCATATAAATTGCACTTTAATTATAAAGATGGTGAAGAAAAAGACTGAAAAGCAAGATGATAGTGCAAAAGCATAATTAGAAACAAGTCCATGGTAGTGCAGGAGGAGATCTTCAGCATCTCTGCATCCAGTACCAGAATAATGTATATTGCAGATTATGTGTACAGGTTGGAAAGCTGATTGGTCAAAGAGTTGGAAGATACAAGGGCTCCCCAGGTTGCAAATGATCTAACTTGTGAAAGTATAATTTCACACTGCATTTTTAAAACTTTTGCCAAGTTAGTAATAATAATATGCTTCATAATATCCATTAATGACTGATACGGTATATATTCCACTGGTTTAATTTTGAGTAAAGTCAGAGTAGATATTTGAAGAAATGGTAATTTTAATAAGTGCATGTACATCAATATCAAATGAGCAACTGTAGAAAATGGATATTTCTGCCTCAGGGAGAAATCAGCCTACAGAGAGTTCTCAAGAACAGAATCCTTACTTTATTCAGGGAGGGTCTGTACTAACTGAACAATTATCTTCTGACTAATTCAAAGGCTGCCCTACTCCACAGGATTGTTCATACTGTACTAATAAACATGATAACATGTCACAATGTTCTTCAGTTCTGGGAAAGACGGGTAACACATTTAACTGTTGCACTGTTTGATAGGATTTCTATGCTTCACATTTAGAATTTATCAGTAGTAGTTTTTGAAAAATTCAATGTATATTTACATGTTCAAGGGTCTTATCTTTACCAATTCTAGTGTGCAGAGTAGAGTCATTGGGAGAAGAAGAGTTGCCTGTCATGGGGAAGTTTAATGCTCATTCCTAACTGCTCTCAATAACCTGGTACTTATAGGGACAGTTACAAAGCAAGTATGTTGGTTTACAAGCAGGGCTGGGTGATGGCCAGATAGCAGATTACCTTTCTTAAAAGATATTAGTGAGTTAATTAGGTTTCAGAGCTTTAAGGTGAATTATTTCTTCAATTTCAGCATTTCTTTGAACAATTCAAATTATAGAAATGCCAAGATGAAGCTTAAACTTAACTATTGTCACTTTTTCCCCCTTGTCTGTTTCCACCTATCACCCATCTGCCTCCATCTCCCATCTCCATCCTTCTCCCACCTGGCTCCTTCTGCCCACCGTTCCTCTCCCTTCTCCATACATCTATCATCTCTTAAATCTGTCTCCCCCTCCCCCCAACTACTCCTAGACTGATGGAGGATCTCAACCTGAAACATCTACATTTCCTTTCTCCCCCGCAAATGCTGCTTGACTCACTGAGTTTCTCTAGCAGCTTGTTATTGTTTTGTTTTGCTCCAGATTCCAGCATCTGCAGTCTCTAGTGTCTTCATGGAAAAGTTAATGTGTAGTCATTGGGTGAGTGAGGAGGAGGGGCTACAATAATCTTCAGGGAAAAGTGGGGCCACGATCATATGGTGGCAGGATTTGAGTTGACCTTACAATCCCGTGGAAGGTCTTGACCAATGAGCAAGTGAATGACAAAGAGCACCTTTGCAGCTGCCTGTTTCTGCAGGAGTTGCCCACCTGTACAACTGCATTTAGTGGAAGCTGCAACCAAGCTTCTGTTGCATGCCGTTAGACAGCACCGCACACCTCTGCGTGATTGGCCAGGAACAGACACATGTGGAGTAGTTTATCAAGAGATTAGCAATTACCAGTTTTCCAATAAATTTCTATTAACTTTGGACTACATAATAGAATTTTTTGACCTCTGAATCTCATAGCTTTAGAACACCCATAACACATTTTGCCTCCCCTCTGCTTGCACTGAAGTTGCAGGTTATGGATCCTGGATGGACATGACTGACATGGGGCTATTGGAGTCCATCATGTGGTAAATGGAAGCATTGGGAAACCACAACATAATTTAGAGGGGTCAAACCTGTAAGTGGTTACAGACTTAATAATCAATCATCTATGAGCAGCCCAGCCTGGCCATAATTATGTTCCACTGAAGCAGTCTTTGCATTCACTGTGAGGGCTTGCTAATGCATAAGTGATCCATGCACAGACAATTCATGTTAGCAAGGCTGAAAATACCAAAAGTGATATGCATTTGTACATTGAATACCATCATGTGTTACTGAACATGACTGGCTGCCTCTGTTTATTAGCATGCTATATCCATGGAGCACCCAGAAGGAAAGGTGCCAGTCACCAAACATTTGATAAATTCCAATGCTCAGAAGAGGTTTTATCATGTAGAAAACATAAAAGACGTGTGTTAGAATTGTTCTGTTTCATAAAACTAGCTCTAGAATTTGAGCTGAAATATTGTTGAAGAAATAGGTCATCTGTAAAGCTGTTAACCTCTATATGATTCATGCATATCTTTTAAGAAAGTATGTCTGCACTCTGGCCTTCATTTGACTCACAAACTAATGTGGTTATGTCCTAACTACCCCCCTGAGGAAACTTACCAGATCCTTCAGTTGTTTGAGTGAATATTAGTTGAATTGCCCCCTCGGGACAGAATGAGCAGTAAATGCCAGCCTCACCAATGAACATCACTGATTTCTATAGGAAAATGGTAAATAGTTAACAGTAATTATCCTCTTAAACTACAATTGCTGGCATAGAATGGACTGCCTATTGCTGAGGATACGTGTGATGGTCCAGAGAAATGGACCAAAATTATAAAAACATTGTGATCAGAGGGTGAATTCTCCATAAGATACAAATTGTTAATAATAATTTAGTGTGTTTTGGGATGAATATCAGAGTTAAATTTGTAGTCTAGGTGCCAAGTCCTATTCATTAAATTAATTACTGGTGTCAATCAGCTGCATATCTCAACACAGCAGGGATGTGCTGCAATATGTTGTGCTGAATGGCATGGGCTGATTGGATTTTGTCTGTTTACTAAATTTCCTACTGACTGTTGGTTTTCCTGTCTCCTCCCAGGGGTGCTGGCGCAAGATTACACTGGATGACACCATGCCCTTCGACAAAAATGATAACCTGCTGCTTCCAGCAACAACCTGTCAGGAGGAGCTCTGGCCAATGCTACTGTCGAAAGCACTCATTAAGCTTGCAAACATTGAGTATGTTAAAATCATTTCTTTATGGTTATTATCCTCCATGAATGAGTTCAGATGCTTAATCCTGGAAAAAAATCCTTCCCACTCCTGCTTATGGTGCTAATGTGAAATCTTTGGTCATTTTTCTGACCTGTATGGTCCAATTAGAATCATAAAACCCAAGAGGCAGGCCATTTGACTTAACACATCTGTACTATTTCTCAGAGAATTTAATTAGTCCCTGCTCTTTCTTGCATATCTACAGATTTTTTCTGGTTAACTTTTTTTCCAATGCCCTATTGAAAGTTATAGATGAACCTGCTTTCAATTCTTCATTGTGGCAGCTTGCTGTATATATTAAAAACACTAATTTCTTTAAGTGACTTAAATTTTGTACCCTGTTTGATGGACCTTCTACCATTTTCTCAACTACTTACTTTATTTAATCACCTCTGTGGTAAGGAGCACAATCTTAGCTGCTCTGATGTCTCCATAAAACTGAAGTCCCTTGTATCATTCTAGTAACTCTCCCTTGCACTAATAAACTGCAAAGAAATAAGGGTGAGCATTTTTTACTAAGTCGTTAAACTGGAAAGGGTGCACAAAGATTCAGCAGAATGTTACTGAGACTGGAGGGTATGAGTTATAAGGAGAAACTGGATAAGCAAGGACTTTTTTCCTTAGAGTGTAGGAAACTGGGAGGTGACCATATGCAAGTTATAATAATATCATGAAGGGCATAGATTAGATGAATAGCCACCAACTTTTTCCAATGGCAGTGAAGCCCAAAACTAAAAGGGCATAGTTTAAAGCAAGAGGAGAAATATTTAAAAGAGACCTTTTTTTTATACTGAGAGTGGTACAGAATATATATGGAACAATCTGCGAAAGGAAGTGAGAGATGGCTACTATAATGACATTTAAGAGATATTTAGACTGGCACAAGGATAGGAAAGATTTAGAGGGATAATGCAGTTAAATATGCCTTGCTCAGATAATCAACTTGGTTGGTATGGATGAGTTAGGATGAAGTGTCTATTTTCCATGCTGCATAGCTCAATGATTGACCATATTGAACATGTGGATCTCACTACCACCTGGAATGGATGGAGCATTTCTAAGGGGGAGCCACATTAACTCATGAAGGAGAAAGGAATAGGGATAGGATACACTAATGAGGTGGTTGACAATATCTGACATGTATTGATAATAGTCCAACACCACATAATAGTGGTCAACTTTTACCTGCTCTGCAAAATGACCTGATAAGGTACTTACTTGCATCAATCTTTCCAGAAATTCATACATCATGACAAAGCATCTTGAAATACCCAAGCTCAGATAGTGCCAATATAATTTGGTTCAACCATTATCTACAGCCCCAATATGTATTTTAGAGTTGTCACAAGGCAGATTGCTTAAGATGGAGGAAGTCAAATGTTTTACATAAGATTTTTCCAACGTCCGAGACCAAAAGAAAATTGAGTGAATGTGTTGTGGTTGAGTGTGAGCACTAAGTAGCACCTCATCCTCTGGGCACAATGTTGCTTTTGGCACTCAGGGTTACATTGAACAATTACATTTCAGGCGGTCAGCATTTCCAAGGTGTACACTTCTGCCCCCACTCTACTTTTTTCTAGTAATGTGACACAGTAATACATTATACATTTATACGTCTTGCAGACTTGCATTATCATTTTCTTCCAGCTTTTACAGTTAATCTTTCTGACATTTAGGTCTCATCTGCCTTCAGCTCTTATAGCAGATTTTTTTGTTCTCCTTTCCACCCCAAATCTTTTGTAGCTTAAAACTTACTTCATCCTCCTCCTGATGAAATGCTGACTCTCTCCAAACAAATTGCCAAACCTGCTGAACATTTGCAGTATCTGCATAATTTTGCTTTTGTTTAAGAATGTCGTTGATCTGATAATAATCATACTGCTACATGATGGATTATTTTGTGGTTAAAGATTGAAACAATTCTGCGAGAATCCTGTTTGGCAAGAGCTGGCTTGTTTAGACATGCTACATCAAGACTTTTCGGTTTACTTAGACACTGCCTCAAGTTGTTAGTTCTTCCTTGGGTTCTGGAGTATACTGCTACATGTTTAATCTTGCAATAGTTCAACTTGGTTGTGACAGTTTCAACACTATAACATACAACAGTTTGTTTGGAAACTAAGAAATGTTTGGGGAAAAAATATATACCTTAAAGAGTAGCTAAATTACATTACACTAAAGTATACCTGAATGGGGAGTGGCACTGTGACACTCCAAGTAGTGCTGCTGTTGCACAACCCAGTGAAATGGATTTGACCCCATCTTCAATGTTGTCTGGATAGTCTTGAGGCGGCACAGTATTGCAGTTGTTAGAACTACTGCTGTATAGTCCCAGTGACCTGGGTTCCATCCTGGTCTTGAGTCCCGTGTGCAAACATAGTGCTTTCCCTGAATGCACTGGTGTCCTTCCACATCCCAAAGATATACTGTAGGTTAATCAGTCACTGTAAATGCAAGCTAGTGTAGGTAGCTAGTGGGAGAATTACAAGGAAATAGGTGGGAAATGGGCCAAGTGGGATTCCTTTGACAGCCTGCAAAACCTAAGACGCACAAACCAAAAATATATCCCAAGCCAAAAAAGTAAAGTAGAACAGATATCAAAAACAATGTTTCAAAAGAAAGCTGAAAGAGCTATTCTTTTTAGTAGCCTCTTGCAGAACCTCAGAACATTAATTTCAATTATAGTGACTGTTGTAACATGGGAAATACTATGGTCAGGTTTGCTCAGCATGATCCCTTCTATAAGACACTTAAGCAGTGCACTTTTGTAATCCCACTATTTTATGTTAATAGCATGATTACTACAGGAAGAAAGGAACTGGGGGACTTCACAGTTTTGCATGCTCTTACTGGTTGGCGTCCTGAAATCATCCCACTCCGGTATGTACCACTGAAAAGATTGACTTGGAGGTGTCCAACTTAACCTCAGTGTATATTTAACATTTGAAGTGGGCATGTCATTAAATTGAAATAACTTATGACAACAATTTCAGGGCACACAATTTAAAATTATCTTGCCCTTCAAAGCTGGGTACAGATCATCTCTTTCCTTATTCCACCCATCATGTTATGCATTCAGCCATCTAGTACCACATTCTTTGGCTCAGTGTTAAAAGCTGGAAAATGGAGTATAATTTCAAAGGTGAGGTGAGACTGATTTTCCTTAAAATCAAGCCAACATTTGATCAAGTATGGCATCAAAGAAACTTGGTAAAACTGATTAATGAGTATCCCTCCACCCCTCCCTCTCCAAACCCTCAACTTTGGAGTAGCCTACCTCCATGGGATGATCACCCTCCCCTACCTGACTGTGACTGCAGGTCAGGTTAAGAGACAGCTGGAGAGACTACATCAAGGTAATGCTGCTGGACCGGACGGTATCAGCCACAGAGTACTGAAGGCCTGTGCAAGCCAGCTATCTGGTATTTGTAGCATCTTTACAATCTGAGTCTGAGTCAGGAAAAGATACCGGTGCTATAGAAGACTTCCTGTTTGGTTCCTGTACCCAAGAAAGCCACTCCATCTAAACTTAATGACTACAGACCAATTGCCCTCACATCTAATGTGATGAAGGTGCTGGAGAGACTGGTCCTGACTTATCTTAGACCGCAGGTGAGATCTTCATTGGCCCCTCTACAGTTTGCCTACCAACTTCATGTAGGAATGGATAATGCCATCTACTTGTTGCAGAGAACTCACTCCCACCTGGATGATGCTAGTGGCATTATGAGAATCACTTTTTTGATTTCTCTAGTGCCTTCAATACAATTCAGCCACTTCTTCTGAACAAGGAACTGCAAAAGGTGGGCGTAGTCAAATCCGCTGTCTCCTGGAATACTGACCACCTGACAGATAGACCCCAGTTTGTATGGCTGGGTAGTTCTCTGTCTGAGATCGTGGTGAGTGGCACTGAAGTGCCATGAGGGACTTTCCTGTCTCCATTTCTGTTCACACTGTATACCTCAGACTTTCAGTACAAATCTAAGTCTTGCAGAAGTTATCTGGTGACTCTTCGGTGGTTGGGTGTATCAGAGATGGGCAGGAGTTGGAGTACAGAGGATTATGGTAGACAAGTTTGTGGAATGGTGGGGGAGGAATCACCTACTGCTGAATGTGGACAAAACCAGGTAGATGGTGATTGATTTTAGGAGGAAGAAGACTGTGTCGACTCCTATATACATTCTGGGAGAAGATGTTGCGGTGGTGGAGGAGAACAAATACTTGGGTGTTCACCTTGACAACAGACTTGACTGGAAAACCAATACCAAGGCTGTTTGCAAGAAGGGGCTGAGCAGACTCTACTTTCTAAGGAAGCTGAGATCCTACAATGTGTGCAGCAGGATGCTGGAGATCTTTTACCAGTCTGTTGTAGTGAGTGCAGTGTCCTTCGCAGCTTTATGTTGGGGGAGCATCCTTGGCACTGGTAATGCAAAAAGACTAAATAAACTCATCAGAAAGGCTGGATCAGTCCTTGGCTACAACCTGGACACTTTCAGTTAGCGGTGAAGAGGAGGTCACTAAACAAAATGTTATCCATTATGGACCATCTGGCACATCCTTTCCATGACCTACTGAATAAGCAGTGGAGCACCCTTTCGAACAGGCTCATTCTGCTCCACTTTAACAAGGATTGTTACAGAAAACCTTTCCTACCAAATGCAATAAGCATATACAACAGTTCATCTCTATGCGACAGGAGAACACACATTATAGTACAATAGTCTCTGCTTTATTATTTTGTACATTATTATTGCAGATTGGCAACTTATTATTGTGTATATTATTATTCTGTACTTTATTATTAGTTAAGTCTGCACACTGCTAAGTGTGTTTTTAAATGTTGCTACTGGAATGAAAGAATTTCCCACTCAAGGTCACTAGGGTATTTATTATTATTATTTAAAGGGAAAACTCTTCGTTGGATTTAGATATATCTTACACAAAGAAACATAGTTGTAGTTGTTGAAAGTCTAGGACACCTTTGTAAGATTTTCCTTTGGACAATGTCTCAGCCCAAACAGCTTCCATCTTGAGGTCAAAACCAGAACTGCTTGCTCATGCACAATATTCAGTTCTACTCATAGCTCCACTAGAAATGAAGTATCTTTGCAAGCAGCAATTCATTCAGGCATGGTCTGAGAAGTAGTAAGTGGTGCATGTTAGAGGAATTTGTGTGTTTGGACTGCACTCTGAATCTGTCTTTCATGTAGGGCCCAGTCACCCTCTAGATTACATCTATACAAACATCTTATGACTCCCAGAGATTCCTTCTTCAATTCCACATATCAGGCAATGACTATTTTCAGCAAACATTGTGACCAACCTTTGATATTAAATGGCATTACCATCCTTGAGTACATGGTTGTCAATTTCCTGGTTTGTCAATTTGTCATTGACAAATAAAAATTTACTGGATGAGCTAAGCAAACACTGTGTCATAGGAACAGGTCTGAACCAAAACATCCCACAAGTGATTCTGTATTTGATTCTCCAAAGCCTTTCTACATCTGCAAAGAATATCTTTGTTACAGACATTATGATCTGAAATCATTGCCAATTGGTGTGGTAGAAACAGTCAATCTCAGCTTTCAAAGGGAAGTGCATTCGTAGTTAATGGAAAAAAGTATGTAAAACAAGGGAAAAAGCAGGAGAATTAACTAAAAAGAACCAACATGGATTTGATCAGGTAATTGATATCCTTCTGTGTCATAATGATTCCAGAAGGCCAGAGTGTGATGGAAAATTCTCTATTTGCCTGAAGCAACTTTAAAAAACAAATTAGTACCTATCCCCCATCCTATATCTTCACTTCCTTCTTAACTGAAGCACCATAGCTCTGTGCACTGCAGATGCTTGCTGCGGTTAGTTTGATGGCAAGTCTCAAACTCACAACCTTTGCCATCAAGAAGGGCTAGCATGATGTGAGCACGAAAAACCATGACATACTGATTCCCTTCCAGGATGTTTGCTTTCCAGACTTGGAATTACATCACCATAGCTGGGTTTAAATCCTGGAACTTCCTGCTCAACAAAACCTTGGGCATGTCTTCACCAGAAGGACTACAGCAGTTCGAAAAGATGACCATCACTGCTCAAGGAAGCTGGGAATGGGCAGTAAATCAAGGCTTGCCAATGTTGCCCTTGGTCCATAAATTAATTAAAAAAACAATAGTGAATCATACACGAGGAAATCTGTAGATGCTGGAAATTCAAACAACACACACAAAATGCTGGTGGAACACAGCAGGCCAGGCAGCATCTATAAGGAGAAGCACTGTCGATGTTTCGGGCCGAGACCCTTCGTCAGGACAGTGCTTCTCCTTATCGATGCTGCCTGGCCTGCTGTGTTCCACCAGCATTTTGTGTGAATAGTGAATCATTCTTGTTAAACTTAAGGGGCTTTTTGTAGACATTCTTTGGCTGTTGTTATAGTACAG